>NW_009647218.1:2246513-2252986 GCF_000708025.1 Charadrius vociferus | reverse complement strand
ATCTTCTTTTGGAAAAAAAAAAAAAACACAACAATTTATTGACTACGCTCTGTGCAACATACAATGAAGCCATTTTTAATTTGCTCCAAATTACTTACTACAGTCTCCTATAGGAAGGAGCACAGACTACATAATGTGATGTACTCCAATTATAAGCTATATCATCTACACTCTGCCTTTCCTGGTGTGAGTCTCCCAGGCAGATTTTGAACTCTGTCAGCAGAGAAATGGATCTGCTTTTCCTTAACATCTTATGGCTAAGCTGTTATCGACATGGTTTGGTGCCCTTTCATTGCTAATACTCACAATTGCTGGTGACTGTGAGCTGTGAGGTCTCCTAATTTTGAGTAGGAACTCGGTGTGTATAAAATGACCTTCAGGAGCATCTGCTGTGGGCTTTTTTTCCCCTGTGTTAAATCGGATATGTGAGGTTATCTGGGATAGTGAAAAGCTATACTCAGAAAGTATTTATTTTTTTTATAATGAGTGATGGAGTTCTTTTTGCTTCTGGCAACTATAGGCCTTTTCTGAATACAGCAAATGACTGTTTCAAAATGAAAACCACTATGTGTTTGAATGTAGTATTATGCCTAGTTGCTTTTTGAGTGAAAGGCGGCTTTAAAAAGTTAGGTATATCATTGCCAAAAAGGGCTAAATAGTATTGTCAGCATTTTGAGAAGGAATAGGTCCTTTTTTTCCTGAAACTCCATTCTGGACAGCTGTTAGTGACTTACCAAACTTTTCATATGGATATGTATGTTAATGACAGGCAATGAACTGGAGATGAAGAGACCCAAACACAGACCGATCTCTTCAGTGCACATCAAAAGCCTTTACAAAAGGAGCAGTAAAAGAGGCAGTGATGGTGGAGCCTTCACTTTTGTACACTGAATTAGTTCTGCAAGCAATGAAACTGATCTTTTCTCCTTGCCAGAAAAGTCTGGTGATTTTTGTGAGTGCTCATTAGCACAAGAGGCATTTGTGAAGATAATTGACTGACGCCGATACTGCTGGCTGTCACAACAGTGCCAGCAGTGTATGCGCGTTTTAATAGTTGTATTTTTTTCCCCCCTTTCTTACATATAATGCTTTCTGAAAGATGCAGGCTCTCTAAAGATCCATGAGCCCGTGTGGAGCAGGGAGTTTAAAGAACTCCTGCTCAGGGAACCTGTCCATCTGCCCTGCTATCTCTCCGCTTGCGGGGTACGGGGGTGCGTGTTGGCCCTGGGGGGTGGTAGGTAAAGGGGCTGCAGGAGGCAGAGATGCTGCAAATGTAGACAGAAAAGAGCCCCACTGCCTTGTGGCGGGTAAATGTTGGAGCCTCACCTTATAGGAAAGTGTCACTGGCACAGAAATGGCAGCAAAATTAAACAACAAGCCACACACACACACACACACACACACACACACACACAGAGGATCAGCGGGGAAACAACCCATGCGATGTTAGACTTTAACTAGACAAAGAGATCAGTTGGGGAAAAGCAGGGGGTTTGTTTGCGTGCATACTTAGCCTTATACAACACAGCAGTCATCCAACACATCCCAACCGTAGGCACGAGCAGCGCGCTTGAAAATGCACATCTTGTCTATCACCAGATGGGTTCCAGAAAATCTCCAGTTTCAGAATCATTCAGAGCCTGAGATGCTCTTTTTAGCAGAGGAAGATCAGCAAACGCATACGGTTGGGATCTGTTATATGACAGCTAACATCTCGCAGCTTCACCAGTACAGCTTTGTGATATTAAGACATTTTTCTCCAGTGTAAACGGAAACTGAATTTGGCCTGTAACCTCTTGTATGTTCAGGAATTAATAATGATCAGCAGTGCAAGGCTATATTTTTATTTGGTGTTTCTGATGACAATAAAAACAGAGAAAAAAGTAAAGCACATTAATAATTTTCTGACCTACTATTTTCAGCTACTGGAAAATTCTGAACTGGTGAAATTAACCCAGGGAAGTGTTGCTTTCAAGTAAATCTCCAGACTCTAAAATATTTTGAGGGAAACACTTCCAAATTTGTCAAAACAACCTTGTTAAGCATTTGAAAGCTGTAAACTTCATGGGCTTTGGTTTGAAGTCTTAGCTACTTTAATACTTTAAATCCCACCCTCCCCAAATGAAAAGGCCAAAATCAGAGTAGAATGTTTTGGATTTCTCAACACAGAGCATTGTATCCCAATGCACTTTGTTTCTTTATAATATTTTTTGAATGTGTGAAAATTCTGGGCCTTTTAATTTTCAGTTCACAATGGGGAACCAGTTTGAAATCCCAAATTCTCACAGGACAGAAAGTTGCTTTCTTGGCCACCGCCAGAAATAGCTCCCAGGAGTTTACTGATGTCAGGAGAAATTGAAACAAAAAGATAGTAACTGGAAGTAGATTACTTTCAGCATATAGCTCTGTGTTAATGCTTGGCACAAAACAGCATATCAAAGATCTAATTTCTCAGAAAATTAGGTCTCCTGTTTGTCATCTTGAATTTCTATTTAATTTCCTTTTCTGAATATAATTTATTTTATTCTTCTACTAGAATACAAAATCTGGATATTTTGGAATATGGATCTCAAGAGTAAAGCAGTCAACCAAAAAGTTTTTAAAAAGGAATTTCAGCAGTGATTTCATGACCTGAAATAAATGTTGCATAATATTGTCACCATTTGAGCAAGTAAGATTGTGCTACAAAAGACTGTAATCTATATGTTCATTAAAGTCTATCAAGAACCTGATTTTGTGTGTGTGTGTCTATGTGTGTGTGGCTGGAGTACACACTGTGGTTTGTCATATGCTTTTGTTGACATATCAGGCAATGCTGTATTACTTATGAGTAGCAAAAGCTATGTAGTTTTTTTTAGACAACAGCTAATGCGACCGTATCTCTTGATCTGCTGCGTGAAACAGATTTGTTTATTTGATACTAACAATATGAAGTATATTTAAGGCATCTCTGAGGTCAGTTAGTCTCTAGTTACGACTGTGGCTCTAAGAAATTGTAAAAAAGGAACTTAAAACTCATTTTAAGCCCTCCTGAGGGACCTGGGCTACGTATTTCATAGTGAGTAACTCTAAAAACTGCAATTTTATCTCCAGACCTTCTACAAGTAGGAACTGCCTATTGCCTGGGGAGATTTCTTATTCTGCTGTTTAAAAACATCTGACTCTAAACCTGTGTTAGTACAAACTACTGATTCAGTAATATCCAGGACATTATTATTAGTCTCCTGAGGACGTCAGTTTGTGAAAAGAATTGCACGCATGGGTTTGAAAGATGGATCTCTAAAAGTGACAAATGGCAGAAAGTACGTGGAGATTTTAGGTAAGATTGTTAATGACCAACATGTCAGTGCGGCAGTTTGAAATCCATAATAAATTCAAATGATGTCTCTATAGATGGTATGTGGGTATTTCCATTTAAGAAGAGATTTAAATATGATTGTGTGATTATATTTTAGAACCATTTTAAAAGAAGTAACAGTTGCACCAAGTTAGCACAGAGCATGTACCTTTGCACACACGTGCACACTCTGAATTGATGGAACAGATAAGGGTTGATTTCCTGCTCACGAAATGAGGTTAATAATGTATGTCACAGCTAGAAATTGTATCTATGATGTTAGCCTAGTGTTTGGAAAATATTTATAGTACATTTCAATGTCATTTTATATCAGCAGGCAGTACTCTGGGGGCAAAAGTTCCCAAAGCTGGAGACTGCTCAAAGGATACTTTACCATGAGACGTGTCTTGCTAGAATTACGGATACCAGGCCAGTAGTCGCTGAAAAACAGCATTCTGGTTTTGTACTTAATGTGTTTAAACATGCAAAAGGCAAATGAAATAACAGACTTCCTGACAGAAAGCAGCATGGGGAGAATTTTTGTTTCCATGTATTTTTTTTTAAATGGTATCTGTATTTTCTTCAGCATCAGGTGACATTTAATGTCATCTTTTTGTGCCTCATGGCTGAAAATCCATTAACATCCTCTGTTAAAAAAAAAAAAAAGCACAGAAGCACCATTTCAGTTCTGATTACCCCTGAAAAGCAGAAAATTTGACATGTCAGCATTTCCTGAAACATTATTTTCTTAAATTGTTATATTTAAGAAAATACTGCTCTCCAAACAGCAGTCAGTAAGAAAAACAGCTGGGGAAGGGACAACAGTATGTGTGAGAAGCCAGTCAATCAGTTCAATAACTACCTGAATACTCCTGTTCAAAAAGTAGCCAAGGCTTTAGTCATTTTTGTATCTGACTAATCACAGTCAGGCAGTTTGTTAGCACTGTAATTACAACTTGCAGAAGTGACCAACCCTTCCCCACCTCCTCCTAACGTGCGCGTACTCCCACCTCCACAACCCAGCCAGAAGTTAGGCAGACTTTAATTTTGATGACTCCTCCCTCACTTCTAGAATCCGTATTGATCATCCTATGTTGTCATTGATCTGATGGCAGCACATACCGCTGTAATTTTTATTCGCCTTTGCAGAGATCGTGAAAATATAGTGCTTTCTTTAATATGTTAGCTCTCAGTAGCCATTGATGCTCTCAGCACAGCTTCTAAGGAGTGATCTCGCCCATCCCATAACCAAACTCTCATACAGTACTGCAGCACACAGCTGGGAAAAAACCCACCACTGACCAACAGTTTATCTGAGGTGCGCCCAGGTGACCTTTTTGCTTCCTTGCAGTGAGCTGGACAGTCACCTTCCTCCTCCTGCCCACTCTTGTGACAGAAGAGTGACAGTAACCTGTGCTGTAATCCAAACACTTTGCTGACATGAGGTGAAATACAGGGGAAAGGCAACTGCAGGTGGTTCTCAGAAGGGTGAGGAGTTGGGTAGCAAAGAGCTGGGTGCCCACCTGCTGCACAATAACAACCTCAGGTACAAAGAGCTGAATTTTGGAGTACAGGGAGAAATAAAAATCAAATTCTGAGCTGCAGAAGCATGCAGTCCTTTGGATCTGGAATAATATGGTTGGGGAAATTCATACCTCTGAGAGCTGGTGTTCGAGTTCATTGCATACTAAGACATGAGTTACGCTCACACATTATCCTGACAAAGTAAGAATGTGTGAAAAATAAGTCTAAATTTCTGGCACCATGCTTTTCCCTGAGTGTTGCCATATTTGAATTACAGATGATATAATTTTCATGAAATACATAGCATAAAATATTGGGCAAGCCATTTCAAAGGGATGTCTGTTTAGATTATTATATCAAAGCCATATTCTGTGCTATTCGTGGCAAGTGAAATTGAGATGATGATAACATGTGGCACTATTAGGTAGTATCATTACCCTACTGGATATTTCTAGAGTAGAGTTCCTCCCTTATAGGGATACGACATGTCAGCATTAAGGACCTGGAAGGTGGAGACTTGTTCTACAAGTCTCTTCTTCTGCGACACTTTCCCTGTGTCAAAAGCTATAGACACAGGTGGAACAAAAGGTCCATAACCATTTTTTTGAAATGTTGATGAAATGAGCTCCAGCTACGTAGATAGGAACTTATATTGGTGATAAAATGTCCATTATGAGGCTGAAGAAACTCGTTGTATCTTTGCAAATACTGTATGGCAGCTTTATTTCAGATTGACTGTTAAAGGGCCAACTCCAGACAGTCTCTTGGCAGTCAGTTGGGTCACCAATACTAGAAAGTACTTTTCTTTCAAATGGGGTTATAGGACCTTCTGGTCTTCTTTTTATATTCTACACGGGGACTGCTCCGGCCCAACTGAAACATGATCTATATTGCAAATGACGTTTGCCCTTAAAGAAAAATCTCAGGAATTAACAAGGCAGCCTAAGTAACAAAGATGAGATACTGCAGACACGTTAGATGTCTAAAGTTGGTAGGGGAAGTTGGTGCAGCAATGCAGTTGATGCATCGCACAGAAGGTGATGCAGCATAGGCACATAGCTGGCATCTGACTGTGGCCTAGTCTATGAAATTAGTTTATTCTGAACAGCAGAAAAAATCTCTCCTATGCCACCCAAGCATCCCTTGAAGGTCTGTCATGTAAGAAGACACTTAATATATGAATAAGATAAGAACAAATTCTGAATGGGAATGGCCACAAATGGATGACTCCTCACGCAGTATCAATTTTCTGTTTATACTGCCATGACTTCATTAAAGTTGTGTCTTGGGCCCTGCAACTACCACCAGATCCCCTTAATGTGCAACATACTCTGTGTTTTGCTATTTCCGAATTTAGCCAAGAGGCCTGTGTTTGTTTCAATGAATGCCTTTCTTTGCATGAAATATTTTACAAATGCCATTTATTGCTATGTGCTTGATTCTTTGCAGGGTTTCAAGACTATGATTTAATATCTTAGATTGTCTAAACAAAGCCCTACTTAAAATTTGCTCAGGTTTGCTTAGAAACCCAGAAACCCTGTAATTATAGGGAGAACCTAAAGGAGAAAGCAGTTTCATTAACACCGGAAACTACTGTTTATGCCCATGAACT
>NW_009647218.1:2202662-2246500 GCF_000708025.1 Charadrius vociferus | reverse complement strand
GTGTACTCGGTAAGCCAAAATTGTAAAGAAGTGGTACTTCCATGACACCTCAAGGATTGGACCTGTTGTTTTCACGTGTGGTTTTTTCCAACTGCACGTTACTCTATTTATAACGTCTGAAGTAAAGCTGATGGAGCACACCCTGCCCATCGCTGGCGCCCCTCCGAGCAAAGCAGCAGAGATGGTGGTGTGGAGGCAGAGCTCCTGCTGGTGTCCTGAGATGTCAGTGGGGGTTCAACCTGTAGACGCAGGGCCGTGCATGGCCTTAAGTTTGTATTTGGCTAACTGATGGCTTTCTTTTTATTAGGGATATAAACCTACCTATGTACCCACAAACCCACCCTCCTTGGCACGAGGCCTTTCATCTTCCCAAATACAGTCATTAAGGATATGCATTCTCTAGTACATTTTGTGGGATTTTAAAGTGCCTTTGAAGGATGCCAGACTGACAGACAGGAGGCTTCAGGTCCTCTCTTCATCCACAGAGCCACTTCTGCCATTTGGGTTCTGAGCAAGCATTATTTGCACATATTTAACTTCAATGAGACCAGTACCCGTGGATGGCAGCTAATGTTGGGGAGAAACAATGAGCTGGGTTCTGTAGCGTTTGTTTGTTTGTGTTTGTGTTCATATTGAGGATGAGGAAAGTGCAACTTCATTAAATTAAATTAAATTTTATAACAATCAAATGATTTAGGTAATAAAGGGGGGCAAAGAAAGAAAATGTTGAATTTTAATAGCTATAACCTGTAAGCAGTGCTTTATCTTGCCGCTGCTGTTGTAAGGACTAGTAATTGCAGCCGTCTAGACACAGGAACAGATGCAAAGTAGAGCTTTATTATATCAGACATTTGCCCTACTACGATACAGTCTAATTGCCCAGAAAATATATTTCTACATGAATTATTTCTAATTTGATTTGAACTAGACCAACTGTTGTATTTTGCTGAACTTTATTAAGTGATAAAATGGAGCACTAAATTTCAAAACAGTTTCTGTCATCAATCTTTTTAGAGAAAAGGATGAATTAATTGAAACTTAAAAAGGCATGCGGTTTTCTAGCAAATAAAATAGTTTTCTTTCTTGCTAATTAAATTTTTGTTATGTCTTTCACCTGTGTGGCTTGAAAAGGAAAAGCAATGCTAACACTAATTTGTGATTTAGTGTGTTATGTCTACTAGTGTTGCATGAAATATTTTAAATTGCAAGTTTAAAATGCGATTAGAAATTATGCCGTTGTGAGATATGTAAGGAGTTCAGTTTGGTTATCTCAAAATGTCGATTATTTAAATCAAATGGTTTCTTTCCTCCCAACTGATTTTGTTTTTTTTCCAGAGTATTAGCACAGAATCCTGATTTTGTTAATAAAACCTGACAAACATTTTGTGTATTTCAAGAGCGTCTGAATCATCGGTCTACTGAAAATGGATAATCAATGTGAAATAAAGGTAACTCTTCGGATGCCCAGGTCCATTGTTTTAAAAAGATGGGATTTTGTTGCGCTGCGTTTCTGTTCATTTCGCAGTTTGTATTTGTACATTCGTCCTCTTTTCTTTTTACATTTTAAGAAGGGTTTAGGAAATGCAGGGGAATCTCTCAGCAGCTTTCGCATAAAATGATAATAGTAACTGGCTTCCTCCTCCTTCCCATCCCCCCTAAAATAGAGCGTACTACTGAAATTATTTAAATTGACTGAGCCTTTTAAGCAAGTAAACACATTTTAACTAGTTTTTTTTCCCAATCCTTCCATTCATGCCCACTATAGAAATTAGCCTTCACTCTTCCTTCACTTACACATGGATACACACACTTGCATGGACACAAGAAAAATTTCTTTTCTCCTGTCAGCATTCCTACCCAACAATAGTTAGATTAGTGGAAATGAGGGCCTCCGCAGAGAAAGGACATTCAGCCACAGAAGGCTCCCTGCAGGAACAGCTGGTAGGGGTTAATGCCTATTCTCTATTGTGTGTTCAACTCCTGGGAAGGAGGGAGACTTGTGACAGCTTCTGGGGTGCATGGGATCAGAGGTATAGCAGTTAGGTCAGAGAGGTAGTGTTCGGGGGGAAAAGGCTAGCCGGGAATTGCAATAAAAATGAACTCGGCGGCGGGGACGGCGGAGGCTTGAAATCTGCAAAAATTGGGCACAAATTGCCACGGGGAAACAGTAAAGGATTATTCAGTAACGTGGCTTCTAACCTTTTAACAACTGCGATATGAATTAAAAGAACAATTGGAGGGAGATGGGGGATGAATAATTCATATCGGAAAGTGGATGAAATCCAAGTCGGAGCTAAACATGCGCCGCTAATGTATGTTATTTATGTTTGCACGCTCACCCCTTAGAGTTCAGCTCTCCGGATTACGGCGCGAGTGCTGTGGCCGCCCCACCAAACACACCAGTCGGGAGGCACGAGTGATCGTTCGGCACGCAGCGGCGCTTAAGCTTAAATAGTGAGTGATTAATAAGTGTATGTTTCCCCTCAAAGTAGGTGTGTTCGCCACACCATCACGGCACCTCCTTTGGAGGACCGGCAGGTGATGTGCTGCCAGGTCAGGTCTCTTTGGGGACCCGGGGGTGGGTCCAGGAGTGGTTCCTCTGCTGCCCGCCTGTGCCCGGCACGCACCAGGAAAGGACTTCTCAGCAAAGTGGGGAAACAGCAACGATTTGATGGGCTGAAAGACCACCTCTGGGAAAACACCGGGATGTTCCTGCTCCCCCCTCCCCTCCTGCCCCTCCTCGTTCTTGGATAGTTTGGCAGGATGCTGTGGTTTTAAGGGGACCTTAGAGGGAGCTATATTTCCCCTCTGTCAGTACCTCTCCATACAGTATCTGAAAACTTCCTAAATTAAAGGAAGTAACAGAAAATAGCAAAAAAGTATTAGAATGACCAGTTCTGTGTGGAAACCTCCTCTCCCTGCACCTTCCATAGCAGTAACCTTTCTTTTTCTGCTTTTACAGTATGGGAATGTCTGACATTCAGTAACATTAAACATTAAGACTTGTTGGGGATTTTATGCACTTGTAAGTTATAGCTTAAGCAAGAGAATAACAAATTTTCTGGTAACACAGCTCTTTTCCCCGAACCCCCCTGATTCCCTACCCACATTACACGTGCAGATACTATCTGTAGGTGCCGGGAGACATTAGCACAAATTTCACCCAATGCAGCTTGGGTGAAAAAGTTCAGCTGTAACTATCGTTCCTTGGGTTTGTTTTTTCTTTTTTTAATCACATACTTTAAAGCCACTTAAATCATTTTGCCTTATGTTTTTCTTCTCTGTGTGTTTGCTTAAAGGAAATAAAAGAAAGCACGAGGGAAAAAAGCGTTCCATTGAGATCATCACCTGCAGCAGAAGCGTGAAAGATACTGTCAGTGAGCTCCCAGTGAATCCTTTGGAAGCAATACAGATGCAATGCACTCATTAAACAACTTCTATTTGGATTGTAATGGCTCAATGAAAACGTATGAGCCGGTGCCTGAGGCCTTTTAAGAATATTTAAGATGCACTGAAGTGTGTCATGCCTTAGTACACCTTGCCACACTGTTGCAGCCCCCAGAATGAGATTGACAAGTACAGGTAAAAACAACAACAGAGACATAACAGAACAATAACAAAAATGCCTCCCTGAAGTACTGACACTGACAGCTTGATAGAATAAGCAAAAATATCACCAAAATGACTTGCAGGCAGGAATAAATGAGGCTTCCAAGCACTCATGAGAGAGCGCTTGGAACATTTATCCTGCTTTACGTTGTGGATACTGAAACACCGAGTGTAAGTGACTTACCCAGAGACACGCAGAGAGTCAGTAGCACCTGCCACCACAACCCGTAGTCCTGCTTTCTGCTGGGCTCGGCAACCACACCTTGAAAAAATACCCTTTCTCCCCATATTCTCATTCTGCTATGTCCTCTGTCCAAATGAAGGCCCCGATTCTGCAAGCAGCTCTGCGTGTGAACCGATTTCAGCATGTACCTACACGTGTTTTTAAACTGGACTCCCAAAGCTATATTCCAATTTACAGAACGTGCAGATCCTGGAACTGGAGGTTGATACTTGGACAGGGCAGAACATAGGTCTGCACTGAAATTTCCATACTTTGGGTGCCTGAATTGTTTGCAAACAGTGAGGATGGACCATAAATCTGGGAAGAGAACTTGGCAAATCAGCACACCTGGGCTAAGACTTTGGAATATCTGGTTTCGGTTCATAGGTCATTTCTTTCAGTTATTATAAATATCTGAAAACAAGGTTGACTCAACTTAGCTATAGTGGAGTTAGCTGGTGTGCTTGTAAAAAGATGCATTCAAATTCCCATTTCTTTTAATGAAAGAGAAAGTAAGAATAGGGGAGTTTGTTGACCTCTTTGCGTTGCTATTCATATTGCCAGCGTAAAGACACAAAGGGGTATGAATTAAGAACTCAGAAGGGAATTATTCTGATGACAGACTCTCACACTGAGGGTTTGTTACATTTAGTAAACTCGTGATCTCCCCAAAGTGCAGCAATTGATTCCAATAATTTGTTGTCACTTTTTTTTAAAATATAGCCAATTCAGTTTTATGAAACAAATTTAACAGAAGATGCTGTTTACAAAACCATAATGCTATTTTTAAAGCTGCTAGTTCAAACATTATGTGTGATATTCTGCACAGGATGTGCTATTGAAAGGGTTAAGCTTTTCTGACTTTCAGATACAATGAAATTATGACAGGAAGAAAATTGTGCCATTTTAGCATGAAAATGCTTGTACAAATACTGTCGTTCCTTCCTTCTTACTTTCTTTATAATGCCTCAACGATAGCTAAGATGACAGACATTTGACAGGTATCTGTAAGCATACAACCCAGGCAGCTCATTAAAGTTTTTCTTTCTATGCATCAGCTTTCACAAAGGCAAAAACCCATTAGCATTGACTATTTTGCAGATTAGAAGAATTAAGGGCTTCAAACGTTGGCTTATACCAAGCAATGTCATTTGTGAAGTGATGTTTGCTTTATTATTTCCCTTTCTCTCCCTCTGAAACCAGACTGACATGACTTTAGCTCAACGTAGGGCGTAATGTGCAAACCAAAGGACTGGCTCACCGATGAAAAGAAACACATTCCCTTTTATACATGACTGGAATGGCAAAAAGGGGAGACTTTACATGTACTATTTAGGCTCATTAGAGTACTGATTATGATAGTTCTCCGGTGTAATCTTTAATCGACTTTGACACTAGATTTGCCCCGTTACAAATCCTGTCATGCAAATTAAGTCATTTGTGTTGTTTGATATGGAAAGATCTGCTATGAAATGAAAGATTAGTTCACAGATGAGGCACCAGAGACTGCTGCCCTTGTGCACCGTGCAACTGATTACAAGGATGAGAGCATCCATTTTTACACTGCTGTTAACATTTAGGAAAGAAGATTAAATTAACGTAGTTTATTTCCTTCTTCCTGCATGCGCTTATTTTAAATAAGATTTCATAACCCTTATTTTTATGGTAGACAAAACCGGCAAAGCTGGTTAAATGCAATACCACCATTTTAAATAGGGAAACGTATTTTTGGAGGCAATGTGGATGGTGAGATGAGTATTTTTGTGTATGCCCTTCAATAAGATACAGGATTTTTTTTAATCAGTAATCAGATGACAGAGATTTTGCCATCATGTACAAAACAGCAGTGAAAAACTGCTGTATATTTTCATGCGCTAAAAACCTACTCTTTTGACTCAACCATGTATAGGATGCCTTTTATTGTTGTTGTTATTATTTCCTATTGAATATTTGTATCTTGGATTGGTTATATTGGCCTGATAGGAAACCTCTACTTAAAGGATCAGGGTTTTTACCACTTAAAAACAGAGCATGAGAAGCAAACATTGCACCTAGGCCCACCGAATATACATTTAAGTAAAATTTATGTTGTTGACTAATGGGAGACAACCAGAGCTGGGTTTTTTTAAGCTTTTAGGACCTCTCATGCCAAACTCACAGCATTTGGTGGCATGGTACAGTTCATATGCCTGGCCTTGATTTAGGTAGGCAATTCCTTCTTGCTGACAAATAATATCGAAGTCTTTATAAGGATCATTTGTTCTGTACTCTTGGACCAAAAGTGTTTGATCTGCTTGAGGAATTTCAGATGCTTAGCTACTCTTAACACTTCCCTCTTGAAAAAATAATCATGTTTACATTTTAAGCAGATCACTTAATTTCTTTGAGAAATTTATGGGAACTGTGGGTATCTCCAGAATTTCAGACTGATATAGCCAGAATCTAACCAAACCAAAATAAATGACAAAATATTCACCATTTTCTGTTTTCATTAAGCATTCTCAGTGAAGAAGCAGCTGTGCAATGTTTTTGCATGCTGCTATAGCTATATGGGACAGACATACAGAATGTACCTAACACCATGGCTGGGGATGGAACTCGAGAAATTAGTTAAGTACCTCTGCTACGTATTTTTTAAGACAATGGATTATTAAGCATCTCTAGCTAAATGTGCTCTCATTTTGTCGTGAACATTCTCTCTACCTCTCATTTATAATCTATTTACTTTGTCCTTTTAAAAACTATACGTTAAAAGAAAGCACCACTACATTTTGTCATTGTATTTTGACATAGCACAAATATTTCGTATAGTCTGAGTGTTCTCCTATTGTTTGGATGAAGATGAATAGTGCAGTTGTTACTTAAGATTTGCTTAAACGACCATTATCTCACTTTGGATAATTTAAGAGGAATTTTAGCCTTTAGGTTCAACACAACTACATTTTGTGCGTTTGCTCCAAGATTTTCTGTGGTCATTTGTTTACAGATAAGTAGTGCTAGATATTTCTAAATTACTAAAAATATTTAAGGATTAAAAGATTTTTCTTGGGAACCTTGGGGAAGAACCTTCATAACACATAGTTGCCCAAAGTCGACAAGTTTTACAAATTTCAGACCACCAATGACTTGAATAAGCAATTGAATATTTTACTTCACCAGTAATTGAGGAGTGAAATAACTGAAACCTATCAAAGGTATATTTATTTTGATATGGTACGTTGAAATTTACAAGGATGTCTTTGTCCCCTTAGTGTCAGGTGACAGTTTTGATGTTGTAAAAAATCCATCACAAGGATTCACCTAGAAATCATAATTTTAGTATATTTTTTTCTTCTTTATGTCAATTAAATCATAAAATCCGTAGTTTTCTTAAAAGTCAGTTTTAGAATGTTTTATATTTAACAAAACCTCTATGTTTTAACACATAAACTGTGATGGTAGATCTTAAAAGTGAGCATTACCAAGGATTATATAATTTAGTTAACATTTGAAAAGTGCAAACATTGTCTATATGTGCTGTGTTATTACTGTACAATAATTGTATTAGCCTAAAATAGGTTGGGACATACTTTCCTGAAGATCCACAATACAAATGTACACACTCTCACAAAGCAACATTTACAATTTAGACATTAGATTTCTACTAACATACTTAGGCATTGGGTCTCTTTCTTTGTCCTGTTTGAGAGAAATGTGTTGTCTTCTACTAGCCAAAATGTCACAGAACTTATGCAGAAGATGCATATGTGTCACATTTTTCTCCCCAGGCTCATTTGCCCTCGCTGCATGATGCTCCCTGCATTACAGTAATGGAGTCCATAAAATGTAATAAGAAAAAGGTGTACTTTAATTAGCCAAGTCATGGTATGAATAAACTCTGTTATAAATCACTTCTCTTTATTTGCATGTAGGAGTTGTGTATATTAACAATTTATATTAGGTTTATTGAAATGTCTTAAGGTGCTTTTTCAGTAAGTGTGAAGCCAGGCCTGGTCAGAAGAAACCTCGAGACATTAAAATGTTCAACTATTGCACTGGCTGGCTGGATATAAAAATTAATGAGAAGACTGCTAGCATACAAGGATTTTTTTAAACCCCAAGATAGAAATCAGAGTACATTAGCTGGACCTATTAAACTGCATAGTAGTTCTCTGAGAAAAATGCTGCAAGCTCTATCACTTAAGTCTATTTAAAAACAGCTTGGCTTAAATGGATTTTCCTGGTAGTGGGGTAGGTTAGGTCATTTAGTAATCTTTTTTCCTTCTGTGAGTGTTACAAGCCTATTAATGGCATCCTAGGCATTACAGACCATTTTTTTTTCAAATGTATTCAGACCCTAAAGGACACAGACATTTTCAAAGACATCAAAACTGTTTAGATGCTTAATTCCCATTAATTTTGAGATGAATGCATGTGGCCCTAAAGTGTTTTTTGCTTGCCTGTGTGCTTTTGGGTGTGTGAGTACACGTGTCCAGGACACCACTAACTGTTTCCATGGGCAGGTAAGCCAAACTTTGTACAATTCTCAAAAGACCTTTTTGCTCTTTCGCTACGAGTAAAAGCTTTCATGCAAGTTCTTGGCTTTCTCCATTCAGCACAAGCTGCCCGTGAGGTCAACAGACCTGGCTGTCTGAGGAGTCCCTCAGCCCAGTGGAGTCCCTGAGTAATGTAAGGGCTGGGTGGCACCTCCACCCCATACCTTTCCCTTTTTAACGCCTTCTGGAAAGCAGTCCCACTATCTAGCTTCTGTATACAAAGCTATGGATCCTTCTAACTTCCAGCCTGTATCTGTTCACGGCCTATTTATAGAAATTTGTTCCTGTGCCACGTTCGTTATCTACGCTGAAGATTTATTCCCTGTGTTGTTGACCCAACAAACTCCTTGATTGCAGCCATCTCCCTGCTCATCCTTCATTTGACTTGAGTAAAAAATTTAAATTCTTCTAATATTCTAATTTAGTACTTGTCCTTTTCTGATGTGTTGTCTCAATCTCTTTTCTGTGTCTGTTTCAGTATGCGCTCATTGCTCTTGAAAATGAATGCGCAAAACCATGCACAGTGCTCCAAATGAGATCTTTACTGTAGCTCATTTAATGGTAGCAATATTTTTCTACTTTCACTGATGTATCTTGGATGATGCGTCCTGTGATTGTATCTACATTATGCTTGGTGACTCTTGACCTTCCTGACAATGCCACCCACGTCCTCCTCTTGAACAGTCATTGCCACCTGTACAGCAACACCTCTCATTAACAGTCCACAAGGGGATGTCCTTGCATACTGCACCATTGAATTTGGCGCTTTTGTTCAGTCCAGCTTTCCACACGGTTTCATTATCCACCTTGGTATCCTGATACATGCCCTAATAAATTCCATCCGCACAGTTCGTTTTGTGCCAGCGCTTCAAAAGACAACATCAAAAAAATTCTATCTTGTGATCCCAGTCCTAAGGGTATGAACTGACCTGTACGAACTCACTATTAATACCCTCCCAACACATACATTCCCTTTAGCACTACTCCTCCCTGCCATCTTCCTTTTTTACCAAATCCTCATGCATTTTACTGTCCTTCTGTGATGTTTTTTACATTTTCCATCATAATGTCTGTTGGTTTTGCCACCATATCATGCTTTATCTAAACTCAAGTAACATACACGTAGTGCATTCCCCTTTGCTAAAGAGATGGTAGCTTATAATGTAAAGTTGACAGGTCATTCTGGCACAATTTACATTTAACAGACCTGCGCTGCAATGTACCCAGTTTCCTTTTACCTTAACACTTAATATTTGCTCTTAAGCACTTTATACTCTTCACCTCAGAATAAGGGGATCAGATCCCCATATTCCCTTCGTCAGCAAATAAAAGTATGATCGCTCTTGAAACTTGCTAGATTTCTTAAAATCCTTCATTTCTCAATTGATGCTTAACTGATGGCAGTTCTGGGATGGAAGTTACTCTAGTCCTGTTCCACCTTTTCCCTTTATTTCTCATATTCCCAAGCAACACAGTCGCAATCACTGTTGCAGTAAGATTCTGTTCTCTCTGTCTGGTTTTATGGCTCGTTTCAGTAGTTTCTCCATTTTGTTTTTGTTCTGATACTTCAGTATATACATCCTGTGTTCCTACTACTTTCTATCTCCCAATCAAATCATACACAAGCCTTTCAATAAATTGATTTGTTTTCTTTCCAAATTTCTTCCCATAGATATTCTTTGATCCGTTGCTGTGTCATTAGTTCTTTTTCTAGATTAAAACCAAAAATAACCTGCCAGAGTAGATTGCATCATTCAAACCGCTAAAACCATACAGGGAAATACTAAGGGAGGCTGTTAAATGATAAAATAAGTTAGGATGTTTTAGAAAAGCCGCAGCTTAGGTGAATATATCTATTTCATATGCCTATGAATTCAGGCATCTGCAAGCTATTGGCCTCTAGTGAGGGCAAGCACAAATTAGTTAATATTTGAAACAATTGGCTGACTCAAAAGGAGTCTTAGATGAAAAAATCAATATGTTTAGAATACTTTTTCCTATGGAAATGATGCTCTGTTCCAGCTAGAAAAAAATCCCATCTTTTCTTTAGAAAGCTGTGGATGTTGTCATTTCCAAGTTGATTTATTCCAGTTGTAGATTAAAAATGACATATCTTTTAAAGTATAAACAGTCATAGAGATCATGGGGAGTTCCCAATGGCTACAGAAAGGCGAACGTTATACACATCTTCGAAAGAGGCCTGAAGGACAACCTGGGAAACTACAGGAAGAACAGCCTCATTTCTGTCCCTGGAAAAAATTATGGATTGAGTCCTCTTGGAAAGCGTTTCTGGGCATATGAGAGAGAAGATGGTGACTGGGGAACAGTCAGCATGAATTTACTGAGGATGGACCATACCTGACCAATCTGATTGCCTTCTATGATAAAATGATTGGATTTGTGAATGGGACGAGAGCAGTGGATGTAATTTGCCATGACTTTAGCAAGACTTTCAACACTGTCTCCCCCAGTATTCTTGAACCCACGTTGGGATGTTATGATCTGGATAAGCGGTCAGCTAGATGGATAAAAAACTGGTTGGCTCATTGGGCTCAGAGGGTATTGATTAGGAGGCTGTACTCCACGTGGAGGCTGCTTATAATTGAAATACCACAGGGACCTGTGCTAGAATCTGTAAAATTTCATGTCTTTATCAATGACCTCAAGGAGGTGAAATTTGACAAGGACAAATGCAAAGCCCTGCACCAGAAAGGAGTAGCCTCTTGTAATGATACGACTGGGGACTGCCTGGCTGGGGAAACAGTTCTCCTGAAAAGGCCCTGCAGGTATTGGTGGACAGTGATCTGAAGGTGAGCCAGGAATGTCTCCTGGCAGCAAAGAAGGCCAACAACATTCTGGGCTATAATAGGAGCAGAGACAGTAGACCAAAGTAAGCGGCTATCCTCCTCTACTTGATATTACAGTGCATCTAGGTACTGCACCCAGTATTGATAACCTGGACCAAGATCAGCAGAGGGCCACTGAGATGACCAGGGCTAGAGCACTTACCCAGTGAGGAGAGACTGAAGGAGCTGGGCTTGTTCAGCCTAGAGAAGATACAATTTCAGGGGGCCTAGAAGCGACCTGCCAGGGCCTGCAGGACAACAAGAAAGAACCAGGTTCTTCACAGTGATGCACAGTGGGAGGCAATGGACATAAATTTAAAAGAAAGATTACAGTTGGATATAAGGAGACATTTACATAAGGAGACAGTGGAGCAGTGAAACAGTTGCCCGGAGTCTGTAATCTCCATTCATTCCTGGAGATTTTTCGAGACCAGTCTGGATAAAGCCTTTCAGCAGCCTTGTCTGATCTCATAGCTGACCCCACTTTGGGCAGGAGTTTGCACTAGAGACCTCCCGAGTCCCTTCCTGTGATTTTGCAACTCTGTGTATTCAGAATGGACACATGGCTGCCTGTGTTAGGTTCTGTCTACTGGGGTGACATAGTTTGTACTGACAAGTTAGACTGTTTCACTATTACTGAGTGGACAAATGACAATAGTTTTGGGTGAGCAGATCTAAAGGATTCCATTGACAACTCCTTTCAGGGAAGTGCCACTTCTCTAATGGGTCTGAAGCATTCACTCCATGTGGCAGTGGTGGATGATTCACATATTGTTGCTGTTATTTAACGGACACCAACTTTGTACTCGATGAATTACCCACAAATAAAGAATATGCATTTGGAATCAGATACAAATAATGCATGTTATAATCATGGAAAAACTTAGGTTGGAAAGGACCCCTGGAGCTTACCTAGTCTAATCTCCTGCATAAAGCAAGGCTAACTTAAAAGTTACATCAAGTTACTATGGGACTTTAACAGTTCAGCTTTGAATATCTCTAAGGATGAAGACTTCATAACGCGTGTGCGCAACCCTTTCTAGTGCTTATCTGCTCTCATGGCAAAAAATGTTTTCCTTATATCCAGCTGGAATTTTTGTTGCTGAAACTTGTGTCAGGTACCTTCCATCTTCCACTACGTATCTTTGAGAAGAGTCCAGCTCAATCTTCTCTAACCTCACTTTATGCAATGGAAGACATCAGTTAGGTTTCCCCTTAGCTTCTCTGCAAGCATAACGATCCCATCCTCCTAGATGTTCAGTGGTCCCTTTCTAGACTCCAGCTTGTTCTGGGGAGGCCAAAACTGAACACAGTACTCCAGACACAGATTCACTGATACCAAGTAGAAGGAAAAAAACCCCACTTCCCTTGGCCTACTGGCTGAGCTTTTCACCAGGTTCCTCAGATTCATTTCTGAAGAGCTGCTGCATAACTAGGCACTCCCCAACTTGTAACAACAGGGACTATTCTGCCCCAGATGCAGAACTATGCATTTGTCTGTGGACTTGCATAAGGTTCCTATCAGCTTGGTCCTTCAGCTTGTCAAGCTCCCTCTGTGCGGTGGCCCTGCCCACTGGTGTATTAACCCTTCACCCTCAGTTTGGTGTGAGCTGTGACATTGCTGAAGGGTGCATAGCATCCTATTGATCATTCACCAACAAGGATGGTGCTAACCTCACATTGACCTTTGAGAGGTGTCACCTACAACTGGATACCAGTTAGATTTCTAACAGCTAACCCCAACACTTTGAACCTAAGATCAAGCCATTTTTCACCCATATTTCACCTAGTCCAAATCCCAGTTTGGTTTCAGGGAAATTATGGAAAATGATGTTGAAAGCCTTGTTAAATTCAAAGTAAATTACATCCCCTGCTCTCTTGTTAGCCAGCAAGCCACTTGTGTCATCACAGAAGGCAGTTAGGTCGGGTAAGATTTGCCAGTTATAAACCTTTGCTGGCTGTTCCTATTAATTTTCCTGTCCTTCAAGTTCCTGTAAATGGCTTCCAGGAAGACCTTACTCTTCATTTTCTCATGAAGTAAGTGAAGCTGACCAGGCTGGTGTTCCTTAAATTCTCCTCTTTCCTATTCTGAGGATGGGCATAAGGTTTACCTTTTCTTGGTCAGCATCAACCGCCACATCAAAGGCGATAGCAAGTGACCTTGCAATGACATTGTCCAGCTCAGATTCATCTTGTTTGGTCCCATGGACTTGTGTATGTCCAGGTTATTTAAGTTGTCCTAAACAGAATGCCTATCTGCTGTGAGTACTTCTGTTCTTCCCCAAAATTAAGCTATTTGGCACAGGGATCTGGGACATATGAAAGCAGATCTTTTCAGTAAAGTCTGAAGCAAAGAAAACTTTAAGTGTCCCTTTTCTGTGTCCTGCATTGTAAGATCACCTGCTCTCTTCATCATTAGGCCCGCATGTTCCTTGAACTTCCCTTTGCTAAGCCTTAAAGTAGACTTTACCAGCCTGCTTTTACCAGACAGTCTACAACAGAGAACAACCAGGACATCCCACTTTGTTGGCTTCCCCTCTAATCTTAACCCATAAGACTTCAACAGGTCTGTCACCAAATTCATAGCAGAATTCTGGGCATTCAAGGTGTGCTTTTGTGTAGACTGTAGTTTCCCCACACTTGTCTTACCTACCAGTCATTCCTAAAGAGCCTTCATCCATCCACCCATCACAGCACCCCAGTTGTGCAAGTTAGCCCACCACATCACTGTGAGACCAGTGATGTCCATGCACTGCGTCCATGTATGGGACTCCAGTTCCTTCTGTTTGTTTTTCAAGAGGTGTGTGTTTCTGTACAAGCGCATGACATGCCCCTGGATGCCCTGCTTTCTCAGGGGAGGTGAGAGAGTATCCTTCATCACTCTGTCCTACACACCGTCTTCCCCACTTACACAACTGTTGTGTCAGTCTGAATTTGGGTGGGATAGGAGCATTAGAAGAGGTATTCCCTCTTTCAGCATACAGACATTACCCTGAATAACAATGAACATAGTGAGTAGGCTGCAAAGAGGGAAGATGGAACTAAAATCTAAGTTGTGTATTTGATTGGGGTAGATGTAGCAGCTCATCAGCAGTCCTGGTGCTTTGTATCTGTATTTTCCTCACAATGAGGAGACAAAAAGTTGAAGGGCCAAATTTCTTTCCTCTTATTCTTTATTTGTCTTACATTAATTCTCGATGTTTGCAAGTGAGCTTCAGGTGGTGAGCACAATATGCAGCTAAGAGCTCTAAAGAGATATCTAACTTGTGCTTGTGCAGCCTGGGAAGTAGAGATGTAGCAGATAACAAGAATAAATAGTCATGAATGGCACACTTGTTCTGTGACTGGTCCCTAAATTGTAGGGGTTTTCTTAGTATGTTATAAAAGAGAAATGGTGGTATGAGGAACAGAACAAGTAGAACACATCTTCTTTGTCTAGTTGCCTTCTAACTTTTTTGCCCTCTGTCCCAGTAATGCAATTAGGGATCTATGTTTTTAAGGTGCTGTGAGTACAACTGATAATCTACTCTCCATATTGAAAAAGCATTTTCGTGTTGTGACAAAATTGGCAGGAATATGGGACTCTTCTTTTCTTCACACAGCCTTATAAATATACCATAAGAATATTTAGCAAAGGTTTGGAAATTTAGTACTCAGTAATTAATGGGAACGATTTATTTCTTGCAAATCATAACTACTCTCTGCTATGGATAGGTAGACAATAGGTGAGCTCCCAGAAAAAAAGGAGACCTGTGATCTGCTTCTCAACTGATATCTACAGGGGATAACGTAAGGACTTTGCAGCCTTAGATCTTGCCTCACCAGCTCCTCCACCCACTTCCCTTTCCCCTTTCTTCTCCAGATTCCCATAAACAGTTTTTCACATAAGCCCTGTAGCATTTGCACTGGGACAACTTGAAAAATTGTTGGTATATTAACCAGTAAAATTATAACCCTCTGGCTCAAACCCAGAAACTGATACATCTAGATTATCCATAATAAGGAGTAAGATACTGACTCTATAAATATAGAACTTAATAGGAATTTAAACACCAAATTATAAGGTATCAGAATTGTCCTTTCACTGACTTGTTCCAACTATAAAATAAATTAGTGCAACAGATGGGAAACACACAAAATATTTGGTATCAGTCTGATCACATTTCCTATAGCTAAAGGTCTTCCATGCACCTATGATGTAAAGGATATACAGCACAAAAATTAAGAACTCTAGCTTTGTGTATGCAAATATAAATTATAGTCCACACAGCATGCAAATTTTGATTTAAAAGTTCACAAAATGAAGTCCCACCCCAAAAAGGGTCCTTACAAGCAGCAGGTCTAAGATTAAAACAAAATAGTGAAACATTAGATTGCCAAATATGAAGTATTTTAAAACATCTAATTTATTTTTGCTAAAGATTATTATAATTACAGGCTATCAAGGTGGAAGGGTGCCACCAAATTGAAAATGAATACTTGAATGAATAAAACACAAGAATGTATTCAGCTATTGAAATGTCTGTGTAACTCCTACTACCAGAGCTCTGTGCACAAAGTACAGCAAAGTGGACTCTGTTGTATTTATACATATATCTTAAAGAGCAGAAGTGGTGTAAAAATATACTAAAAAGAAAAAAAAATACTAAAACAGGGTGTGCTGAAATGCCATGGAAAATTCTGTCCCATGAGAACTTCAGAAACCACAGGCACACTGAGATATCAGTGCTTCTCCAGCCAACATGAGACATTCTGCCTGCTGTGGCAGAAGCCAGGCTGATGCTCAGCCTGAGCCACCTTCCACCATCTCTTCGTACATATTGCCGCACGGCTTCATGCCTCCATAAGCGTCATTCATTTCAAAAGGCACTTACGTGGCTCCTACGTAAGGCATTTCAAGAGGTGGCTGCTCTATGGGTTGCTGGAATCACTTGATTTAAGATGAGAATTTTAAACCCTCAACACCCTGACGTTGCTGTTTTGAAATTCTCTGATGTGTGTGTGCAGCAGTAAAAACTTAATGTACATTGTGGAAGCAGAAGAGTTGGTAGAAACAACATGGCAGAAGACCTGTTCACTGTACATGGAAAGCTGACCAAAGTGTAACAGATAATAAGTATACAGGGCAGAGGTGAGGTCTTCTTTTATTTAAAGTTACTTTTATTTAAAATTCATTTACATTTGTGTAAGTGAAAAAAATGAAGCATAGAGGGAAAAGTTTTACCCCTGGAAAATCAACGAATGGAATCAGAATAGATCAAGTATGATAGAATGTGAACCCACAATGGCGCTATAGCAGTAACTTATATGTAAAAAGACACAGTAACGGACTGATTACTATTTATAGACAATCCCTTCTGCACCACTGTTGAAATAAGAGGCCACTTCAGGAGAGAAAGGAGGGTGTAGAAATTGCTGGACATCACTGAAATGATGGCCCAAGACTAGAAGAGTAGTATGAGAGTCAAACTTGTAGTTTATAATGCAGGCTAGTCTTTAGCCCAAGTTTTAATTTTGGTTTGAGAACCAAGTATATTTTGGGTCTGGCTAGCTATTGTCAAAATTTTCAAATAGTATTGGGTTTGTCTTAGATGATTAGATTGTCTAAAATGATAATCTTAGACCATTCGGGAGCTGTGCTGGTGAAAAGTGCCTTCATTAAAGCTGGACCTGAAAAGCAGAACTGTTTTGCCCCTGCAAGGAAATAATGGGGCTGGGTTCAGCTCTGTTGATTTGAATGTGTTTGAACACTTCACAAAGTTACAGCAACACAGATTAGAGATTCCAGTTTGGGCCCAGCACTGTGTATACTGAGATTGAAAGAAAATCAGTATTCTGCTGGTTTTGATATAGGTTTAGTGTAGATCAGAGATAAACGGCAACACAGGATTTGATAGGAGTCCAAATCAACTAATAAGCAAGTGCAGTACTTAGAACATGCACACTGTGTTCAGTAATAGGAAAGACAGCAGAAGAAGCTGAAGATAACAACAATGAAGCGAAGAACGTGTATGTACACACACAAACATGCACGCACACATGCTTCATATGTAAACAAAAATTTAACAGTCTAAACAGATGAGAGAGAACATGGATGAAATCTTCATGGAGTGATGAAATGAATGTGATATTTGCTGTTGATTCAACAGGCCAAGATTTCTCACAGGGTGAATACATATGCTCTTGCACAGTGTTAAAGGGCAAGCCCGAAATGATTTGTACACACAATAGATGTCAAATGCATCCCTGGACTATGATGTCCACAGCAGACCAAATTAAGGCTATTATGTTGTACGTTGTTTAGTTGTCATACAGCAAGGAGCTAAATTCCCACTAATAGCAAGTTCTGTTTTCTCCTTTCTAGGTCATTCATTGGATGATCTTGTCTTCTGGGCATGAAACATTTTCCTTAAGTATATTTTGACTTGTAAATGTGTAATTCTAGCTCTGAAATGTTGGAACTTTTGAATGATTAGTGGTGCACCCTTATAAATTTAATCACCCTTAGAACTTTAATCAGCACTCCAACTAACTAGATCATCTTCTTAAAAAAGTCCTTTTGCCATTCTCAAAGATTCCTGATGGTCAGCATATGACAGCTGAATTATTTCAGTTGCAATATCAAGAAAGCAGTTTCTTACCAAGCTGTAATTCCTTGCTTGCATTTTACTTAAGTTGTTGAAGACACATTGCAATGACTAACATTTCAGTTATAATTAGACAAAGCAATTGGAATATTTTTAGTATTGCACTGATCTTTCCTTAACTCCAAATATGTTTACCTACAGATAATATGTTATGCTTTTGTCATTATCAGATAGTTATAGATAGATATACGCATTGATATACCCAAACACTTTTTTACAAAGAATATAAACATTCTTTTTAGAAACTAAGGAACCACTTATGATGTGGCTTTCTACTATGTCTCTGGTGCAGAAAGTAGGTAGAAGAGCTGTGAAATGGTGGTAGATGACAAAACCAGAACCCCTGATGGCTGTTCTCCGCCTCACGGAGCAGGAGACAGGGAGCAGCGCATGAAGGCAGGACCACATCTGCCCCCTGACATACATGACAAAAACTTGTGTCTGACTTACCAGCATGCAGACAGCTCACCTTGAGGAGTGATGTGATGTAACTTTCTTCCTGTCATTTTGTGTTGTCTTTTTATCATCTGTGTCCTCAAGGGAAAATGCAAGGTTTTATTTTCATGATGTTTGCTTAGGAGACAATAATGCTCTTTTCGACGGCAATGCATTTTTTAGGTCAGGAACCTTAGAGCTCCTGAACTGATAATTACTTTTCTCATTGTAGACAATTAAGGAGAATATGTATTTTTTAAAAAGTCATAAATACGCTTCCATAGAATTATGATTTTTGCACATTAGAATAAATACAGGAAAAATTCCTTGCAAATTACACATTTACACCACATATTATGTATATACCATGACAGAGGACTTAGGAGGAGCGTGTATTGAGATAAGCACCAAATACACACAGCTGATATGGATGTATGTTACTAAGAGAGGTGATTAATTAAAGTTTGGACAAGGAATGTATCTTTATAAGTCACTCTCTTCCTGCAAGTACAGTGTTTTGAGAACTCCTGCTAAGTCTCCAAGGAAACCACTGCTATTTGTGACTCTGTTTAGTGGTGGAAAACTAATTTTTACCTGCTTTTCTAAGACTGACAAGTCATGACAGCTCTTAGAAGTCTGCAAATCAATTATTAGTCAAACCTCACTATATTTTTAGTTACCTACTTTGTGTATTTAGACTGAATCACTGAACTACACTACAGATCAGAGGTGGAAAAAATGGTACAAATCCTCATTTTCACAACAAAGCCTGTAGCATAATGGTATTATATTGAAAAATTAAACCTCTTGTTTAAGTCAATTATCAGTACCCCACACAAATATTAATTTGCTTATACAGATTTGCTCTCAAAGCTGCATATGTAGTTGTATAGAAATACGCACCACGTGGATGGACTGTGCACCTACTGCTCAGCAGGTGTTCTGCTGTCATGCAGCATCTTACGCCCAGTGCCAACCTTGAGAAAACAGAAATCTTTCTTTAGTCTTAAATCAGATGCTGACAGTGAGAGCCAGAGCATTAGAGGAATATTGTATTTCTGCCTCATAGTGGACTGCTACGTGTTCTTTCTTTTCCCATGTTCCTCTGCCAGCAAAGGGAAGCCATTGACATCCCCGAGTCGTCAAAGGCAGAGAGTTTGTTGCTTTCCCACATGACAGCAGAGGTGAGATCAGAGCACAAAATGGCTGTACCAGTTTACACCAGAGATCCATCTGGCCTCACATCTTGTCTCCAACATCAGTTGAAAGCCGTTGTCCATGGAGTCGTATAAGTACAAGGCAATTACACAGTGACGTCTCCACAGAATATCCTCCTAGTCTCTGGTGGGAGACACCATCTACCACAAACAGTGTCCTTGTGTTTCACGGCCCAAATGGTTTTTTTCTCTGTTAATTTCTCTGGTCACTTTTTAAAACCATGAAAACTTTTAACATTTTCAAGGTGCCATTCAGAGGCTGAAAAGAGATCTTGCCACGCAGTTTGGAAGAAGCAGGGATGCGTAAGAGCAGTAAATTTGGAATTAACCGTGGGCTGAATAGGAAATGCGCATGAAGTTGTGACAGGACAGTAGTAGGGGTCCTGGTTTGGTCATCTCTACACTCTTGTCAGATAGGAAAACATATCTGACTTGAATGTTTTTGTTGCCATGTTACATGCTACCTTTCAGTTCTTCTGTAGGACTTGGAGTTGCCTGATAAGTGATGCTACTGCTCCACTCACAGAGCGTGGAGCTCTTTGAAACTGCAAACCAACTCTGGTTAATATTTTCTATAAAAAAAATTTTGGTGCAGTCTCAAAAGAAGGTTGTTTATTTCTTTTAGTATATTTTTTATATTTCATTTGTGGGTGTATCAAATTTCCTACTTTCCCATGTATGATTTTCCCCTTAGATAGTCCCTATGCCTTTAAAATACTGTGTCATAAACTGCACAAAAGCAAAAGACAGAGGGGGGGAAGAAGAAAGTGATAGAAGCGACAGGACTGTTGAGGAGAGAGGTGATATTACTAGAGATGGAGATATGGAAGCTATTCAGGTACAGATGACTGGGGTAAACTCCCTCGTGCATAACCTGAGCATGCAAAAAAAATTATTTTTTTTGACAACCTGTGGATAATATACCTGAAACCATGGTAATTTAATCTTTCTCAAGCCTGGCAAGTGTATAAAGTGATACTCTTTGTAAGTCATTTTACATTTTTGTTATTTAAGCAGGAAATCTAAAGCATATTTTCAAGCTTGGTCAGATATACATAATTATAGTCCATTAAAAATTTTCAAATGCAACAATTATTATTAAAGCTTCACTGTTATTTATCCAATTTTCTGTTTTTATCAATGACAATTACTTTAAATTGTGTTCTCAAACGTGCTCATGTTGCACTCCAAAATCTTTAAAATCCAACTACATTTCAGTATACATGAGAGTTTCTAAGACTTGAAGATATGTGGTGTGTATGTACATTAACAGTAACTCAGTGAAGACAGTGGAGTTTTGGTGATTAAATACTGGAAAGAATAAGGTCTACTACAACCTCCAGAGCATCAAAGAGGAATCAGAGAACCTCTGTCCACTCAGGGTTTGGCTCATCCTCTCTCTCCTGGATTGCTCTCCCTCATTTTTCACACCACTCCCTCAGGCAACAAATGTGCACTTTTTTTCACAGCTTTTTAATCAATGAGTCCAGAAGAGAAAAGTTGTTAATTGATTTCAAGGCTGATGATAGAATGCTGGTGGTAGCGTGACCTTGCTTGCTAGGTTTAGACATAGTCAAATGCTGAGTGAGTTTGAGAGTCAGATGTTGTGAAAGGGCCCGTGCTAGAGGCAAGTGACTCCGTTAGTCTGTTTGAAGGTTCAGCTTCAGACCACAGTCATTGCAGTCGCCTGAGAACAGACACTTTTTCTGCGGATGTCTTCTTTGGCACCAAGTGCCTCATCTGTTTGAGCTCTTCAGTGGGAACACAGGGCTCTCCTCGAAACAGGCCTGTGGCTGAGCTCCCAGGAACTGCTGGGGCATCCTGTGTCTCCCAAAAGCATCATGTTCTAGGTGGGCTAGGATACCCTGGCCTTGCAGTATACGGGATACACAAGATGTTACTCAAAGGCTGTATTGAATAATATATGGTGAATTTATATACACAGCTACATAAACAGATGAAAGCAATGGCATCCAATGTCTCAATAAAACTAGTGGCAAATATTAGATTTTTCCATACATCATACCTATATGTTTGGAAATTTAGGTCTTGACTCTCCGATGTTTACTCAATCAGATTAATTCCTGTTTATACTGACTACCGTGGAGTTATCTCACCCATAAATTCAGCCTGTTGACTTTAGTGTAAATGCTTTTGTGAATATGGCCAGGAGCACTAGATGTTAATAATGACACCACTATCCACAGAGCTATTTCCACCACAAAAGGTGTCAGAAAGCCTTATTAAGCCATCTAGTTATGCTTCTTTATTTTTTCTCTCTGTCTTAATGTGTCCATCAATGCTGATGCAATGCAGTGTCAGAAGTAATGCAGCCATTCAAGTATTCTGTTCTTCTGTGGATGTTGATGAAACATGAAAGCTGTTTGTGTGTCGATATTATGACAATGAAGGAATCACAATGTAGCAGCTTTTCTGGCCTTGTTTTTTTTCTTATTTATTTTTATTAAAAAATATTTTTCTAGTATTTGCTTAGACAATCAAAATATTCTGGTCACTTGAAAAAAAGTAGCAAGACACAATATAAAAGGGGAAGGTAGCCTTTTTAATCATTCTGGGAAGAGCAAAGCTTTGCTTCTTGTTAGCCATTACTGACCTTGAATCTGATGCAGCTTTCTTGGACTTATTAGTTGATGAGGACTCTTCCAGTTTGCAAGTTATTGGAAGGCTATTTCTGAGCTCTGAGGGCCTTAGCGTGAACTACAACCCGATAGCACACGCTTGTGTTAACAGGCCAAAGAATGCACTGTCAAGGAGTTAAAAAAATAAAATCTTATTGATTTAATGTCTCCACTCATTAAGCTACAGACACATTGCTTATTGTTACAGTTTTGTTCCCTAAATTTTAAGCTCTGTATGAAAGAGAGAAACAAAGAAGGGTCTAGTTCTTTCTGGGCTTATGTCTACTTCAAAGACCTTTCCAAAGTCATGGCTTTTTTTCAAAACTGCATCAAAAAGTAATTCCAAATTAATATCCTGTATTCTTTTTCAAAATTGTACTACTCCTCTTTATAATTCCTTTCTAACCCTAAGATTTCTGACCATTCCAATTCACCCTGACCTGATCTGAATCATCGCATGGTTGTGTCTGCAAAGTTGTTTCAGAGCACAGAATTGCAGTCCCGCTATGTAACATTAAAACAGATCTTGCTGGATGTGTTTTTAATCATTGCTGTTTTGCAGATCAACAGCTACAGTTCCAATGGGGTCGGGGAAGAATATTCTTTAGAAATGCTGTATGTGCAGCCAGATAGATATTTCCTGATCATGCAAATGCCTTGGTTTGGAAGCTGCCTTTGCCACCAGCTCCACGGCTTACCCACTTGTCATGCCCTTATCCCCAGAGCTGCCTGGCTCCCTTCTAGGGGACAGACATTTAACTACTTTCACATCCTTCTCATTGTGATTCCCAGGCTTTCAGTGCATTGCTTGTAAAACATCCTTGTTTTCACTTGTCTGACATCCCCTTAGGTACACTAATTCCCCTCCTTCACCCCACATCCCAACAATCATCGACTACAGAGACACTCAGCATATCTTTTTGTGACTATTTTCTTCCTATGTTTCATTCAGATATAGCCAGAAAGACCAAGAGCAGAAAGCTTGTAAAATGATTAAACTCATTTTCTTCATTTGCTGTGGCGCCAGCTTGCTAGGTTCTTTATAGAAACTAGCTCAGTCATGCGGCAGGTTGAGCTTGAGATTCCTGATGCAGATCATTATGCTCCCATAAATTATCTCAGATGTACCTCAGCCAGAGTTTGAACCAGATGTTGACAGCAGAGGTATCTTCCTTTCGCTCTTTTCCTTTCTTTGCTATCCTGCACTGCTTTGCTCTTGCCTGCAGAATGGAGAACAACTTACTTTTTTTTAACAGTTCGTTTTGTTTAGTACCACTGTCTTTGAAAGGTACTCTCAACTTTTAAGCCAAAATTATTTTAAATAAAATTCCTATAGTAGCTCAGTCTAATGAAGAGTAGGAAAGAGATATTTTCCATTCTTAATTATTACTTCAATGAGTCACAATCTATTTTAATAAAAAATTACAGTGGTCATACAAGGTAGTATTTACTTTTGATGATCTTATTTATGCCTGTATGAGTGTACAATTTATTAGCAACTCTCAATGGAACTGACCGCTGGAACAGAAAAAATTCTTTGAATCAACTTTCTATTGATAACTTCAGTACTCAAATTTTAAACTACATTTTTTGATAAAGTTGTCATTTTGTCCAACTGCAAATGTTCATGAAATTTCTGCTATGAGAATTGATATACAACACAATGTGCTAAAAGATTATGCAGTAGTAGATATTTGTCATGTCTGAATTTTCTTAAAAAACCAGAAAACTTCAAGCTTTATTTTTTTCTGAAAAAAGCAGATAAAAATGCAAACTAAAGTGCAATTTTTAACACTAAGCTTTGAAAACTAGGCCAAACAAGTTCCAGTTTTCAATTTTCCAAAATCAAATTGGCCAGCTTTCAGGGAAAACAAGCGTTTCCCAGGAATCTTTGAGTTCAGTTCACAGTTTTGCTTTAACCAAACTTTTTGTCTATTTTGGTTTATATGTATATGCAGTCCATATTTTTTCAAAGAACCTTGAAAAATGTTTTACACATAAATAAGACAAATGAAGCTAGGGAGAACAAAGTGGCTACAATAATTGTGCTGCTCTTGCAAGGCACCAGCATTATCATGAGCAGGCTTAAGAGAGTCCGTACCATCCATGCATGAAAATCTATTAATTGGGTAGTAACAAATTTGGATTTAAAAATAAACCATAGACCGATCCAGAATGAGTAAATGCCTCCCTACCATCCATGGAGACACAGAGACTAAAAATACAGCGAGGTTGGCTCAGCTCCCTGTGTAGGTTGAAGCAGATATGCCCTTACACCTTCAACATGGAAATGGGACGTACTAGGTACCAGCTGGTAATGGTCCTTGAAGCACACCTACAGATATTTCAGATTGGAGCTGCTAAAGTGAAGGGAACTGGGAAAACTGGGTGATGCTGATGAAGGATGTGGTGTTATGGCGGTTGTGCTCACCTCCGTACTGCTTTTCTGGCACTTTCAGGTCAGAACGCTGAGTGCATTCATAAAGGAGCTCCCAAGGCAAGGAGGAGAGAGAGGATTTTCTTCACTTCCATGTGATCAGATTTCTAGCAAAATAAGGAGACGGATCAGTTCTCACACATATACATTTGAACAGACTTGGGAAAATTTTCAGATCGGACATTTCAGAGGAATTCATTTTTGTTGTGGAGGACTTTACTCAGCCTTACGTCTCCTTATAGTAGGATTTCTGTGTGCTTTCTTAGAGAATATACAAAATGTTATTCTGAATTTGAAGATTTCATTTCACTAAAATACATTCTCTGAATTTGTGCTCAGCCATCTCTACCCATTTTCTTTTTAATTTTTGTTTTTCTTTAAAAACAGATACAAATTTACTCAAATGTCAGAAAAAAATAAGGGCAAGAAAACTCCTTATGGAGAAGTAAGAAGAAACCTAACAAATTAATGGGCTTATTCTATATTCAGAAAGCAATGGAAAAAAATAATTAAGAATTCTGGCATGAGAAAGGGCAGAATATCTGATGTGAGAAAACTGATTTGAACCTAGACTGAATCTGGGGTCCATTTGTAAAAACAAGAAATTGAGCTGAATAGTTTCATAAACTGTAAGTGCAGTAGCATGACAGCAGAGGGTTGATGGCCTATAATGCTTTGTCAGAAGCTTTTCCTCTCAGAATTGTTAGAGTTGTTGCCTGTAGAGAAATAAGTGCCCTTTAGGACATGGTTCAAGTATAGGAGTAGTTTAGTCTGTCTCGCGTCTGAGAGGACAGAGGAATTTATCAAGAAAATCGTATAGGTTTTTATGGTTGACTGAAATTCAAATCCAGGAATTGAAGGTGGAAAGTTGATGTTTTGACTCAGGCAAACCAGAAGGGAGAAGTTTCTGCTGCATTTCAGAGGGGCGAGGTGAGTTTCCTTTCATATAAACCAACGTTAGTCATGTATTTCTAAGAATAACATGCCTCGCTGTCATTTCAGCCTGGGATTATCCATGTGTCCTGGCGACAAGCAGGCACCTGGGAGACAATTTCAGTGAGCAGAACATTCTGTAGTTGCGGGAAGTGTTTATTACGCTAAATCATTGTTTCTCACTTCATTTCACATAATCATAACTTCTGTGGCATTTCCTTCTTTGACCTTCAGTATAGATCAGAGGACACAGCTGAAATCAAACACGCTGTTTATGTGGGCTTGGCCCCTTCCAATTAAAGGATTTTTTTTCCTTGCAGTTTTCCCCACTCTTTTTTTCTTTGGTATTTTGGTATTATTGTCTCTTAAGTTTCAGTGGCCTAAGTTAACACTCTCAGTTTTCCCGGGTGGAATACATTCCTCTTTCACAGATGTTGTTAGGAAATCCTCTACAAGTCATTGTGTACAGAAAATACTGTGGTAACACTCTCTCTTTTGCACAGGTGCATTGCAGATACTTTATTTCCTTTAGGAAGGAAATAAAAAAGCAGCCAAGTATTGCAATGCTCAATGTTTTTAAAAAGTAACAGCCTGGAAAAATCAGTCAAAATTGATTGCAGCAGAGTTTACACACACACACACACACACACACACACACAGACCTTTGGTCTCTATAGAAACAATAGTTAAGAGTAGTGTATTTCATTCAACTACTTTGTTTTCTCTATCATTCACTCTTCTCATATCACCCTTTGCCTCTGTTTCTTACAATCATTGTTATTCTTATTTTTCTGATGTAGTTTCCACATCCCAAATGATCAGGTCTGACTACAAATAGTTGATTTGCCGCTTTTTACGTATTCTAGGTAAAAGTTTGCTCATTTTGTCTGGATACATAAAGGGAAAGATGCTTGCAATATTTTACAGCTTGTAAGGACTCAGTAATAAAAGTCAGTCTTTGGGTTAAGATGATAGCATGTATGTTCTGGGCAGAAGTTATACTTCCTTTGCACTCTCGAGTAAAATTGAGCTGGATCCTGACCTTGAGCCTATGGTTTGTAGAGAGCTTTACGTGCTGGGCTTGTGCACATTTAACCCCACTGTAACAGTTGTAGGGTCACAGGGAGGTGACAGATGCTATCACACACTTCCTACTGTAGATGATTAATTATGAAGAGAGGTCTTTGCATAGACTAGACCTGAAAATTTCAGCTGATTTCCTCAGCGAGATTCTTGGCAGACCTACAGGACCATCTTTGTTGATTCAAGCCAGCTACAGTCTGTTGTGTTTATCACAGGTTTCCTTACACAACACAACCACCCAGGCTGATAAAAGCAATGAAATTTCAGTACAACACAGTGCTGAAAATTTGGATCTCAAATAAACAAATATTGCCATCAATATCCCCAGCATTATAGAGCTGCTATTAACATCAGGCTTACGTATTGTAACTTTATTTCTTAAACTACAGAGATGGTGCTTAGATGTATGGATTTATTATCACATTTGGCATATATTATTTATAGCATAAGAAAGGTGAAACATCTTGCAGCATGCGTGTAAAGATTAGGATTTATTGTCCAGGAATCCTTGAACAATTTTATCAAAAGCCCATTTCTAGGTGGTGTTTTTCTGCAATAAATCATACAACAGAAATCTATCAGTGGACACCAGTAGGAGATAAATGAGAGCAGAGGAAAGAGGGTCATCACAGATTTTTTTTTCTGTATCATGACCTGTCATTGGCAGAAATCCATTTATTATCGTACACGAATGATTTTTTTTTTCCTTACGCACTGGGTTTGCCATTCTGGGAACTGCTATCTAAAATAAAATGAAAACTTCACAAAATGTAAGCTTTCAGGAACCATGAAAACAGAGATAACTTAAAGACCACAGGTGCAAAGTCTAACACTACTTCTACTTCTACTTCTCTTTCTATCTCTTCCCCCGCGTCTCCCACCCCTCCCTTCTTGCTTTTCTCTTTCCTCCATCTTCTCCATAACAGCAAATTGTTTTGAAGTTTTCATTATGGAAATAGCGGGGGGAGGAGAAGAGACAGGATCATAAACCCGGTGCTGTGGTGGTATATAAAAGAATTACTAAACTGAGCTACTTGGTATATGCAAGGAGGTAAACCCAATTAGAAGTGGATGAGCTCTTGTTGAGCTGCATTTACCCCAATTCTTCAAGAACCTTTCTACCATTTTAATGAAATAAATTTATGTTTGTCTAAGTAATGGGCAGGGGTGAGGACTAAGGCTGAAGTGTAGCGGTTTTGGTTAGATTGAGAGTAATCAAGATGGGAAGGAGCAATGTAACCTCACATATCTCAATGAATTGAACACCACCCAAATTGCTACAGGTTCCTCAAGAATGATCCACGCACGTTCCAGGCAGCTGATGTGGGATTTGGTTAGGTAATGGGGCCCCCACCCAGGCCAGAATGATGCTCATAGTAGTCAGGCTTCTGGGAATAGAGAGGAGAGGCAAGAGAAACAGGTCTTCTAGAGACCGTGGGTGAAATTTTTGTAATACAACAGCAAAAGCTTTAATGCCAATCAACATCATAAGGGATTTGTTCAAGTAATGCACCACTGGGGCACACACTAATCAAAATACTCCTTCTGGAAAGCCTTGGTTACTTCTGCTTTATTAATTTAGGATTTTATCACAGTGCAGAATTTTTATATGATTCCTCATCTCTCTGATCTGTTTACCTTTTGGACATGTGCCATGAGCATTTTTCTTTCCCTGGGCTAGATAAAGACGCACAAATGCTGGTAGGGTCTACATTATCCTTTGAAAATAGATGAAATATTGAACTAATGGCCATTCATTTGTGCAAGCTAATGGTTCAGCTTCTCCTCATCAACAAAGACAAAGATGGGACCGTGTAAGCCTGATCAGACCAGCTATGTATATTTCTGTCGCTTTTGGGAAGATCTAGCTGCACGTGAACAACCAAAATAGGATTTTTCCTTCCCTATGCCGGACTTTGAACTCTACACTACAGCAAATGAAATGATAACACTCCTTGTGGAAGACAGGTCTCATTGCGAGATACATCCGCATGCTGCCACAAAGCAAGGCTCTTTCTATTACTGGAGTATGTAAAATATATAAATAAATAATCCATATTTTAATTATTTTTTCTTTCTTATGACTAAGGTTTGAGTTACTGAAGCAATTTGCCAAATGCTAGTAACTATCACAATTATTTTTCAATACTCCTATTGCAAGAAAACACAAGATGTTATAGTAACATATGGTTTACTGGGTTAATACTGTGTATTTACTTAATTTATGGGGTGGGGGGAAGAGAAAGGCTTGAAAGTGAGCAATTCAGATTGATGAGAGAAACAAAAATTTAAAAGCCAACCAGAAGAAAACTTTCTTTCTGTTCTGGCTAGTGGAAATTTATTGTTGACTTCATTTGAGCCAGGATTTAATTACACATTTCTATTTGAAAAGTTTTTGATTTTTACTGCAATGGTAGAAAAGGTTACTAGTACAGACAGACCATACAGTTCAAATAACCTTTAGCTGTAAATATATTCTACATTGAACAGATATAAAACTTGTGCGCATGAAAATTACACTTTCTTGTTTGCTTTGTGTGATCAGTTACAATCCCCCATGCAGGTTTGATTTTAATGGGTTCCAACACATGTGCAGATTTTTAATCTTTCTGGATTAAACTTTAATAATCTTTTAATCTTTCAAACTCTCCTTGAAATATTGTAGTTTTAGATCATTTTCTTTGTTGCTTATATAAATCTTTTACAACAAAGAAATTCATTCGTTCAAAGTAGGAAAAATGTGATACAGTAAAAGAAGGAAAAGTTGCCTAGAGTATTAAGATACTACAATAACCTTTTTTTTTTCTCATCTAGACTTCACTGTTTGCCTTCAACATGCAAACTATTCAGGGTTATATTACAAACTGAGCTGTACTTCAGAAAACTTTAAGAAATCCTGTTATTTCAGATCTAAGATCATTACTACTCTCTTTATTTGGCTGACTTAATTTTCAACTAACTGAAAGATTTTATTCCTTGGAATTGTAACAGCTACAGACATGAACAGTAATTTATGGCTACCACATCAAATGGATGGCTCAAAATTTAACCCACATTTCAGCTTTATGGTAAACTCAACTAAACAGCTTAACCTGTGTGCAAAGCGGACTCTTCTAAACATCTAGGTCTGTTATTTGAATAATAAAGCAATATTATTGCAAAGATTATATTAGAATATAATCTTATGCCTGTAAACCAGGAAAAAAAAAAAAAAAGACAGGCTACAGGGCAAATTACAAATTTTTAAGTTAATATTTAAGAACTAATCTTACATCTATGTATGTCTTCTTCACTACCAAATGAAAATAAGCAGTGAAATAAGCAGTAGTTTACACTGCTGCAGTCTAGATTCTTTTGGGGATAGACAGTTTGTATCTTTCTTTTTAGTATTTTGGTTGAAACCTTTAATTATAACCAATTGAATCTCCTTAAAGATTAGGGGGCCCACATAGACAGGTTGTACGTACCCAGTTATTATCTAGAGCTCAACCAGATTAATGTGGGTGAATTTTCTATGATATCATGCACTTTTACCTATTATGAAAATTTAAGATATATGCCACCTAACCTTTCATTTTAGTATTTTTGCTGGTTTTAAGTATATTTTTTCTTACAAATGCTACAATCAAATCTTTCCTTGGGGCAAACCCTGTTGTGCTGTTCTGCTGGCTGCAAGTTGGATGCAGCAACATTGGAGTTATTTTGAATGGGGACAAGGTGTCTGCAAGGTGATTATGGGACTTTGAGAGTTATAGGAATTATGTGAATTGCAAAGCAATAGGAGGAAAGCAATTTAGCAGGGCTTTGCAGAAAGCCCAGTGCGGGTGGCACTGAGGATGGGGTAGGGATAACCTGGATGGATAAATGTCTCACATGTATCCACTGAAATGTGGATCGCACCTTGACATCAAACTGAATACTGCCCTTAGGTGTTGCACAGAAATGGTGAGAGCCTTTTGCTTAATCTGTGTTGGACATGGCTGGGCAGCCGAGAGGGTGGAATGGGGCAGAGAAGGTAAATAAGAGGCAGCAAGTCCTCACACTGGCCCAGCGAGTGGCCTCAGCTGCCCCACCATTGTCTGTCTGGAGCTCACGCAGGGAGTGAAGGGGTGAAGAGATACTTCACAGAGGGCAAATACTACACACTCTTGCTGGGTGGGACAGGGATGAGAGGCTGGAGGGCTTCCCTCTTCCTTTCTTCTCTGTAGGCAGCCCCTGGAATAAAGTCAGCTTCCTCCCATTAGGGTAACACTTTTGGCTTCCCTTTCCGTGTTCACCCTTTAAGGCTACGTGCACTCAGTTTGTAAATAATTTTGGCAAACAGGAAGGTGCAGAAATAAGACATATCTATACTTATTCAAGTATATTCAAGTTCAAGGCAAAGGTCCCTCATGTATCTTCTCAGTGAGACCATGTTGTATCTGCTTTGCGCAGCCTGCTTCATGGGAGAACAGTTTTGTGGTCCACATCCCCCTTATGATGTTAGTGCTTACAGCATCAGTGAGATTTCCACATGTAAAGCAAGGTGTGAATGTAGCCCAGGAGTTTCAGGGTTCAGGCAAGAGATTAAAAAATTAGTCGGTAACTAGAAAATTGTTTGTGCTTCAGACATCTGGCACTTTTATATGAATCCTCTGCAGTGAAAAACGTTGTTGTACACGGGAACTGGAACTCTGAGTAGCAAGTGCAAGTAAGTCTGTGGGGCTCCAGCCCCTTTATGCATCCACAGGAACCCATGGTAGAGAAAGAATTTGTCTTTGGCCATTCACAAGCACCAAATTCTCCTGGGAAAATGTAGGCCCCAGCTGTTAAAATATTGTTGTCTTGTCAGTGTCTATTCCTGAGACACCATAAGCAAGTTGGGAAGGATGCAGGATATCCAATTAACTTTCTTTCTAAATAGGCTTACAAAAGTGTTTAGATCAGTGCACTTTTAAAGATAAAATGAAGTTGGAAATGTGAGTTTTAGCAACAAAAATGTGAAGAACCTAAATTATTTTCCACTTTAAGATTTTGTTTTTCCTTAAAAGTGAAGGGAAAAGTGACTGGTTGGAACAGACAAATGCTGCAGTGAAGATCAGAACGGGCTCTGGAAGGCTTAATGTAACTGTTTAGTCATTTTTCACAGCAGCATTTTTTTAAAAAAAGAGGACAGAAGGAAATTCTCCAGGTCAAATTCCTCACAATATTCAGTGTTCTCCGTTCCTTATGTTTTACTGGGAAGGATTCCCCAGTTCTCATGGCACTTTGGAGAATGCACTTCAACAATAATTTAATGGAGCAGATGTTTAAACATTCCTCTCTTGAAACAGCCGCAAGGCCTGTAGGTGGGATTTGTATGGTGATGGGAAAAACAGGTCCATTTGCTAAAAATGTGATGGGGAATCTTCAGGGAAAATGCTGATGTGGTTGTAATTTTAACCCACGATCTTTTGAAAGATAAAATAATAACTCTGCTAATGACGTAGGTCTATAGAGGGGAATACTAAACTCAGTCTCCTCTAACCCATGCTGGAAGCACTAATGTGGGATCATCGCCATGATTTATAACATTAAGAAAACAGTTTTGTCAAGGCTTTCACTGTTACCTTGCAAGAGATCAGAATGAATATTTACGGTTAATCTATTTTTCAAAACTTCCTACCTCTTGGTCCTGGAGAGACGTAACTGCGGTGTATCATGTTTCCAGCACTTAGGGATCTAATTGGGATATTGTTCTGTACACGCTGTTAGACACTGTAGTGACAAGACGAGTCTTAGCCAACACTGGCAGCCAGCCAACACATACCTTCCGCGAACAAAGTGCAGGGCAATTAAAGTGTAAGAGCCGAAGGAGCACCGCTGAGAGACAGCACCGAAATAGCCATCAAGTAAAGCACTTGGAAAATATATTTCTTTGGCATATTGGAGGATTATTGTTCCATCCATTCATTTCTTTCCCTTGATGTCTTCCCCTGAAGGGGGTCTTTTTTTTTTTTCCCCTCTTCAGTATTTTTATGCTTTAGAGAAGTTTGGGGATTCCTTGGTGAGGAGGGGATTTTTTTTCAGAGGGGCAGGGAAGAATGATTTTTCGATTATGTGAATTGAGGCAAGAGAACATTAAAGAGAAAGAGCTTTGGGAAGTGTGTTATGAAGTGGAGCTTTTTATAAAATACGTGGATTGGGTGTGCTATATACATATCGTATGCTGCAGAATGTTATATAGAGCAATCATTTTGCACACAGCTACGTATAAACACTGAAACGAGGCCTGTAATTCTACTCATCAAAATTAAAGCCCTTAAGACATCAGATGTCCTCCCCTGTCCTCCAAACAGGTCTGCATTGCTAAACTGAATTCCCAATCTCCTTACCGGTAATTCAGGCAACCTGTGTTGAATATCTAATATCCTAAAAGCTCCGCAAATAATCCCGACGTTGCGTTTTGTGATGTTCAGTAGCAAAACCTAACAGAGATGAAGCATTTATTACTTTGAAGTCTGCTTGCTAATAAATGGGTAAAAGACTGTTGGAGAGGGAAGGGGAGAGCAAGCTGAGGAATTAGCTACTGGAGTTAAAGGATATACAAATGTACAAACATCATTTTCATTCTCATTCCCAATCCAAGCGACTAATCACAATGTGCATTTTCCTTTCATGCAGATCTGCTCAAATGTTCTGGCGTAGCAGGTGTGTGTGTTTGCAAAGATCAAAACAATGGCAGTTATTGACTCTGTCTACCCAGGATGGTCTTGTTTGTGGTTTTTTTTTTCCCCTTCAGAATATATTTCTCTAATGAAGATTTTGTTAGCTATTTTATGTCTGCATGGTATTTTTTTTCCCCCGTGTAGTTATACAGGGAATGGTTTTTTTAATCATTTTGTTGTTTGTGGGCAGATTTACATATCATATCTCTAATAGCAGCAGCAGGAGTTACAGAAATAAGCTCCTAGGCATATGGACAACTATGGATGTGTTTATTAATGTGAACCTTTCTAAAGGTAACGTCCAAATTCTTTCCTGAAATGTCTTTCTTTACATCATGTCTATGTGAGGCCATCAGCAGCAGATGCAGCTTTTTTTTTCTTACATTTGTTTTGAAAAACAATTATTTATTCTGCAGGAAGAAAAGGTTATATTGCAGAGGTCAGACTTTTATCATTTTCTTTTTATGGAGCAAGCCATTGGGATATTATAATGGTATGTCAGCTAAGCACCTACATGGCTCTACAAGGTCAAACAGAGAGTTACAACAGGCATATTTTATGTATGTATCTTGTGAGTGTTGTCCCAGCACTCTCTGACCCCCCCAATAAACCATTTTACTGCTGTACAACAACGCAGCTTTGTGTTTCATAGGATTTTTTTTTTTTTCCCCTTTGAATGAATGCTAAATTCATACGAATGTCAATAATAAAAATTTACCAAGTTCTTCCTGGGGTCACTTAATGACATTGTTAGGATTCTTAATGTAGCTACTAGGTGAAAGAGCTGCCAGTACCGCATAAAGAATGAGTTGTTCCCCTCCTGCCACAGCCCCAGCTGATTTACAACCACTTTGTGTTTGATGTTGGACAGGATAATTTCATCAGTCTCCAGCCCTTGTGATCATGTCCCAAAATGACTAGTCAGGTGAAGCCCTAGCCGAAGATTGCTTGTCACCTGTAGGAAGTAGCTGTCTGCTATGAGTAGTCTTTACTCATAAATGTAATCATCTGTTAGTTATTCATTGAGCTATACTTCATGGTCTAGATGTAGTAGTGAGGATAATATACAAACACCTCACAGGGAAAATGCTTTGAAACAACAGATGTGTCCATTAAAACCCTTGTTTTTTTACAGTGGGACAGCATCTTAAACGGAAGTAACTGGCTTCCAAGTTCATCTCTGAAGGTTACTTCAGAAAACCTGTCAAAACCTCTCCCCCTCCGCGAGTGATTCACTGCAGCAAATGGCCTGTAGTTAAAAACAATGATTTCTTAAAAGTCCAACACCAGCATTGTTGTAGTGATTTAAGGCAGTCAGAGCAAGACAGGCATAAACCTTTGCTGCACTATTGTTTTGAAAGAATGCGGGATGTTGTGATAGAGCTATCCAAGAGAATAGTGTGATAATTCAGCCACGTCTCTGGGGGGCAAATTCTTATTTATTTTGGTTAAATTCCTTGAAATCGTAGAGGATGTGTCTATTTCTAATACCAGTGATGCATTTTCTTCGCATCCAGACATATAATTTGGAACGAAATAACTAACACTCTTCCATTTTTGATATTCAGCTGAGCTTAACCTGACATTTGTTCTCTTATTTTATAATAAATAAAAATTTTGTTTTGGAAGAAGAGCAGCTAGTAACAATTCTGTAAAAGCATTATAAAATTGCCAAAAAGAAAAGCAGTGCTGTTATTAGGCCAATACTGCTGTAAATGATAAATTAAAAAGGCAACACGAAGAGGCTGAAAAGTAGTGACAGCTACAATAAGTACATTTTCTCTTTTCTCAGTGTGAGATCACAGTGCAGGAATATATGAACTTTGAATCCCTTTGTGAAATTTGTGCTCATTTTAGCTGTCATTGCTGCAGGTGATGAGCACTCACAACCTGTTGTTTCTGCTTTGTGCCTATCAAAATGCAAGGGATAAGTTCTAGTAACAAAGGAGTAAATATTCTGATAAATATAATCACATAGCTAATGTGGCATTCTGGAGAGAATTCACAATGTATTTTGGAATTTATCCAAGACTCGTGATATAAAAGACAGACAGATATTTAATTTCTTAAATTGTAGTTGGAAAAACAAGTGTGCCATTTTATATGTTTCACTTACATTTATTTTGTCAGGATGCTTCCAAGGTTGGAAAACACACTAATTTTCCTCCTCAGGTTTATTTGCCAAGGTCTACTTTCACTATTCCTTTCACTAAAAATTTATAAATCTAGCTCCTTAAAAAAAAATATCTCAATTTAAATTACAATTTCAAACAACTCAAAATGCAGAAGACAATGGATTGAGACTACCGGTTTGTTTTACCAGCGAGAAAGAGGTCATTTGCAAATCTTGGATCTACAATAATATCTGAGAAACTTTGAATTTTAAAATCAGAGGATGTGCAGACTTGACATCTGGTCTGAGATCAGTTTCTGATTTACTTCTTTTTTTGTTTGAATAAGAAACGATAGAACTCAATAGACCCATAAAAGAACAATCCAGCCTCTCTTCCACAGACCAAATTTTCAAACTATATTCTGTTAGTACAGCTCTTCCTGTTAATAGTTTAAAAATCTCTTTAAAAAGACCTATATTTTAGAAACATATATAGGGAGAGGTTACCTGTTTTATTTTTTAAACTCTCTGTTTATTTGATCCCTTCAGCTCTTAATTTTGCTTCCCTGGCTTGACATTTCCATCTTTTCTCTTTACGCCTGGAAGTTCTTGTGGCTTGTATCAGCTTTTAACATGATAGAGAACTTCTTAGAGAAAAGATCTGTCCTACTGTGGGTGCCTTTTAGTGCCCATCCATGCTGCTGAGCACACAAGAGAGAGTAACAGTGCAGGAATAAACATATTTTTTCTCATTCTTTTGACCTAAAAATGAAAATAAGGTGTTACGTATGTCTTAGTTACTAATGGAATAATTCCTGCCTGGTGGGTTTGTATTGCTCTGGTCAGCACAGGGATGTTTTTATTATCCAAAGGGGGAAATCCTTCTCAGAAAGGTAGCTCACAGTAGACACCCGATAACTGACTCCTCCCTAGCTGCTCTAGCATTAGCGGGCACGGAGGTAATAAAGGTATTACGTTTAATAAACCTTTTCCATGTATAACAAATGAAGAAAGAGCCTTTGGCAACTGAAGCAGCTCTTTCTAGCGCCCGTTGTCATTTGTCTCCTATCACTGGTGTGCATAAACTGACCTGCGTCATAAATATTCCCCATTTGCCCTTGCAAAGCATTGCTTGACACAAGCCATACCTTGTAGTTCACTCAACAGTCTCCCATGATCGGTGTTGTTCTGCTGTAAACCTACCGAGCATGGTAAAATTTTAATACTCGTGCCATTACCTTATTGCACACTTACTGCCAGAGAAGGCCTTGGGAGAATTTCAAGTGGATTTGCTGTAAAATTACTGCTTATACTATGGTATTGCCCGGTGTCTTCCTCACAGGGGATTGTGTTGTTCCTGGTGTTACTAAGTGTCTGGCAGGTTAGTTCCTCAGGAAATATTCCATTTTTACTCAGATCATAGTCAACAGTAGTTTCTCTGAGATCACCTCCTCATTATAAGAAATACGGAAATGTCATACACCTTCCCCTTACAGAGGGGCAATAGAGATTATCTAGTAAATGACAGAACCAATGCTTAAAGGAATGTGGCTCTTACATTATTATATCTCTAAAGTAGGTAAGAGTAAAATTTGCCATAGATTAAAATAATGATAAAAAAACCATATTAAAAAAAAACAAGAAGCAGGTAATCTGTAGCTTTTTGTTACTATGTGTTGAAACGGCATGACTGTTATTGTACTGATTGTGATGACCGTCACTGCCTTTGCAAACACTGAGAGGCCGTCACTGCTGTTGTGGCTGTGCAGCTGTAGAACGTGGCTGTTTGCCCTGGGCACAATGGTGAGTCTCCAGAAAGGTGCTGTCATACTGCAGCTACCACTACTGGGACAGGATGGTTTTGCAGAAGCTGTAGCACCCAGTATTATAATGGGGAGTAGCACTCACGCATGTTCAATAGCCCCTGCAAATACCAGAACGGAATCTTTTCGGGCAGCGGCACTGAAGGGTTAGGGCTACTCATTGCTAGTACAACTGAAAAGCCCCCTTCCCTTCCTACCCATAGTTAATTTGTATTTCCACTTAAAGTAATGTACAGTTACACCTGTCTCTTTCTAATCAGGTTTCTTTTTCTGCAAAGACTTTTTTTTTTCTGTGGCTTTCCCTTCGAAGATATCTTTCTTTTTAACTCCCATAGGCTATTCTATCCATGCTTCTTTTCCCCTTTTTTATTCTCTTCTTCACCATCACTGAAAAGATGTGACTGCACAGGCAGCAATGTCTGTTTTTCCAGGCTAATTTCACGTGTGATGCCAACTGTTTCAGATGTCTTATCTTAGATTATCAGCATCAGCCTAAGACGAAGAGCTAAATCTACCCTAGATCTGGAACTGGCAATTTGGCAATACTGATTTGCTGGATCTTGTGATTTTGTTATGGATCTAGGAGATTAGCTTTTTCTAAATATTGATTTAGATAATCTCAGGTGAAAGACTGACCTCCTGTAAAGAATAATGATTACTGTTTTGACTATTCCCAATGTCAGGCACAAAAATCATCAGAAAGTTACAAAACAGTGAGATACGTGACCACCATAAAGACACTAAAAGAACTAAGTTAAAACACTGTTTGCATGTGTCATTGATAAGTATTGTAAGTTATTTTGTGAAATTCACACTAAAGTAAAAGTCATGTTATACATGCAGTACCCAGGATACTTTCTTTTTATTACTGAAAACGTTCTAAGGAAAATCTTGCTTTTTCCTGCTTTTGAATCACAGTGTGGTTACCTCTGTAGAAAAACTTTGAGGAGAATTAGTTTCCGCTTCTAAACTTTGCAGCAGCAGTAGAACAGTAGACTTAGAAGAGTCCTTATTTTAGAAGATGTTTTCTTACCTGATTTTTAAACATTGAAAAGGTTGATGTATTTAGTCTAAATTAGTCATCCTGGACTCAGTTTGTAGGAATCTATGAAGAGGCACTACATATCAATACACGGTGATTCACCACATCCTAAGATAGGCCAAATGAATCATCTTTTGGAGGTGTGCATTGCTCTTGATGACTATAGAAGTATTTTATCATATTTAGCTCAGCCACCAGCACCTGGTCAGGTCAGGCTAACTGAATTCCACCTTTTTGTGCCTGCTACCTCTGTGTCTTCCACATTTGCTGAGTGGAAATGGAGACCAGTGGAAATGCATACCGTGGAGCTGCACACCAGAAATCTCCCTTTTCCTGCGTTGTAAGCTACTCACTGGGTACTGGTGAGGGTTCGCCACAGAACTGAGCTCTCCCACTTCGGCCCATGTTCCAAGTCTGCAAGTCCCAGAATCTGCTGTAGTGCTTCTAGCAGAGGAGTGGAAGGCAATGTCTTGCATTATTAAAAAAAAAAAAAGAGGGATTTGCTCTGTTGTTATCCATGAGATACAGTTCATAACTTCCCATTCAGCCAGTTTGTGGGTTTAAAAACACAGTTTACCAGTCAGATTTAGAGATGGCTTGAGTTATTTCAACTGCTGTTCGTATGCAAAGAAATCAGGTTGTTTTGAATTTTTGCTGTGATGTTTAAACTGAAAAAAAAATGACTGAAATGAAAAATGAGTCCCTTAATTTCTATGATGATATACAACTGATGAAGACATACTGAAAAAGGTTGAAACAATAACGGCATTAGTTTCTGCACTGTGAATGTATCTTTTTTGCAGTAACAACTGCTTAAGGATTCTTACTATTTCTTGCAAAGGTTTAATAAGAAAGATTTTAAAATGAGTTTGCTATATATTTGCCTGGGCCTGTTCAGTGGCAAAATAATAAAATAATTCTGGTGCTCTGCATAACAATATCTGTTTTTTAATTCCTGTGCTACACGCAATGCCTACCTTTTCTGATTTGCTTTTACCAAGACACAGCATTCTATATAATAAAAAGTCAAGAATGCAAAAAAGAAGTTTTAAAACTAACAAATATTCAACTGATGATGTAAACCCATATTTTTATGCATGATGGAAAGTTCATCTTTTTGCCTCAGTAGGACAATGTTTTGCCTCCTTGTGACTCCATTAGGGTGTTACCACTTCAGCACTCACTAACATGCTCTGATTTGAACCTGTGCAAATGTCAGCCTTGAATGTCAGCTAATATTGCTGAGATTGTTATTAAGATTTTTTCCAGTGCTGTGAAGGAGGTAAAAATGCTGGACATAATGTGCTTTCTTGTCCAGGGGAGGCAAAACCAGTTACTTGGGAAAAGGTGAGGAGTCAGACAGTTGCAGTAAAGAAGTGTTGCATGCATTAAGCAGAAAGTATTACAGCTACACAGCTTATAAGACCAGATTTTATATTGGCATATGAATGGATTTTGCAGAAAAGTTGTCTCTGAGGATGTGGGGCGAATGAATCATTTTTCTCAGGAAGCAAAACACTGTTGTTATTGTTGATACTGCTTTCCAGCTCTCGGCATATTGTGGTTACAAGCAATTTTGATAGTCATTACATTCCATTGCGTTTGGGCATGGAAAGACAGTCATGCTTAAGTGTTGTCTCTGTGGCAATGTTGTTGCCCTGTCCCTGTCTTGATTCTGCTTTGCCACCTCTTTCTCCTCAGATTCCCACCACACCAGTATGGATAGCCCTTGCTATGCACTGTTTCATGCCTAGAGGAGAAGAAGACAAGGTCAGTTGCAGGTCTGTCTCTGGACACCTTCTTCCACCCAAGCAGGGCAGAGCAGCACCGGTTGTGCTGTTTGGTGCCTCCGTGGGAAGCAGGCAAGGACAGCGAAATGGCAGCCAGCAGGTATCTCTGCTTCCTTCGGAAAAACACTTAAGGAGCCCTAGGTGGTAACTTCAAAGACCTTTTATTCACTGCCCAGAGGAATGGACATTTTGTAATACAAAATGAATCAAATTTCAAAGCCTGTAAAGGTCAAAAGCAGCCTCTGGCCAAACAAGAGGAAGAAGTCGATAGGAATTACACCTCTTCATGAGAGGCCACTTTAACACAAACAGCCCTTGTGAATTCACACCTGTAAAGAGTTAACCACAAACCTCCACAGGGTCTGATGGATGAGAAGTGATCACTCACCCCTGGGACAGGCAGGGACCAGAAAGGCTGGGCTGATGCAGTTTCACTTTACCTGCTTTTATTCTTCAAGCATTTAGTTAATGCTGTTTTGGGCCGCTTTGGTACTAACCTCGCTTGAGATAGGATTGTGAGCAGCCATTTTCACTGCTGCTTAGGCCAGGTTGGACACGGCAGGTATAAAAAGCCCTGTGTGGTGACAGTACTCTTCTTAAAGAAGTGCAGGAGATGGAAAGTCTGGTGGAACTAACATAAGAATTTGTCACAGTTCAGCAGCCTCCCACCCTCCGCCAAATTAGTCCTCTTTGAATTATAGCTAATATTATTTCTGTGTTCTGTACGGAACAGTACAGACCTATGTGATTTTCCAAAGGAATTGATTAAAAAGTACCCTGCTGTCACTGGTTCAAGCTCTTGCCACCCTGGGTGGGATACAATGGGTAAGAATAAGCACAATCATGCAAATATTCAGAATAAAGGGTTAAAGCAAGACTTTGGGTTGGCTGCCTTACTTAAGACCAATATGGCACTAATGTCTATCCTATTAAACTCCTTACCTTATCATCAAATATTTTAGCCATTTCACACACTTTGAGGGAAAAATATTCTTTGTTAAGTTTTTCTTTTTCTGTTTTGTTTTTTTTTTTTTTCTCCAGTATCTTGCTACCAGAAAATAAAACAGGCAGCAGGAGTATGGGCTTCAGAAGAGAGAGAAAACTGACTTATAAAAATCTTCTTTCGCAGCTTGTCCAGAATTAAAAGTGTTATTTTAAAGCCTGTCAACTTGCAGTCTAACTGATATTTGTTGCCTTTTGATTACTTCGGTCCCTCGACTTTTAAAGCTGGTTACCTGGTTGTGGTAAGGAGAACTCTCAGATCCAGAGCCTGTAGGCTTGCTTGGAGATCAGGAAGGATGAGTTGGTGTTCCTGTATTCCTGAGCACTGGAGTTCTGCAGCTATAGGCCATAGAAGGGGCCATCTCTTTCTCTAGGTTGCTGCTTATTGGTGGCAGATGCTGGGGTGCTCTGCAGCGTGCCTGCAAGAAATTGAACAGGAACCTCATAAAATTAGATAAGGGCAAATGCCAGGTCCTGCACCTAAGGCGGACTAACCCCTTACACCGATCCAGGCTGGGATCTGCCTGGTTGGGGAGCAGCTCTGCTGGAAAGGAACGGGGAGATGTTGGTCGACAGTGGGCTGAACGTGAACCATGAGTGTCCTCTGGCAGTAAAGAAGGTCAACAGCATCCTGGGCTGTATTAACAGGAGGAAAGTCAGTAGATTATTATCCCCCTTTACTTTGTACTATGTTTGACCACATATACAATACTGCATCCAGTTTTAGGCCCCCACTACAATTAAAACATTGATAACCTGCAGCAAGTTTAGTGGAGGGCCACCAAGATAATCGGGGCTGGAGCACTTGCCTAATGAGAAGAGGTCGAGGGAGTTGGGCTTGTTCTACACAGAGAACTGATGGCTTCGGGGGGCCTGACAGCAAACCACCAGGGCCTACGGGGAGGGTACTGAAAAGACGGGGTCATGCTCCTCACAGTCATGTGTACTGAGAGGATGAGAGCCAATAAGTTGAAAAAAGAGACACTCAGACTTCACGTAAGGAACATTTTCACCATGAGGACACTCCAGCAGTGGAAGAAGAGGGGGTTTGCAGACTCCATCCTTGGAGATTTTTAAGGCCAGGCTGGATAAAGCTCTGGAGCAACATGATCTGACATTCAAGCTGGCTCTGCTTTGAGCAGGAGGTTGGACAAGAGACCTCCTGCAGTTCCTTCCAGTCTCAATTATTCTGTGAGCATGTGATTATTACCCAGCAGTGGAGCTGCTCGATGCTGGAATCATTTCAGTGGTCAGTAAAAGTTGCATAGTCTCTTCCTGGCTAAAACATTACCGGAAAACTCCTGCACCTGAAAAACTTCTAAACTTCTAAAACTTCTTAAAACTTCTAAAACTTCTTTATTGCATCTAAATGCAATTTTAAAATAAGAAAAAAGCAAAAACCAAGGAAAAAAGCCCAACTTAATCAGCATGTAGCTTGAAATTAGTTTGTTGAAGACAGCACCCACCTTCACTTGAAAATAATGGGCAGGAGAGAACTCAACTGTCATCTGGATCAGGTTATCCAGATGCAACACTTTTGTTGCTCTGACCTGTGTCATGGCCCTCCATGTGAACAACGTCAGCGTCATCACATTTCAGCTGCCACTGCAGGGTGCCCACGAAGAGGAGAGAGAGGAGCAGTGTTTTGCAGCTACCACCTGCAAATCTCTCATTATTGGCAGGTACTTTGCAATGGAGTACTAGAACAGGATAATTGCTGGAGATAGAATTGGCAAGAGCAGTATATGGGAGACACATTCAATTGCACATGAGTATCGTAGGTGAACTATAAAAAAAGCAACCCTGCCATTATATGTTGAACAGCCGGCAACTCTGGATCTTCCATTTTGTTTACGGCAGAATGGACAAAAGGCTTGTAGTGTCGGCAGTAAATAGCTTGGGGACTGTATGCCTTGTAAAGGTATTCTGGATGCCTTTATGAGCCATAGCTCAAACTTTTGTGACAATAACAGTGAGGCATTACAAGTTTATTTGCAAGATTAAGTCTAAATGTCATCCCCAGAGTGCAGTATAAAATCTAATTAATTTTTTTATTCTTTATCGTTGAGACCAACATTCTCCATAGGAATTTGCATTTCTATATGACCCTTGTGTAAGCCAGCTTGCATGGGAGGGGGACCAATTTTGGTTTTGAGATTCATCAGTAGTGTTGTTCATCCTACTAAGATATTCCATTTATACCAAATATTCCAATAGCAACTATAATTCTGCAGCCAGCCTTAGAAGGAAAAGAGGTCCTTCTACGAGAAACACAATTACTACTTTTCATTACACAACAATTTGCTATGAATTTGTGTCTTACAGCTGCTCTGCCATATGGGTTCCTCAATATCTAGTTTGAGAAGCAAGTTTACACTGCAGTCTTCCTCTTATTGAGAGCACTGGCTGGGCTTTTCAACCAGGTATTTTAACAAACCGTGGCTTCAAGTCATTGGCAGCTTTATACCTCAGCTCTTCTTTGGGTTGCAGTGGGTCTGTTCATCTATCTGAACACTTGAAATTGTTATTTGGGATTTTTATTAGGTGAGCAGAGGTGCAAACGCCTACAGAGTGAGGACATAAGCCACCAGGACTGGAAAGTAAGAGATTGGTTGGAAAAGTAGTTTAAATGGTGATATTTTATTGTGACATCAAATCTGAGACTCAGAGCCTTCTGAGGTTTTGCCAGACATTTCAGATTCAAATGTCACTCTTAGACCTTTTCCCTGCTATTTTCTCACCCATGAGGAATATTCTCTATAGAAGGATGTTAAAGGG
>NW_009647218.1:2141766-2202642 GCF_000708025.1 Charadrius vociferus | reverse complement strand
GGAGAAGACAGGCCACGCACACCAAACAGGGGAGCATGTCAGATCCATGCCAGGTACAGAAGGAGCTGGCAGAGGAGGCACACTGCAGCTGTGGGACCTGAACACCAAGCTGTAGTCATACAGGAACATTTTCTTCATTCTAGACCTATCCAGCATTTGTTTCTAGAAAATTCATCCCTATGTAAAAAGTCCACCTTTAATATTGTTAATCCTCCTGTCATATAAGCACTGTTTCTTCAGCCACTCTTTCTGTACCCTTATCCTTTTTAAAGGCATAAGAGGACTTGGCAAAAGTGGTAATCATTTGCCACCACGGTAGAAAATTTTCCACACGGTGTGCACGTGCTGTATGGGACCACCTGCCCTGTTTTGTCTTGTTTTCCCCTTTATCTAGAATGAAAGTCATTCAATCAGATTGATAGAAAGGTCAAATTTTCAGTATATGCAGTGAGAGCTCAGACAGTTGGCGTCCACTTACAAGGTTCCAGGGCTGCCTCTCCCATGTTTCTGCTGGGCTGAAATACTCTATACCTATATTAAATCTATGGATTTGGGTCATGGTTGGCTCAGGAGGTCCAATTACCTACCAAATCAGCAAGTTTCTACTGTGCTACTGGGAAGAGGAAACTTTTCCTCATCCCTTCAACACAGCACATTGAGGGAAAACATTTTTAGATTGCAGGTAAGGTCTCATTCTAGCCAAATTTGCAGATGCTACACAAAGGTATGCACAGATCCAGCGCTCCTGACCTACCGCTTTTTGACTACAGAGTCCTTAAAGGTTTTGGCAGAGGAAGATTTGCGGGCATTTTCTATCTATCTACTACATATTTTCTGGCCTGAATTTGCTTTGGATACAGAGATCCTTATTTTAGAGGAAGCCGATGATGTCTGCAGGTCTTCCATCCGTTTCTGTGTAAAGACTCAGAGAAAAGTCAGCCTAAACAGAGCTTTCAAAGCTAACAGCTTTCCTGATTAACTCATCTGATTATCCCACACGCTGCATTTTGTAGGGGAGAAAAAAAAAATCTCAAAGATGGGAGAGAGTAAAACTGAAACAAACAAAAAAATCGCACTTTGAAATCCATCCCTTTGGCAGTTGTCCCTTTTTCATTTTGGCAGACGGAGGATTGCTGGCAGGACTAGTGAGGTAAGGGTAAAAGACAAATGGTTCATCATGAATCCTTTAACTAAGCTGATATTTCAACACAGTGCGTGCCAGCATTTTTCTTTGGCATACGCTTTATAGAACGTACATGACAACCACATCAGCATTGTTAATATATTGGCATTACCTGGCTTATTATTCATCTCCCTCTGAATCAGACCCCAGACTTCCAGGAAAATACCACACAGCAGAAGTCTAATTTTTTCCTAGCATTTATTTCCCTGGATATAAAAATGAAACTAAACCTATGCTATCATAATTTAAAAAAAAAATATAAAAAGAGCCTTTTAAAATTAGCTTATTATTTATCGGGATACTAGCTTTCGGAATACTGATAATATAACTACCAATTTTCAAGAATAAGGTGTATCACCAGCTCCACTGTTGGGAGAATCAGTTCATGTAAAATATAAATAAATAAAATAATTAATTTTTAAGAAATTAAAACAAAAACATGGTTTTGAAGGTAATTATTGGGTTTTACTATGCTTTTTGTCCTGAAAAACAGCCTTCAGGTTTCAGGAGCAAAAGTGGGTAGATCAAGATGAAAACAAAATATCTCAAATTCTGTAAGACAAAAACCAACCTGCAAGCTGCATTTAGTTTTCATTACAGCTAATGGCAAAATTCTTATTGACTTGAATGGCTCCAGCACTACACACTACACACATGGCAATTCGGTTAAACCAGTAAATTTGAATTAAAAAAAATAGATACACACTGAAGAAGAGGTTAGCTTAATTCGTTTGTTCATTCATTCATTTCTTCTTTCTTTTTTTCCTTTCATATTGTTTCTTTCTTACTAGCTACCTAACTAATTATCTCTTAACCAATGTCATTTTGTGTTTCTAAAGGTCCCACAGGTGCCATTCCACCACAGGCACCTCTTTTGCAGAAGAGACTCCAGTTTCAGGGATTCAGCCTGTGAGGACGTGTCAATCCCTCAATACTGTGTCTACACCTGAAATGATGAATGTATTACCACAGTTGATGGTCAAGAAGACCTCATCCAACATTTCCAAATAACATTTGCTAATATTTAGCTATACAAATTCCTTATAAATGTGTCTTGCTCCAATACAGCAAGGCACTGGGAAAATCACTGGATAGAGTAACTGAAGGAAATGCAATAAGATACGTACAATACAGTATACTATGTTCTGGCCAGAGAGCTTAATTAGTTCACCTCCTTGCTAACAGCATACCTTCATTTCCCGCTCCTGCTAATAGAAGATTAAAAATGTGAAAGCAAAATTACAAACTTTACCTTCTGAAATACTGATTATGACTTTCAGCTTTATTGCAGGAAAATCTGTTTGTTTGCAAGAAGAGACAAAAAAATGATAGGTTTGGATTATTTTTTTTTTCCTATTTGAATTGATTCTAATGTTAGGATTTATTAATAGAAGGAGACTGAAATGTGAGAACCTAAAAAGGCAATATGGAAGAGCTCAACAAGCTATAGAAAGGATGAATAACAAACCATATATTTTTCCTGCCGTGACAGGGCACTGCATAAAAACACCAGGGGATGGATGCAAACAATGTGCTGGTGAGAGTGACAATAAAACAGGGATGACAGCATAAAAAGAGAATGATGAATGTATTAATGCAGGTAAAAGAGTTAGATAAAAGATCACAGGGAATAGTAGAAAATTCACTCTAAGCAGATCTTGAATAGTCTAACAGGAAATAGTGCTATTGTTAGATGTGGATTTGATATGGAATGTGGTGACAACAGAGAGTGAGAGAATCTTTGAGTTTATATGGAGAGATTTATATTTATGCCTCTGGATATACATTTATAGATATTTATACTAAATATATATTTTGATAGCCCTGTAATAAATTTCTATAACCATATGATAAACTGTATTTACTGTAGTTAACACCCTTTGCCTGCCTTACCTGTGCTACGGTCTCTTTTTCTTTTCATCTGGCGATTTCTCTAAGCAGCTCAGAATTGCTGTCAGAATTGTTGAAACCTGCCAGAAGTTTTTTTTTCTCCTTTCTTCCCAAACACCTCCAGAATTTTTCTTCCTTTCTTCCAAACACCTCCAGAGATGGGGAATTCTCCTCTGTTGCATTCTGCTTTGAAGCACCTGTGTTGAATTACTTCATTTTGGATCAGTTTAGGTTTAAAGGTCCAATTTCTCTTATCTCTCAAGGATGAGAGAGGAACAGGGGAACTGAGGTTCTTATTATAACATAAAAACAGTATTAATATAACAGGCTGATTTGATAAAAACAGTGTTCCTAAAAAGTTGAAAGAAAGATGTTGGTCTACCAAAGAAAGTTACACAACCAACATATATAATTTTTTTTAGATCTTGGTTTCATTTCAAAAGATTTGTAACAATAAATCTATTGAAGTTATGTATTTTTGACTAATGGCTGCTTCCCAAAGATTAGTCTCTAAAACTGTTGTTTTTCAACAGTTGAACCAGCCAAGAAGATGAAAAACCAATCGACTTTAGTAGGTTTTATATTGGGCCCTTAGATGCAAATAGTTCTACATAATTTTATTTTATTGCTTGTTAGCACTCTCATGTTTCACCTCTTATGGTCGCTCAATGAGTGGCTCTTTTTAAAACCTTTCTCTTTATGTCATTATTTTCCATAGAGTAATATTAGAGATGTAGAGATCCCTGATTGCTTTTTTCAAAATGCATGTCATGTATTTGGGGCATTTGTTTGATGTTGAATGGAACACAGCAGCACTACCTAGAAATGCAGGAGAAGAACTGAAGAACACCAATTTCTTCTGATGCTATAAGTAGCTTTTAGAGAGGTTACTCAAAAAGGAAAAAAAAAAGACTACCAAACTGAACCCCACTGCACTTATCAACGCACAAATTAGGCAAAATTTGCTGTGAGAGTTTCAGGATTGCCGAACATTTTTCAGGGTTGCAGACTTCTGTTTTATATTTTCCTTCACAAGCAGCATTTTCAATATTATAGGTCAAAATTTCACCATTCAGTGACATTCATTTGTTAGAAGTGATTCAATAGACAAACCCTGCTTGATGAGTTGTCAGTGAGCGATATCATATTTACATGAAATTACTTGGCTGAAATGATCAGCCTGAGACAGATTAAAACTAGGCATTATTCACCTGTAAGTCTAAGCATGAGAAAAGGGAGCCTGAAAAACACCAGAATTTGTGTATTACAGTATGAATAGAAGTTTCAGAAGACTACTTAGAAAAGATTACTCTCCAAAGGAAAATGTTCTTCTTGGAGACTTTTTTATTGACCTATGATATGCTTCTGGTTTGAAAGACAAGTTAAACAAAGAGAGCTAGAGTCTTTCAGAACTCTCACAGCTCTATAAATAACTCCACATAAAATGTACAGTATGTATAAACAGCATGACAAAGATTTTCTGAAAGGATTTTCTCCGCAGTAAAAGTAAAGTCAAAACATCCCATTGACGGCAGCTATTTTGAAGAGTTCCGAAGAATACAAGTGCTTATGAGCTGGCAAACTCTCCATGAGTGAGAGTGAGTATAAACAATGAACTTTTATGAGGTTGTAGCCATCCCAGCAAGACCCAAATGCAGCTTGAATGGACCTTAGCCAAGAAGTGACTGCTCAGCATTTAGTAAAGCTTCAGCTAAGGGAACCGCAGAAAAAAACACACTGTTTCAGCAGTAAAAGTATCTGCCAGCAACATTTTTGAGTTCACCATCTGGGTCCTGCAGCCATCAGTCAGACTCAATGTGTCACTCCAGCTGTTCTTCAAGGCTCCTCGTGGTCAAGGTAGAGCAGTTGTGAGTAAATAAAACAGAAAAATTGAGCAAGCACAAACAGCTGTTGAAAGCTCAAGTAAGTCAGCAGGCAAATAACTCCCAAGTATTCAATGACACGCAGTTGTTTCACTGCTCTGCCGAATTCAGACTGTCCACTTGCATGTCTGAAAATACCAGTTTTCCATAAAACATATTGTTATTTTATTTGGCTATTATGTTTGAGTGGATTTGGGGTTGTTTCATAAGCACATGCTTATGTCCCTTTAACTTCTGTGGGAAATTAGTCCACGAGAAACAGGTATACAAGCTTATTTTCTATAGTGTAATGTGTATTGGCTCTAGTCATTGGCTCTTACTGTGACAAGCACTTGTTAAAATTTAGTCACCAGTAGTGGAGATTTCGACTGGAGGTGAACTCTGAAAAACTCTGCCATTGTGAATCTCCAACCTGACTGAAAATTAGGGCCATTGGAATATGTGCGCACGGTTGGAAATATTCCTGTGGAAATGGAAATATTCTAAGTAGCAGCTTGAACAGGAACAGAGGCAGGAAAGTAGAGGTGCGGCAGGAATTTCAGAAGAAATATTACAAGAGGTAGGAACACTTATCAAATTAGCAATTCAATATTGATGAGCAACACAAAATGCAGGGAAGGCAGAACCAGGGAAAGGAGAAGCTCATGGCTGAAATAGCAACTCTGACATCCTGAATGGATTCAAGTGTAGACAGTCAGAGCCATAAGTAGGATTGTGAAAATTTAGCGGGGGGATAAAAGTGACTTGGTTTAGCAAACAGAGACTGAAGTAGAAAGTTGAACAAGCAAGGAAATGAATGGATTTCTGCTGCACTTTTAAAATGCAATTATAGGGGAATAAAGTGGGGTTTCTGTCCAAATATGGGTGATTTATTTCTCTGTCTATGTTTCATTGCAAAACACCTCCTTTCTTTCACATTTATAGGAGGTTTCAAATGTCTGTGTGGTGAAGACACTTTTTTTTTTAATAGTTGACCTTGCTTTATCAATGGGCTTAATAAAACAGATGTACTGGCATCCAAGGTTTTTTCTAGTGTACAATTTGGATGTAATCATTTCCATATGATGGCGCTACTTAATGCCCAAATATAAATAGCCTGGCCCTGGAACAGGAAAAGAGTGTTCTGTACAAATAAAAATATAATTATGATTACTATTTTTTTTAGGATATTAATATAATAGAGCCTTTTGTTTATTTTCCTTTTTAGCATTTAGAGAGATTTATTGTATTATAATTATCCAGTGCTCAATTTCTACAAAGCTGAGTTGCAGATGGTAGACACTGTGTATAATACTTCAACATTCTCTATTGCAGGTATTTTAAACAAATGTTTCTGTTTCAGGATTTTTCAGTAAGAGAGTAGTAATCACATAATCATTTTTGTGCCATTGTTTCACACATTGCAAAACAAACTCAGGGCTTTAAGGTGCGGACAGAATGACACAATGAGAATGACACAAATTTTGGGGGTCATTAGAAATTCAGTAATTCTCTACTAAAGATTTGATTTGATTTTTAGAAGCAGAAGTTAATCTGAGCTTTATAAAAGTCTCTAGCTGCATTTCTCTTGAGGCAGTTTAATGAGCTAGAGGCCTTAAGGTAAGTAAGTAAGGTAAGTAAGTGTGATAGAATAGTGTGCATTTTTAAGAAGGCTCATAAATGTTCTAGTAACTATCACATGGAACAAAAATTCTGAAACCTGAGGTGTTCAACCCCAAAAATACTGAAACTTGGGGTAGGCAATTGGAAGCAAAATGCTGGCAATGAAATTATGATCAATGACTTCAGTGAGACCGAAATTTGAAGCCAAACTGCCTCAGTAACTTCTCTGAGGGAAAAAGAAAAAAAGAACCATGAAAATTGTCAAAACCCTTTACATGAGAGATCCAGACCTCAGTCCCGAATGTCTCGCTCCATCCATCTGAGAGTAGGATGCTCAGATACATCAGAAGATCTAGATTGAGATGGGCAATGAGAAACGGCAAAAGAGAAATGTCGGAGAGTAGGATGGAAAAGTCCTCAGTGGCCTGTTGTTGCGGGTGGCTGTGGCATAGCATGTCATAGCATTTGTTTTGCAAATTTTTACAAAACGTTCAGAGGTCTGAGCACACTAAGATCAGCCCGTATCTCGTGCCAAATCAGATTTTATAGGTGAGATTACCAGGTGTTCACCTGAGTTTGCAAGGGGAAGCTAAAGAGGAACACTGGATGTTATGACTTCAATTAGGTTTTGGTAAAATATAGTAAACCAATTGAACTGCATATGGCTTTAAAAAATAATAAGAGACCTTTGCTTTAAATACACTTCCAAAAGCATTATCATCACTCAGACTTGTCAGAAAAAGGATATGCTGCAAAAACTCACATGACATTTCAAATGGATTGGCTGCTTTCACGAAGCTGTGATTTAGGCTATCATCACTGTTAACTGGTGTCTCACCTAGGTACTTATTGGAGAGCAGAGGGATTCAATATCATTTAAAAGACTGTTTAGAACAGCAATAACTTTTGCACACAAGTCATTTAGCATTGGCCAAGAGAGTTTGTAATGTCTTTCCTACATCTGTGTAGTCTTTAGAATAAAAGTGGAAAACGCTTTTGGCAAAAACAAGCAATAAAAACCCTCCCTCGCTATATAGCAAATAAAGAGAAAAGGCTCTTTGAGTAAGAGCTGTACAAGCACTTTACATGAGGAGGCATACGTACTACTGCATTTCAACTGAGTATCACAGCTTTCACCCACTGCAAAGCTTGCACAGCTTGTGCTTCAATATCACAAATATTGACATCCTGATCAAAGTAGCTGGACTGTATTCTGCCCAGTTGTGGCTGTTATCAGAGAGTAAAGCCTACTTTTCATTGATTTCTGCTGATTTAATGCCAATATGAAAGCGTGACATAGAAAAAAATGACAATGCAGCCTATTTTTGTTTGGAAAAGAACAATCTGTCCGCTCTTGTTCCCTCTGGGGTGGAATAGCAACCAGTGCATCCAAATAGAGAGGAGAAGATGGCACTAAATAAGTTTACGTGTTAAATGGCATTTTACTTTGTCAGATTCCTCCATAAGTCATCAACTATTGTGTTCTCCCTCATAGTTATTAACCCAGTCCCGGCAAAGAAAAAAACATACCTGTTCAGTGTAGGAAAATGAAGCCTGAGTAACACATATATTAAAAAATTGCCTGAAATATTTATTTTCCGTATTATATATAAACCATGCACAGCATTGTGGGCATTTGTCTTACACATTAATGCAGAAGTTACAAGAATTACTGTAGCTAAATCCCAAATCAGAGTTAATTCTTTAAAATACTGCTTTTCCCTTTTAATTCTTTAAAATGTTACTCTTTCCTTTTAATTTAATTAAATACAAGCTTCACGAGTCTCCTGCGAGTCAAGATAATTAAAGAAAGACCTATATTTGTCAGTGAACCTCAGAAATGTTCTAATGAGTGGATAAGAACCATTTGTAATTAACATGCTAATTGCTTGTATGCAAACGGCCTGTTGTTCGAGTGGTTTAAAAAGTGCTTGAAAACAGTTTGTTTGCCTTCCCTCTTAAGCAGACTAAACATCCCCACTTGCAGTCTTATTTACATTATTAATTTGCTTAGCAAATATTTTTAATAGCCAGTGCAAATAGAAGGAGTGGAAGCCCGGTTTAGAGAGCTCTTGTGAAGAGTGTTATTTGCTCCAGTTCAAGCAGATGAGCAGACAATCAGACTGAAATGTGAGTTTTTCAGGCACATAATAGACCCTTGGCTTATCAAAGCCTCTTATCTGATTGGAAAAAAATCAAAGGTAAACTTCACAGCTCATGGAATTAAAAGACAAATGAGATGTCATAATTATCAAAGTGGCTAATTTAGAAAATTAAGCCATTCACATAGGTGACATAATTGCTTGTCACAATCACTCTTTTTCTCATTAGCCTTCTCTTCAGCACCTACCATACAGTGGAACATTCTTTAGTCTTGGAAAATATTGCCTATACTGTAATCCCTTAATAGCATAGCCCCTGAAATTAATGCAAAAATATATTTAACAACAGCTTCATTGATGTGATATGTTTGTGTGATTCTCTGTTTGATCATGCCTCATACTGTAAAATTTGGTATTTTGAATTTTGAGTATTTTATTGGGTCTTTTTCTAGCTTCTTTTAAAATTACACATTATAAAATTAATCAGTTAATTATGATGGAGGACTTAATTAGCCAGCATGCCATATGCAAATTCTTTTGACAGGATTAGGCTTCCATCACACAAGGCGGCTTTAACATATAAGGACCATGAGGTATATAATTATTGTGGCTAGAAGATTAAATTGTCCTCCTAAATTGTGAAGGTATAGGAAAAATATTTTTATCCTCTATAGAATAATGTGTCTTTCTAACATTTAGCGTTTCATTTTATGTTTGTTTTCAGTCAATTTAAAATAACACCCCAAATATTATTTCATGTAAGAATGTCATTTTCAGGAAGTAGTTACATTTCCTTGACAATCATATTGTTTATGAGTCAGCAAGTACAGAAATTATTAAAGACAATTTCTAAGAAAGGAAATGAGTCTGGTTTGCTATGCGAGTTTCAAGGCATGACATTGTAAATGGGCAAGGTTAAACATTTTGGATTAAAAACATGACTGTGAGATTGATTAGGGTCCTACAGTCTTGTAAAGTTGGTAGAACATAGCTGACATGACTTATAGTTTGCTGAATTCAGAGAGATTACATTGATGTCATTCATTTGAGGAGATAGTTCATCCTGGATGCATATAGTGAAGCTGTCATCCGTGCGTTTCACCAATATTCATGTGACTAACATGTTTTGATTAGACTAACACTGAACCACACCATCGGGTGGGTCATGTGTCTGAAGCGCTGTGACATGCTAAAGTCAAAGCCTGCGTTTAAAAACAAGGAACAAAAACTGGAAAATAAAATAAAGCCGAACACCCAAACTAATCTTGTAAAGCTTTCTCTGTGCCACTCCTCTGAATATTTGACATACTTAACACATGCAGTACTGAAACTCATGTCTTATAGTAAGCAATTAGACTTCTACCCATAAATAAAAGTTAATATATCATTAGCTTAATTATAAAAAATATTGACTTTGCTCTGTATGAACAGACTCCTATACAGTACTGCACGAATGTGCGTATTTAGAAATAGGGCCCATCCTGCCCTTTCTTCTCAACCCATAGCTGGGCAGGATTTCAACCCAGCACTCCCAGAAGGGAACTGGCTTCAGCCAACAGTTCCTCAAAAGTGAATGAAAAGCAAGAGGACCTACTTCCAAGAAAAGGACCTTGTCAAATGGAGGGTGGCAGGCTTCAGAACGCCTTCTTGTTTTAGAAAACAATGTTAGACTGGAGCTTCTAGGTTAATTGAGCCCAACAGCACCCCAGTTGCGTGCCCCTGGCTCGTTGCAGGGCTAGTCACCCTGCTTTAGCCTTCTTGACCAGAAGGGGTAGGAGGTGTTCCAGTCTCCTTCATCCCCCAGACAAGTGTTGGCACCCTGTCCCTTTCCCCCAGTCTGCTCTGTAGTTTGCTGCCTTGTTTTTTTTCCGTGACTTTCAGTTCATTCACAACAAAGAAGGCATCTTTCTAAACTAACTTTTTAAACACATTCCCACTGTTCATATGCAAAGAGAGCTATTTACAGCTCCATACAAAGGTAGCAAAATCTGCACATAAAAACATTTGGGTTAATTTCCTCTCCACTATGGAAATCCTCTGCCTTTCCCACCCTTTTTTTATCCCTGCATCCTTTTGATCCCCACAGTCTCATCTTCTCCTCAACTTTAGGTTCTCTCTCCTTGCCGAGAGCCCTCCTTCTTTAGTTTAGATCCCCTGGCCTAGAGAGCCAAGAGACCGCTCTCAGTTTAAGCAGCTCTGTTTAAATCAACTTTTGCTTCTCCTTTCCTGCTTTGTGTTGGCGTTGGTTGTATCCAGCTGACCGACTGGCTATGCTCTCAGTCCCAAGGGCAGGCATGACATGTTAACTCCCATGCCAGTTAATATCCACAGCTACCTCTGCAGGCTCCATGACCTGCTCAGTCTTTTGTCGTACTCATTGTTTTCCAAGGCACTTATCCCATGCAAACAACTTTTTCAGTTGTCCTCTAGTTGCCTCTGGATAAAGTATGTAATACGTGACACAGACCCTGCCAGAAACTCTTAACATTGACGGTTATAGTTACATGAAGGGTTCATAAAGTCAGAATTTGTAAGTTATGCATAAATTTCCAGACTGTCACAGGGAAGAATAAATATTAAGCATCTGCTATTTTTCTAGAAGGTGTTTTCTTTCAATAAAAATTACCCATAGTTATCTGTCTGGTTTGAGGGAGAAGGAAAGGAGGTTGAAGGCTCAAGGCTGTTCTGTTATCTTATGCTTCCATCACCCGCCATGAGTAGGGTTAGATTCCAATCTCATTGGTCATGTTGTGAATTTCTGGTGCAATTTCACTGAAGCAGCTCAGCCTCTACTGGTTTAACAGATTGTGGGCACTGGCCAGCAATGTTAGATTTGAAGATGTCAACAATGACACTGAGAAGTGTCACTTCATTCAACAGCAAGCACAAAATGGTTCTAGGACAGACACACGTGACAGTCAGACACCATAGGAAGTGGAAAATATCTTCTCTTTTTCCTTTGATGTAGCATTCAGTATGGGGAGCAAGCTTTCTTCTTTGGCTTAAAAAAAAAAAAAAGCTGACTTGTACATCTGCAGCTGCTTTACAGAACAATCAGGCCTAAATAATCAATAAGGACACCCTCTGTGATTTGGTGTCTTGTTTTGGTCCTGTTCCGTAGTAATTTTGCATCAAAAATAATTGCATTTAGATGGCACTGAGGTTGTGATTTTGGTGGAAGGTGGATACTACTATCATGAGAGTGAATGTAAACTGAAGATCAAATAAGTAATTTGATTTATCTGTCTTCTTAGAGTACCAAATAATGTAAGTGTACTTACAGGGATTACAGAATTATCACCTAAGAAAATGAAGACTAAAGTGTCCCAACTGAAAATGGTGACTGATTATCACTATGTTGTTGGCATTGTTCCCAAATATGCAGTGCTGTCCTCTAGAGGCCGTGTTTAACCCTAAATAACTCACAGTTAACTAACAGGTTAATTCAGGAATTCATCTTGTGGGAGAGCTGATTCCAAGAACAAGAATACCTCCATGCGTACCTATAAGGTAGTCCATATGGTGACAACATCCAAACAAAAGGCTAAGCTGTCTCATGATGGCTGTCGAGGAAAAAATTGTGCACATCTTGCATGTCTCTGACTCTGCTAACTCACACTTGCAGTTCTGTATTCTGCACCAGCTCAGCCACACTTAGTTTTTCTCACAATACTTTTGAAAGAGAGCTGGCAGCAGCTGAAAGCAAACGTTTCCCCCTCTTCCTTTCTTCCCCTAAATTTCCCCATCAAAGTATTCAGGGTGTTTGAGAGGTATGTCATACACCTGACTCGGTAGCCGGCCTTTCAGAGCTCTCTGCTAGCTTCTCCCTTCTCTTAAGAGGTATTTTTTTAATTACTGAGCTAAGTCTACTTTAATTTGTTGTAGTATATATCTGAACTAACTTTACTAAATTCATTGCACCGCTCTGGTGACCTTTGGAATCCCTGAAATTGCTGAAAACAAACATAGCAAGAGTGTTTGGAGGGAAAGATGACTCAGCCCCACTGCAGTAGACTCTGCATCAGAAATACGACGATACCATGACATCATAAAATTTTTGCATGTAATCTCCTAACAAATCACAAAGTAGGAATGAAAGATGGACTTAGACAAATAATAGAAGCAAAGATGGGAAACTAAGGGCCCGCGGAATCTATTTCACAGGCACTGAAGGCTCATGTATGCTGAGGTGCAGGAGCTGAAATGTCATGTATTTCCCAATGAAGGTTCACCAGAGAGTATGAAGTGATGGACAGACCATGACTCGAAGTACCTGGGACGAGGAGCTGGAAACCCACATTGCTCCCAAAAGGTTGCAAGTACCTTAGGAAGCTGGAAGAAACTGGGGCAGCTTTTGGAGGGTGGACTGCAATATATGTGAGCCTCCTGTTGTCTTTCGGCTTTTTGTCAGCTACAACCTGATTACTCAGAATATTTTGTCCCTTCTTAGCAGTTAAGCTTCCTTTGCATACATTTTTATACCCCTTTTGTTTGTTCTGGGTAACGGCTCAGACTGGCAACAATCGTGCGTTCCGTGGGCTGCTAGTCTAGATCTCCTGTCTTTTGATGTTCTTTTCTCTGTCAGAAAAAAGGTCTCAAGCATCTAAGCAGTCAGCAAGAATCTGGAAGCAGGTGTCGATTTCCTCCTCTTCCAGTGTCAGAAATTATCATCTAGATGGCACGTTGTCTATAGAGCTCAAGTTAAATCAAACTGAGAGTTGACATTTTTCTCTTCTACTAGACCTGCGGTGAGACAAGGTCAGTTAGAGGAATATGTACACCACACGCACTGCTCCTAGGTGAGGAAGCTTGGCTTCACAGGGAGGACTCTCTAAAGAGCTGGACCTAAAAAGTTATAAATAACTATAATTCATAGTTGTGTGGTTAAGTGAGGGGGGCTCATTGAATGCTGAAGAAGAAAAGCATGAGAAGTATATATGGAGACACTGAAGCACCTATGGAGACACTGAAGCAGCGGAAAAACTAACTGAAAGTACAGTGCCTCCTGTTCAACCTTTCCCAAAGCCCAGAAGAGGGTACTTTGGACAAATTTCCTGATGAATAGGACAGCTTTCAGAACGGTGCAGAAACTTGTCCTCGGCATCGTGCAAATGAGAGGGACATGTCTTCTGTGTAAATACTGTTCTCTGGTCTTTGTTTTGACATTTACTCCAGTTTAATCAACTAGGTTTTAAAGCACATTTGCTTTGATTAAATCTGGGATTGGCCTTGCAATAAAGATAGTCTCTCCAGTGGCTCATTTTGGAAACCCCCTGAACAGTGATCAGATATATTTATGATGCCCTTTAGCTGTGTGTTTGATTTCCTTGACATAAAAAGGGGGGGGAGGGAAAAAAGGGAAAAGCTCCTGACTCTTTAAAGGTTTCTGTGGCTGTTATTGCTGGCCTGCAGCCACGCATTCTCTTACATGGTGGATCAAAGACACCAACACTGTGAGAGCTAGTCAATACAGTACAGGCACTACTTAAACATATTGCTCAAAACATTCCTTTTTTGTTTTTTTAAAGGGTCACATTCTGGAGGCAGTTTATCTTATTACTTAAATGAAACACGGTAATTTTGTGTACTCTGACATGTCCTTGCATTTTTTTCCTGAGGAAAAATAGGAAGCTTTGATAGCATCCTAAATACGAGTGAATAAAACAGCTAAGTACATTATGTTTTATTAACTGTCTTTGTTGTAGTTGCACAAATGTGTTTGTTTTTTTTTTTTTCCTTGCTCATTCTCAACATTATGGTGTAGAAAGCTGGAGAACACAAAGAGTTAAATAGTAGCCTATGCTAGGTCCTTATTTAGAAGAAAAGGTAGTTGTTTTGACGTAGGTCTCTTAGCAACTAGAAATTTAGCTCTTTGTTTATTATAAAACACTTCAATTTTGAAGGAAAGAATTTACATTTCTCATTTTAGTTGCTCTCCTTGTCTTCCTCTCCATCTGTCTTGATGGACCCTAAACCAAAATAATAAAAAAGTTGTTTCCAAATATGTGTTACAATATTTTTGAGTGACAAGAAAGTCTTAATCCTTACTATTAAGAGATATTTTTTTTTGTTAATGTTAGTTTAAAAAATCAGTACCTCCAAAGTCTAGCACTTTAAAAAAAAAAAACAACCCACCATAATTTTTTTTTGCTAAAGAAATTTTGCAATTTATGATTTGTAGTGATTTTAATTTAGTATAAGCTACCATTTAAAGGTATGGTTGATAAAATTAATGAAAATAAAGTATCTTAGCACACAAAATTATGCAATTAAGACAATAAATGAAAATATTTTCCATTGAGCCTTCAGACAGTTTAGAGTACTGGCATGCTTAACCACCTGATGGAATTTTGTCCTAAACTGAACCCTGCGTATGATCTAATATATCTTCCTGATGCAGTAAAGACTGCCTTTGTGTTTGAAACTAGTGTTTTGATAGAAAATTACTATTTCATTTTGCAGAAAACCTTATAACTAAATAAAAATTATAACTATATAAACTTATAACTACATAAACTAAAAACTTATAACTATATAAAAACCCACCTATAACTATTGACCAATAAAACCCGGAATATAACTTATACTTCCTTCCATTAAGATGAGATGGCCTAATCAGTGTTTCAGCTGAAGGAAGCAAAGAAAAATGTAGTGTGAGAGAGAAAAAAGCACAAAATATAAGAGGCCAAAAATACAATCTTCATCAGTGCTTCTCTGAGGACCCAGATAAGACCAGAGGGTCTTAACTGAAGATGAGGACAGGTGGAACGCTGTGATCTGGGGGAAGACTGTCCCAAGTATAGTCAAGTGGTGGGAAAACTAGGGAGAAGAAGAGCACCTGTAGGTGTTCGTTCGCCTGCCTGGCAGAAAAGGACCTGGGAGAGTTGGTCGACAGCCAGCTGAGTATGAGCCAGCAGTGTGCCCAGGTGGCCAAGAAGGCCAACGCCATCCTGGCTTGTATCAGAAATAGTGTGGCCAGCAGGTCTAGGAAAGCGATTGTCCCCCTGTACTCAGCACTGGTGAGGCCCCACCTTGAATAATGTGTTCAGTTTTGGGCCCCTCACTACAAGAAAGGTGTTGAGATTCTGGAGCATGTGCAAAGAGCAACGAAGCTGGTGAGAGGTCTAGAGCACAAGTCTTATGAGGAGTGGTTGAAGGAATTGGGGTTGTTTAGTCTGGAGAAAAGGAGGCTGATGGGAGACCTTACCTCTCTCTACAACTACCCCAAAGGAGCTTGTAGCGAAGTGGGTGTTGGTTTCTTCTCCGAAGTAACAGATGACAGGACAAGAAGAAATGGCCTCAAGTTGCACCAGGGGAGGTTTAGATTGGATATTAAGAAAAATTTCTTCACTAAAAGGGTTGTCAAGCATTGGAACAGGCTGTCCAGGGAAGTGGTTGAGTCACCATCCCTGGAAGTATTTAAAAGATGTGTAGATGTGGTGCTTAGGGACATGGTTTAGTGATGGACTTGGGAGTGCTAGGTTAATGGTTGGACTCAATGATCTTAAAGGTCTTTTCCAACCTAAATAATTCCATGATTCTGTGATTCTACAATAATTCTTCTTGTGATTCAGTTATCGATTGTACAGAGAATGGTGTCTGGGCACCTGTTCCTTGGGCTTTAAGTGACTAGACTATGAGCCCGTATTTCAGTAAAGGAATTAGATCTATCCAGTTTGTGTTTGGTGCCAAAGGAAAGTGGCGATGCTGCAGTCTAACCAGAAGGAGGATAGTTCAGTCAGAAGTAAGGGTGGTGAGGTCCATGACTTGATTTTATATTTTTACTTTTCCCAAGCTGATGATACAAAAGGAAGATTCCCAAATTGGTTGAAGTATTTGAATAGATTATATGGTGTTGTAGAAATTGATAAATGCCATAGGGACAGTTGCACACTGTATTTCTCTCAATACCCAATTTCAGAGGTAGACTGCGGAGATACGTTTTTTCTACTATTTTGCCATTCATTTACTTATTTGCATGACAAATCAAGGCCTTCCAGAGTTTTCATCTCCCTTACAAAGTTTTTTTTGTGTGTGTGTGTAGTTTAGAGATATTGGCTATTGGTCATGTTCCTGAAAGAAGAAACTTCTGCTGGTACCTTATTTTCCTAATGATATGCCTGAATGAGATCAGGGATACATGAGTTAGGTTTGAAAGGTGCAGGAAAAGCTGAAATTCCTAATAAAAAGGAAAAATAGCAACGGCATTTGTCTTGTGTCCCACTATCTTCTGCTCCAATTGAAAGATTGCTGGTGGGATACTGCAACACTCAGGTGATGTCTGCAGTTTTGAAAAGTCAGCTTGAGGCTGTCAACACGCAAATCTAGTTGTGTGTACAGCCATTGATTTCCTTTGCAACTGAACCCTGACACTTCTTATATCGTAAGGATTAGACTATCCCAAGGAAAAAGGCAAAATCTGGCTTTCCCAATGAGTGCCTGATTAGGTGTTACACTCCCTGTTCCTAAATAATTAACCCAATCAGGAAGTTTGTTTGGCACATTCTCTACCTGGCAAGACTGGGTGCTCTAGGAAAGGAAAATGCTATTAGCTTGAGAGACCGTGTGATACAAAAGGAATTAAAAATTAGCCAACACACATAGATATAGCAAAGAGTGGACTCCACTGCAACAAAAATGTCAGAGGCATGTGACGAATGCCTCCAGCCATCTGCTCCCCATGACCAGATTTAAAGCTGTTTTGGCCAACAATGTGGCCAGTTAACCTGCTGGCCAGGGTATTTCCAGCCAATGGCAAGTCGCCTCAGTGGGACGGAGGAGTGCCACAGGCCAGTAGAGGCAGTGCGGGTCTGTCCCACACGATGGGCAAGAGCATTCCAGCTTGAGTCCTAAACAGGCTCCCAAAAATTGCATCCTAGTATTAACACCACAGCAGCTAATCTTTATCTAAGCGTTGTTTTACAGATCGTAGTTCAGAGTAGCTTTTGCTTGTTGGCTTTAAACAAAACATACTCCGTCTATATTTCTCATTCGGTTAGAGGAAGAGAAATGGTGTAATCTGTTTCCAGTTGCTAAAAGATCTTGGTTAATTACATTCCTCTAAAATGTAAATTAAACAAGCAATAATGACTCTGACAAATGAAAGCAAAGAATTTTATCTTTTCAATAATTTTATCATCAGGTATGTCCACATCAGTTTAATCTAGTATGCAATTAACTCATTCATATATCTGTGCAATTAATTAATTTGTTTATGCAGTCCTCAGACTCTTCATCAATAACCTCTAGGAGGTCTACATCTAGATTTCTGTTACTGAAACGAGCAAAATGAAAACGGTGATGCTTACCAAAGTCTTCATGACAGTGACTGATAACCCACCGGTTTGATAGAGCAGTGAAAACAGAGGCATGCAGCCTTCACAGGGGGACTCTCATCTCCCAGACGTGCTGAGGGTCGAATGCAAGCATGTAAATTTTGTAGGCAGTGCTCATTTAGAAAGGCAATCAAACCCGGCTTTAATGTCCTGTCATTTTCTGTTGAAAGATGTAGTATTTGATTCTTCTCTGGAAGTTTTTTTTCTCCTACTTCTTTTAAAACTGCATGTCTTCCACATTGAAGTTCCTAGGCACCCTCTTTAGCTTTATTAGCTTTGGTTGGTGGAAATGGCTGAAACACACAAAAGTAAGTTAAGCATATTCTTTTAAGTACTTAACTGCAATCTTCAGGCTTTGCGTGTCTCATTTTAAATAAGTTATATTGACAATTAAGCCTCATCTTATCACTTTTTACCACATACTTTATATGTGCAAATGCTATTACTAGCTTTCTCATCTGTTGGACTCTTGTACTTACTTGAAGTTAGTTGTCAGTCTTGTAGTGAGTAATGGAATTAATGAATTAATATGATAAAAAAAACTATTTAAAGGGACAGCATGTATGTTTCTTCTATAAATACTGTATTTCATCCACGCTATACATTCATCTGAACCATTACAAATTAACTGGTCCCCATCACAGATGATGCAAGATGTGCTCTCATACAAATAAAAAAATGCCAGACAAATAAGAGAAATCATGGCCCTTGCAATCCTTCTGAGGTAAATAGGGCAAGATTTCACCCAGAATGACTCTGCAGAATTCACACATAAACTGCTTATCTTTGCAGGAATATGTATGGTATATGTAGTACAAATGACTGAAGAGGTCCAAAAGCTCTGTGGTTAGCACGCACGTTACTGAAATTTTTGGTGACTCATGTCATCTTCTAACTTGATGAAGTTGATTCTCTGACGCTTTTCATACTAATGCCAGGTGAATCAAAGGCAGCCCTTAAAACACAGAGATTCTCATAGCGTAGCCAGCTGTTGTTCAGCGTTATTTGCTCATTTAAAATGTTGAATGCATAGTTGTGCCACTTTAGTGCAAACAGCCATTCTCCTGAAAATCTCTTATCATTCACTACTTCTTAGTCCCTATCTCTTCTAAAGAGCTTTAGAAAAAGAAATATGATATCTGACCAATGAATTACGCATGTCCATTAGGATAACAGACAAGATTAGTGAATAATTCACCCAACGAACTGAAGTGTATTACCATAAACTCTCTGGCAAATAGTGACAAACAATACAAATAAATGAAAGAAACAGAAAAAATATCTGAACAATTTTATTCTTTTATACAGCAAATAAAGATCTGTAGGCTGAGAAGTATCTTTATTTTATTATTCCTCCATGAGGAACGAGGAATATCTCTGACGCTATACAATCATAATAACAGTCTGGAATGCTTTTAAAATGACAATCAGTTTTTAAACCAAGCTGTGAGATAAGCAATTATCTTCCTTTACAGATGGGTAAACTAAGGCACAGAGGAATTAAATACTGGCTCAGCCTCATCCACAATCACTTCAGTTCTCTTTCCTACAGAAAAACACAAAGAAATCAGTTTTGTTCCATATTGGCACATATCATACACAACCAAAATTGCATGCTTGCTGCAGATGTAATTTTTAAAATGTTCATAAAATCTAACAAAGGATGTGATGTTATACATACACGTTTCTGTATTTCATATAAATCCTCATTCTTATACTTCAAAATACCCTCAGAGCATAAGATAGATACAGAAAATCTATGTAGCTGCACAACCTACAACTTCATGATCCGAAGCATCTTAGCGTACAGAGTAAGAGTCTCTCCCAGTCTAGGAAACCTCGCTCCAATCAGTACTGGATTGGGGTGCACTTAGAGTTCATTAACTAGAAATCTGAAATCCCAAAGCACGCTTACAATGCTAGATTTCATCTAGTGACTCTTCCTGATGAAGAACCATACATTGACTTGGTGGAGTTCCTAGGACAAAGTGGATTCTCAGAGTTCTAATCCTTTGCCTAAACCATGAAAGTTTAGCTAATACTATAAAAGTAGGAGCTTCAGATTGGCGTTGGTTCTGGTACCAGTGTGCTTCTGTGTTCTCAGGAGAAAAACTGTAGAATATGACTGTCTTGTATTTGTAAAGCTCCTTTCTTCTTGTTAATATACTAAATTACTAGGGCTACATAGTTGAAACCTGGGACATCTCTGCACCTTCCTGTGTCTTTGTTGGTTAATTTTATGAGGGAGTACATTCAGTGTCTGATTAACTGGTCATTAATCATTCTTCCAGTAGTGCATTGCCTCCCCTATTTCATGTGTGATAATAATATTCTAAATCCTGACACAGTTGAAGTATAGACAATTTGTAGGCATTCATATAAGTAGAGATACACATGCTAAGGATGAGCCTGTTGTTTATGTGGTAGAACGAGCGATGAGTTATGGCTCCTAAGAAACAGAACATCATGTTTCTTTCTCCAAAGAATAGGACTGGCACAGACCTTTGTAATACCGGAACCTATTTCTCATGAAACGAAAATGGGTAATTTACAGCATTCCTAATCACACAGAAAATGCCTTGTGTGAAATGCCCCATATGTGTTAAGAGATTATGGATTTGATAGTGTCAATCTATGAACAGGCACAAAAAATGTAGTGACTCGATTCAACGAGATTCAATGACTTTACACAGAGAGAGAGAAAAAAACCCCAACAAGCACTGTAAGATAAAAACTTGCTATATGCCCAATTTGGAGTGAATAGGGTTTTAAATGACAGAAGCTTGAAATGGTATTTAGAAATTCATGAGAGGTTTCAAGAAAAGATTAAACCATATTTTAGTATTACTGTACTAAATTGCAGTTGAAATTTAAGTGAATTTATGGAATTATGTTATTTTAATTTGGTTTGCTTTACTAAATGACAGACTTCATCTTACCTTGCTGAAAGACTTCCTAGCATTCGATTCTTTTGGGTGAACCAAAACAAGATTTACAATTCAGCATAAAGATGGTGAAAATGCCTGGCTATTTCTAGTTCAACACACACATTTCACTTTTTCCCAATTTGGGGTTCATTCAAAATGTAAACTCTGTGAAAACAGGCATGGGAAATGTTTCATTCAGGCCAAAATAAATGTGGACACAAGCCCACACAAGACACAAGGGTTCCTGGAGACACCATGCCAGTTGTAAGCCTGACATTGTTCTGACGTTATGATGAATTCTGAAGCTATCTAGTCATCCCCAGAATTTCCAAGTATGTCCTTACTAGTTAGTAAGAAATATTTTCTTCAAATCACCCACAACGACTTTATACACAGTCCTACTCGCTGTGGGTAGCTTCCATAGCAAAATCAAGAATGGGTAGATCAGAAGACTTCTCACCCTTTGAAAATCTCAGTAAAAGCATTTGACTTATTTCATTAAGTCTTTTGTTTTACTGCTCTCCACCTCACAAGATGTCCGTGAAACCAGTACGCTGCGAATGAGTTAGTTGTTAGCAAAAGCGTACTAAAGGTAAGTGGTAAGCATTAATATTGCAAGCATTAATATTCTTACAAACATTGAGTAGAAAAGGAAGGAGAGGGGAAATAAATTAACTGACATCCAGATCAACTGGTTTTGATCTTGATGAGTTTATGAAATGAATTACAATTCTTCATTTGCAAGATTATTTAAGATCAATCTTTCTGGACATAATTACCATGTGATTAATATGAATAAACTAAGCAGAAGAACAGACATGATAATTTCCTTTCATTCTATTACATGGATGATCATTGTTTCAATGTCAAAGAAAATTAAGCTTTGGCCTTAAAAAACTACATAGCAATCTTAGGATGCATTTGGGATGATAATTTTATGAGGTTTGTTTGGCTGATGGCTCATTTTTAAATAATGTCATGTGCATCTTTAATATCTTCTGAAAACCTTGATGACAAATATCGACACTAGGCTGTGCTTTAATACTGTCAGATTTTTAATTTCAGAAAGTGTAAACATTGCCAAGTTTTGAAGGTCTGAACCAAGGATACCGACATAATTTTCAAAGGCATGGGTAATACCTCAGCACCTCCCTTCAACATAAAACCCAGGGGTCTGACACAAGCAAACCTCTCTATAATCCGCTTCATGCATAACAATTCTATCACACATCCTTCCTGATTATTCGTGAATCCACGCGCCGAATTGCTTTTTGCATATGAGGTTTGGGTGATGTATTTTATTGCTGATACTGTTTCACCTGTATTTAGTTCCAGTGACATGGAAAACACTGCAGCCAATTGTCCTTATTACAGTCCCTGTGTATTTCTCCCCAGTGCACTTGCACAGGGGGAAGATGTGAGCGTGGAGTGTACTTAACTGCCAGGCTGAATGGCTCTGTAATGTAGCTTCAGCATGGCATAAATTAAGCTGTCATTTTTTTGGCAGCAAGTGCAGAGAGGCGATTTTCCTGTACTGTAACATTTGAAACAACAATTTTCTGGCTCCAGTAGTAACTGACAGTTCTGTGTGATACATGCTCAACGTTTGTGCTTCAGGAGCTGCAGCTGGAAAAAACCTTCGGGGTAAGGTATTGTCTTTATTAGCAAATCGAGCTTGCAGTCTCAGAGCAGTAACGTTTCCTAACTCTTTTCAAAGAGCCTGTCACTCACACCCTAAAAAATTGTACTTAAAATTCACTAGGTTCCATCAAGGTATTTAACTGCGTTGCTTGTATGCAAAACGCTATTTTTGATAATGACTTCAGACCTATTTTCATTAGGAAGATTGCTTACCCAGAGAGAGCTGGCCACCGGCATTTTATTGGCCACGCGTACCAAGATGATGGCTTGAAGGACTGCCAGGTTTGGAAATGATCTTGGAATGCTTGGCTGGATTCAGGCTGGTGAAGGAGGATGCTGCTGCTGAGGTGCTGACAGTCCTGGGGAAGGAGGGAAGCAGCCCTTTCCCAGCACACCACTGACGTGGGACTCTCAACAAGGGACACCACAAGCAGGGAGGGAAACCTCCCTTTGCTGTCTGGCGAGATGTAAGGGTACGCAAGGTCATTTCACAGAGGGAAGGGAGAGAAGGAAATCAAGGAGTCACCCGCAGGAGTGATAAGTCATTTTATTATAATGTATGAATTTCGCAGTGTTCTCCTGTTTCAGAAGCCCAGTCAATTTTGACATCACTTTTTTAAGGATCCAGAGACACATTGTGCTTTTCTGGTACAATGGTGAAATCAGGGGAATTACACTAGATTTGCAGTTGTACAAGTCAAGGTAGGAATCAGCTCAGTATATTACACAGTCACTTTTCTACCATTGCTAAAGAACACTCGCAGCGGTCCTTAAGCATTCAGATATTTTGACACCAGTATATTCCTTCATTACCTCCAGCCTGAATTACTGCTGTTCCTGCTAATAGGGCCCTTGGCAGCCCCTGTGAGCAGACTTCACCACATGCTGCCAGTCACTCGCTGTTGTCCGTTTCAAATATTTTGGCCGTAACACTCACATTTTTCAGTCACTCCTTCAAAGCCTAAGTTCATGCTGGTATTGATTTCGAGATCTGGCTCTTAACTTAAAAGTGCTGTTGAATCCAGAGCTACAAACTGCGGGAAAACACACACGCTTTCATTGTCCCTCCTGATCTCCATTTTCTTGGGTCTTGACTGAGTTTCCTCAAAACTACCTAAGAGTGACTTGGGTGGCCAGTTTCCACTGGAACAAAAGCTTTCTGGCAGTGCTTTGGGAAGACTTGGCCTCAGTAACTGGACGCATGGGAGATTTCACTCTTTGCCCATTTGGGCCAAAAAAGGAAGAAGAAAGAGAAAATATGTTTCGAAACGTTCATCATTGGGCTCAATTTATGGGATCACTGCTGCCAAGGAACAGAAATTACCTCCTCTGATTTTCAAGTGAGATCTAAGGGCATTGCTGCCTTACCAAGTTTGCCACTGTTCACATCCATGTTTGGCTGTGTGTTAAGTTTAAGATGCAGTAGTATGAATTGGCACTCGACTTTTATTGCAGACGTACTCAGTCATTGATAAAATTAAGGGCCTGTAAGCACTTTCATTACAGACTCAGATTTAGGAAGTTTAAAACTCAGCCATAAAAATCACTTTTGATTAAGGCTTGGCAGAAATGATATTTTTCCAGGATTTCACTTGTAAAATCTTACTTTTTTGAGGGATTTCCTTCTCTTTACTTAGTTATCTCAAAATGATAACTATCCAGAAGATTTTCTGAGCATTAAGAATAATGATTGTTAAATGGCAGAACTATATGCTTATTATACAAGTCATCAGGGAGGACAGCAGACATTGTCTTCATGCCTTTACTCAAACCAAGGCTGTGCTTTAGCGTCAAAGCCTTTATGTTTTCCTTTGTTCCTCAAAATCCAAATTTTGCTTTTGGACATGTACTCCATATCCAATAAAACTCATCTACATACACACAAAAAAAAATCACCTGCATAGGAAACTAGATAGGGACCACCTCCAGCTGGTGAAGCCTCGAGAAGACTTGTGCTGCTCTAATTTAGAAAAGGTTTGGTGACTGAAGGCACTATGACTCACCTACTTCTGTTCTTCTGTTTTTCAGTTACAGAAAGTATTTTATTTCAGGAGAGAATCTGATCTGGAAGTTTTGGGCTCTTAAATTCTGATAAACTGTCTATGAATGGTTACATACTCTGCAGATTAAATGCTGAAAAACCTATTTTTCCATCAGGTATAAGACTTGCTATTCCCTTCCCCGTACAAAGTTTAACTTCTTAGGCTACTGTTAAAATCACCTTTGCCCAGCCAAAAAAAGGCTGACCCATTTTGTTACCTTTAGGGTAGTAGGGCTTTTGCAGTGGGCCCAAAGATGTACAGAGAAGGCTGCAGCTGTACATGCATAGCACTGTACACGTCTGGCGAAGAGGAGCAGTGAGCATAAGGATGCAATGCCAATAGCTATCTCCATGGTGTTAGCAGTGCAGAAGCATCCCTAATTTAAAGTTAGTTAAGTATATTCTGAAATACTGCTGAAGTTGGTGAGACGGAAATGTATACACAGCAGGCACCTACATGCTCGTGAGATTTTTTTGAACAAGAACCTAAACTGCTTTCCTCAATGATATGCCACCCTCTTATATAATTATATGCGTAAAAGTGATGGTACCTGTGAAACAGGAGTGCACATCATGGTGATTTTTAAAAGGGTGATTTACTTAAGCCTTGGGAAGCTCACCACCTCGATCATTGTGTCATTTTCTTTACCTTAATTTCAAGCAGAGGGCACTACAGCTAAAAGAAGTATTTCTAGGTGATTTTTTTTCCCCCTTAACAGTTGTTGTTAGATCATAGTGCTTCCAAATTTAAGGTTCTGGAATGAATCATACAAAATAAGAATAGCGGGATTTCATGCTTAATCGGGTTTTAGGTTAATCAAATAGGCTGGAACTCACATAATTTTAATGAATGAGAGGTGCTTTTCTCTAAATGCATCGAGGGAACTGCCAATTATGTACATTACATCCATACGCACGCTTACCTTTCCAAAAAAAAAAAAGTATGGATGATGCACATAGAAATAAAATTAATAAATAATAATAAATAATAAAAATAATATGCCAACTTAGACTCCAGCAATACAAGCTTTGTATTCCAAGGCATTAACTGTAGCTTTACTTAAACGTACTATGCAAACTAATATTTACTGTTGCCTCTGAAAGATAAACAAAATCTGTTTGCCAGGTCTAGAATATCAGATTATGCCCCTGCAGCTTTTATGTGAAGTTTTAATAAAAATCTGTTCAATGCAGTCTTCTATCTTTTTATAACTCCAAATCTCAGGAACAGTATTTCCAAAAGTCATGCTGTGCATCTATTTGATTATTCCATTGTCTTTTAACTGGTCTCTCAACCCCAGGAGTATGAAGTATGCCGGTTTAAGCTGAATTGCCAAGTATCTGCTATTTTCCTCCATACGATCAGCACTGCTGGGTTTTAGTATTACCATGCTTTGTCAATGTTAATGTAATGGCAAATGATGAAGATGCCCTTTGGCAGGAAACATTGCTAGCCCTTAATAATAAACAATTTCTGCACCTCAAATTGCTGCTATACATGAGCAAGTTTAGTCAACCCCTGAAGAGAACCTGTACCTTCTCATTACAGGGCAGCAGTAGCAAGAAAGCAATTCACCAAGCTGTAGGGTTGGCAATCACCCATATTTTCTGCTATGAGTAAATAACTCCAATTGATTTAATCATAAAAGAATAACAGGAAAACTACATTGATTTCCAAATCCCTAATGTGAACATCAGAATATATTGACTAAGTTGCATGTAAAAAGGTTGTATCCATTTGTATGAACTGAAGAAATATCAATATTTGATCATTACTCTAACAAAAAAATATGACAATTTGCAGTCATCTCAAAATGGACTGAAGTAGCATTATACAGTGCTACGGTTCAGTCTACAGGGGTGAAAGTGATAATACTCCATAGTATTCATGGGCTAAGAAGCGAAAAATCCATATTTTCAGGCAAATGCACCGCCTATTAATTGTAATAGGCTACTTACGTACAAAATCCTATAGAACTAGTAAATAATATAGCATTGTTTTTATTAAAGAAATCAACTAGCGATAAAGGACTCACTGTTAGTCCTGCAACTGTGCTCACCACAGCAAGTGGTCAGTGCTAGCCAAACCAAACCGTCTCAAAAGAGCAAAATAAGAATATAACTGTTTTTTAAAAAAAATCTAATATTTTCCCTGTGAAGATGCCAAAAAAATGATACTTCAACTCCTAAAATACCCTAAATTGCTCTTAACTTGCAATGAAAGACTCATGATCAAAATTTGTTTAAAAGTATTAAGAATCACCTTGGCAAGACTAATTTGTCCATTATGCCAGTTCTGCTGTTTTTCTTTTTTGTTTTTGTTTTTGTTTTTTTTTTTTTTTAATTTAGGGTGAGTGTCAGGGCAGTAGTGCTCTTTAGTGCAACTTATCAGTTGAAAGCAAGAACAGCAAGATCTCTGTGGCCCGACTATTCTCTGCAGACAACTCTTAGAGAAGGAAGGATTCTAAGCTGCACAGAAGGTAACACCTATTCCCACTTAAGCTGACAGAAATTTTGCCCATGCAAGAAGACAAGTTTCACCTGGAGACATCAACTGAAAATCCTATAATTTGGCACCAGCTTTTTTCTGCTGGACCTCATGGGTACAGCTACGCTGGTGATACGGTGAGCTGGTGCAGGATTTTTTTTAGTGGAAATTTGCCTCTATAGGAGTCTGGTGACACATGATTGAACATACCGCGAATGCAACCCACAGTTTCTCCCTTGGTGGAAGCAAGGTTGAAGGCACATGCACGGGCACCATGCAGAGTACCCACCTGTGAAGCAGAGCTGATGTCCTCCAGCAGTTAGCACTGTACACATGCACAGTGCATGCCTGGGACCAGCAGCCGAAATGAACTTCATTCCCAGTAAAGCTATGAGGTAGGTGTGAGGTCCTATGTGCAAAGTGACTTGCAGCAAATCAAACCCTACTCCTTCTTTCTATGCACTTCATCAGTTAGTAGTGTAGACATTCCCACATATTTTCTTTATGATCCATTACAAATTTGCCGGGGGATTTTGAACAGCACTCACGAGCTCAAGAAGACTCAAGTGTAGGAACTGAATAGAGTTTACATACATGGGATGTATGTATTGAAAATTAATTAATAATAACCCTAATAATTCTCTTACTATGGCCATACTGATCTTAGCAAACCAAAGTCTTTATTGTTTTAGTTGATTGCTTGAGGGAAACCATTCACACCAAATCCAGTTTTGGTCCTTCATCCCTGACATTCGTCTGAGTTTGGAGCAGGGTTTTATTATGACAAGCAAGTCATGACAGTTCTCCACTGGTCATTTGAGACGTAACAGCTTTCTCTCTCTTATTTTGTCACTAACTTCAAACATAGCTTTGTTTACTGTGGGATAAGATGGTTACATCCTCAATTGGATGTAATTTAATTGACAGGACCAGTATAAATTTTAGTTCTCATTTAAATATGTCATTTAAATATCTCATTTAAATAGCAGAATAAACCCAGATTTGTGAAAAATATAGATGGGAGACAACTTTTCAACCTTCAATAGTGAAACTGAAAATTGGATCACTGACCTATTTCCCGAGTTCTCTATCGGGAATCAGCTGGCAGAGATGGAGAGTTTAGAATCAAAAAGACCTGCTGCACCACTTATCTCTTGTCCTGAAAGCAGAGCCCTCCAGAAGTACAGCAAGGTGCTTTGTCCAGCTAGGATCCATACAGACATGAGGTGCAAAAATTACGAAGTGACGCAGTCAGCAGCACTGTGGAGCTGTCATGTTTTCTGGTAACCACAGATAGTTGCAGCATGACCCATAGCAAGAGTGTGCAGCTGAACTGTGTGAAGAAGGCTGTGTAAGGCATCTCTGCTCTGCGATACGAACCTATTTCTGCTAGAAATAATGATTGCAATTATTTACTCTCCATATTTCCTAATGGATTTCTGCCTGGAAATACAGTAGCTCCTACACATGCACAGAAATCACTGCAGAAGAATATCAATCCAGCTGAAATCACTCAGTCAGGGTGATTCCAGAGAAAGTCACTGCAGATATTTGTCACAGTCAGCGTTTGGACAGAACATTAGGACCATAAGAATTCATGGATGTTTCCATGGTCAGTGCCATGGTGTGAAAGAGAGTCTCATTTCCGTTGGCCAGTGATGCAAAACAGGAAGTTACACTGTTGATTAATTATCTACTGAAGGGGCAAATCCTCCCCACTAAAGCAACAACCTTTTTTTTTTTAAATCCATTGCAAAAAACCCCCCAAATAATTAAAAATCTGTCTGATGTCATCACTGACTGCCATATTGCACTAGCACTGATTTAAAATTACAAGCTTCAGAAAAAGTACAACCTTGAGAAAGTATTTATCACAGACCCCTGATATAACTGGTGCAGTATACGATCATACACCAACTTATTTTGGAACTTACGTTTTTAGTAGTCCAGCTTCAAATTCATTGAATATTGGGAAAGTGGTGCTTCAGAGTCCTTTAAGTTTTATATATGAAAAATGCTTGGAAATGAAGTTTGATAGATTCATTACCAGATCCAAATTCAAATTTTTGAAAAACAAACCTACTTACTTGTATTTAAGTGTGACTAAGCTGTTATATATTTAGTTTAATAAGAGCAATAAAGAACCCTGGAAGACTGTAACACTAATTTCCATGTTTGTTGCACCATTTTAGCACTGTCATAAACCTGTAATAGCTTTAACATAAATACAATCTGCAGAGGATATTTTATTTCCAATGTTAAAATAGAAAAGGCAAAACAGGCAGAGCAGAGTAAGTTCCCTTTTTTTCTTTTTTCATTAGATATTCTGAAATATCGGATCATTAATACATTTCACATCCCCTTTTTATAGAAACTATTTTGGCAGCTGGGATACCTCGCATTTATTTCTTGGACTCCGGCTGTGGGAGCTAGAGCAGCAGACTGCCGACGGGACTCATTGCTGTGTCTCCGAGCCAGTCTTTCCCACATCCTGATGTTCATCTTTTTCCAAATGAGAATTTGCTTTTTAATTAACAGGCAAACAAACAAAGAAGGAGGCTGTTTGTTCTAGAACAAGGAGCGCCTGTTGGTCAGCAGCCTAGCACAGCTGGTGCAGGGTGGAGAAGAAAGAATTTAATATGGAATTGAGTTTGCTTTCAGATATTGATCTCTCAGCGAGTCCCTCCACAGGACAGCCGGCCACAGCAGAGCCTGTGGGCTGGCCTGGGGGAGCTGCCTGCCTTTGCGTTACGGGCTTTTGGCATCATTTCCCACAGCAACATGGAAACTGCGAGCTCTCCAGCGATGTGCTGCTCTGCAGGGTCAGACATGTCCCTTCTGCTCCACTGCCAGGTGACTTCGACCAACGTTGAAGTGGCCACACCAGGAACGGTGTTAGCATGCCAAACAGCAACCACTTGCAGTCCAACTTGTGAGCGGCAGAACACCTTAGAAAACTGTCAGGAGGCACAACTCTGCAGACAGTTATTGACCTACACAAGACTCTCTCACACCCCGCAGCATTGCAGGCATGTGGAGCCCCCAGAGGAACTGCAATAGCCAAAAGGAGGGTGAAACTGCGTAAACTACTTCTCCCAAAATCTGATCCCCAAAATTCTCAAGGGGTGTGCCAATAGTAGAAATCTTCCCAGGTAGTGACATCGTCCAGGGCTTTATACTGTGCCAGCAAAAAATTGTGGTTTACGTCCAATTCAGAATTTCAGTGTTCTGTACTCTAACACTAGAAACTTCACCTTCACATCAGGAGTTTTCCTCTAAAACATTTAGGTACAGCTCAAGGTCTCTTCTGGAACAGGTTGTTTATGCGGAGTAAAACACCAGCTTGCCTGAATAAATAGACAGTGTTTAAATTAAATTTGAATGTGACTCACTCTGCACAGATTTGAAACAGTTAAACTGACTAATAGTTATCCTCAGCATTCATTCCTCGGTGCAGTCTTGTGCTTCTGTTACCTCTCTGAGAACATTATTTTGCCTGGCAAAGTGGGGTGTAATTTTCACCCAATCTGTTTAACAGCTACTATAGTTACCATACAGGTGATAAATGGGCCACACGTCTCCCAGGAGTGAGTTAGCTATGGAGCCAGCACACTGCAACGACAAAGCACTTGCTAAGGATGCAGTAGTTCGGGCTGAAAAGGCTGAACCATCACCAGTACGCTGCTACGCAGGGCATTGTCTTACCTCTTCACATCCCACTCTGTCACAGTCATGTCAGCAGCGATGGAGAGGGGTGTAAAAGTGACCTCGAGGTTTATCATTTTAAATACACTGGTGCACTTACATTTATATAGTTCTGCAGTGCCAAAGCACTTATATTGCCATAAAGACATTTAGTCTAGAATAAATATTCCCACAAGTCAAATAAGCTAAACCAGTATAAAATATCTTGATGCTAGCATAACAGTGCCTATACTAACAGTCTTGATGTAACACTTCCAAACATATTATTTATGCCGGCACAAGATCGGCGCGCTCCCAGGCATTATTTTTCTTGAATACGTGACTTTGAGGGCAGGATATTCTTTGACGGACTGCAATGCGCTGAAAAACCAACACCAAGCCCAAAACAGGAGAGAGGAGGAAAATAAACATAAAATGTGCGTGCGGCTTCCATAAGTGGAAACAGTCTGAAGAAGCAATCTTTAGCAGACTTACTATTAGCTGGTAGACCATTGAACAGCATCTCCTTACACAGGTCATTTCAATGACCCTTAAACTAAGTGAAAAACCAAAAAAAGAGTGAAAAACCCCTCAGTTTACAAAGCTTCTAAGGGCAGATTTTCACTGCTCTAATCATAATGATGAGTAACTGCAGATGTAAGATAATTCATACAGATAATCATCCTCTGGGAAAAAAAGTCTTGGTCTGCTTAAATGTGATTTGAAAATGTTTTCCTTCACTTTGCTTCTATCCTACATTCGGTTTTGTTAGAGGCAAAACAACATAAGTGCTTGTCTAGCACAGCTATTTATTTTAAAATAACTGAGATCAAGTAGACTCTCCTTAATTTAAGAGGTGAGTGACTGGATCCCATTTTGTTTACCTGATCAAGCTGCTTTTCTTCCTACATGCCATCTTCCCAAGTTGTAAAAATTCATTCACAGCAGGGAACGCAAGGGCCTTACCTGTCTTTAATTTATGCAGTGTTTTACATCGTGCCATTGTTGCAGGTGTGGCCAGGCTTTTGTTGAGGCTTCTTAAAAAAAAAATTAAAAAAATCTGATCTACCTGCTTGAATCTGTCAAGAGCCCATTTGTATGCATGCAGCTAATGTGCTAGAAATAAAAGCCGCAACCTGTCAAATAAACTCCTGCACCTGTACGAAGCAGTTAAATTGTTCCATCTACCATTATTCTCGGAGATCAAAGGGCCCTCACTGTGAGGGGCTCTGAAGAAATAAGGAAAATGATAGACCTACTTGTCCTTGAGCTAAAAAAGAAGGGGTGGGGGGAAAGAAAGAAAAGTGGACTAGTTCAACTACCTGAAGGAGCTTTTGTTTGGCATGGGCACAACATGAACGCATTCTTTCACATTAAGACCCAAGAGGAAGAAATTCATTCACCCTTATTATAGTGACGTAGCTGTGGCATTGATGTGTTTTTAACCTTGAATAATTGTTGTCTCTAAAGCTCCAAACAAGTTTTATCCTGTCCACAGGTCAGTTTTGTTACAAAGGCCAATTAGTGGAGCTACCTTAGCCTGCAGCAAAAAGCCAAGTAATGGTGGGGCATGCCCCATCCAGAGGTGATGAATAGCCTGTAGAGCTATAATTTGAGAAGGGGGGAGGGGGGCTTTGAAGCATTTACCTTACATGGAACTCCATTGTCACTGCAGGCTGTTTGATCTTTAAATAATTTACTTAATGATCTCACCATGGGAGCAATTGGCAGAGCAAGATTAGGTTGTAAGGGCCTAATGGACATGGGAAAACTTAAAATTACTAGAAGAGAGGTATGTACAGAACTGATATTTTTTTTTCTGTGTAGATTCATGATTTATATCGGGGGAAAGCTATAAATTACAGTACTTGCTTGATGTGTTCTGGCAGAGGAAACAAGAAATTCTGCGTTTGGTGAATGTTTCAGGGAATTTTAATCCTTACTCCTTTAATCTTTGTGGTTTTGTTTTGCTTCTCCTAAAAAAAAGGCAACCCAGGGAAATTATTGTTTTATAATAGATTAATAGGTCAGCAATAAAAACCTCTGGCCACTGTGAATAGGCTGTTGTTAAAAGGTCGTGGTTAGCATAATATTTCATTTTTGATAAATAAAGGGTTGGAAAGTCTGGGGCTGAAGCTTGTGAATGGAAAAAGTGTAGCATGACCCCTTTTACTCAGTAAATATTGTAAAATATGAATTATTAGCTCACATTGTAATTGCACGTGAAAACTATGCACCATTTTGTGGATACAGGATTTGGAATATTCTACGCTATCCTGAAGTTATAACATTAGTCACCAAGGCACCCTTTAATTACTTGCAGATAACAATTGTTGCATTCCTGTGGTATTACACTCATTTGCATAGGGAAGACTAAAAATACAAAAGAAAACTTAATTAGACCTATGGAACAATTGCAGACACTTTAATACATATCACTATATAATCATTTAATATCTGCCTTTGTGTGAAACCTTTTTAAGAAATTTTGAAACGTCAGTTCTTCAAGGTACCTGCACTTTTAGTTGACCTTTCCCTTTTTCAGTCCTCTTTCCTCTTCCAGACCTTACCCTGAGAACAGAAAGAGGGGTAAAGATCAATAAATCGCACTGGACTACACTGAAAAAAAGGTAACTTGTGAAGAGGACTGAAAAACCCACCACCCCTGCGGTTTTAAAAAAATATCCCAAAGAAACAACATTTTCTGCATTAAGTTCTGCAAAAGGAGGGTTCTACTGGGGAAAAGTGGAAATGTTTTTAACAGATATAAAGCTGTTGCCTGATGCAACTCATTGGCATGTGCCTTCACTGCAGATCTAAGCTGTGACCTTACCAGTGTTTAATTAAAATTGGTATCTTTGTGGTAGTAACTCTGGGAGCTTGTTATTGAAAAAACATTAAAACCTCAAGGTCTAAGATACCAAGGACAAGTCTGACAGTCCCTGTCTATCTACTTCTACCATGAGAGCTTTGACTTTACGGACTTCTTCGTTGACTTGTTTTTTTTGTTGAATTTTGGATGAGGAACAGTCTGACAAAGAGGTTAGCAGAGTTGAGGAGACCTCAACAACAGTGAAAATATAGAAGCTGGAACAGGTCCTGGAACAAGTCTGTGAGCACAATTGTGCCCCCCAACTGGACACATTTCAGGTGGGTCTGGAGGAGAAGAAAGAAACATCAGAACTGGTGCCACAGCTGAATAAGTGAGAAAAGTAGTGTTTGTTACTTCTACAAGAAAAATGACAGCATTGGTGGAAATGTATTGTAGACTGTTGACTTCAGTCACCAACACTGGAAAATGCATGGTATTTAGATATGGTGGGTTTACCTTTTTTTGAGTTGCAGACTCAGCTGGTAGTCTAAACATGTCAATTTTACAGTCGCCTCTTCTATTCTATTAATTGCATGTTTGAGATAAGACAGAGTCCAAGCTAGGGGCAAAAAATAAAGATAGAATTAACAATTAATTTAAAGTAATATTTAATGGATTAATACTAATGAATTGTTTTACAACTCAAATTATGAGTTTAGCAAGCATGATCATGTATTTTTAAAATTCACCTACGCATTTCTAAAGTATTTAAATTATGTATGGTGTTATGTCAAATTTCTTAAGCTGCTGTGATACATCAAGATTATTATTACCTCAGTGATCCTTGTCCTACTCTCCCAAGTGCACTATCATACTTTTCCCTGTAAAAAGAACTAAATAAATTTCAAATACTTATGAAGGTTTTGAGCAGTAATGGACAGGTGTCCTGACTTGAAATCAACACTTGCTAGGCAGAAAAAAGGATCTGTAACTTAAACAAAGGGAATGGTCCAAGAAACAATATTCCTGCCTCGTGTGAGGCCATGAGAATGGTTAGAATTGGTATTGGATGGAAGTAGATAAAAATATCACCGTTCAGTGCTGCTGTGACATGAACATAAAGTCACGAATACAACTCAAATATGCTCTTTCATTGTCAGAAGTAGAAGAGGAAGGTGAATAAAAGGGAGAGAGCAAATGGGATGGAGTGCCCAAAGCCCATCCAAACACTAAGGGAGCGAGAGTGAAGGGAGTAGAGGAGGATGTTGGCCAGCTGCTGTGTTTTTGAGAGAGAAGAGACTGCACACTGCAGCACAAATGCTATCCCCACCCCCCAGAGCTGGCACAGTTCACATACAGATATATACCTTAGAAACAGTTGAAGCAAACAGAAGTCTGCTCCATACAGATTTCACTTGCTGCTGGGCTAACAAGAAAATAGCAGAGGTTCTTGGGAAGAACAGGTAACTGCCAGCAGGGAGCACCACAGAATGGTCCATAGAGTATCTCAGCTTCAGGAAGACACCCCAAAGCATAATACATAGAAAACGTGCATCAAAATCTCTGTGCTGCACTGGGTATATGACTGATTTCAGGTGGTGAAGCTCTTCCTGAAATCCTCCCCCTCCCCAGCAAATGCAGAAAAGGCTGGTAGGCACGGCTTAAACAGTCACTCAAATATCTCTCTCCCATGTTTTTCTAGCACTTTTCTGGATGGTCCTTTGCAGGCAATATAAATGAAAGGATTTAGAGGACTATCCTGTTTCAGTGTTTCAGGAGCTGGTAGCCAGGAGAGCAGAAGTTCTGCTGCAGTAGCAGGTTTTGAGCAGGAAAACACTAAACAAGCTTACATCCTTCAATTCCTCTTTCTTTCCATCCCCATTTTGTGATGTCTGACCAGGCACAGTGGAGGACGTGACTCTATATCCATCCTGAATATAAACTCAGGATACAAATCTATGAAAGTTAGGCAGATCTAAGTTTCAGTTCCTTTACGCCATTAATGCAGAAAAAAGATGAAAAAGATCAGAATCAAAAAGATGCATTTGGAGAATATGTTTTTTAACCTGTTCATTCACTGACATTCTGAGAATTTCCAATTAATAGGGACAATCAGGAAGAGTCTCCTGTTTTTCTTCTCCAAGGGAAAATATTGAATGTTGGTACATTGTATATATACCTCTCTCTGTATGTATACACACATACAAATATATGTACACACACACCTGGAATTTAAAAATAAGAGGCTGAAGGATTAGAATATGAGGGAACTCTGGATAAACACAAACACTTGTCCATACAAGACTGGGACACAAACTCAGACATGCATAAACTGGTAAACTCTCCTTGAAGCAAGTAGGAGTTTTGCAAACTTATACGTAGCTGCCAAGCTTTGTATGGAGCCAGGTGACATTTTATTCAGTTTAGCTAATGAGATGTTTGCCTATGTGCAAAAAATGTATTCAGGGTAAACTGCCTCTTTAAAGAGTTGTGTGGTTTTAGTAATAATGAGAGGCATCACCAGACAGCCTTCATGACTGATACCCTCTGGATTTTCAGAGAAGGCAGTCTGGTAAGCTTAACAAACACTAACAAACCCCGGCAGCATACCTGGGGTGGAAGATTTCCTCCAGGGGCAAAAAGGGTAGATCAGACTCAATAGATCAGCCACCATTTGGCTTCTTCACTGAATCTGCCAATTAGTGCAGAGCATTATGGCATGTTTGTGTTGTGGCAGCTAGAGAAAGAGACCTGCCAAACTCATTCTATACAGAACCCCAAACATCCATTAGATGCAAGATGCTTTTCATCCTGATGAGTTGGCTTCAGTTCAAACTAATGGCCAACTGATGAGAAAGTTCATTAACTCTGAAGCATTCAGTCCCTCAGGAGGTGTAAACTAAAAAGTGGGGTCCTACAGATATACACAACATAACAAAAATGGTGTTAAAATATTGAAATTACAAAGCCAAACACTTTAATGGTAGGGAATGGGAGAATTAAATTTACTCCTCAAATTTTCATGTTGTCTCCTTTTGCACGTGCACTATAATGCAGTCCTTAATTAGAGTCTGTCGTTTCTATTTTTTCCCACATGTATTGGAAGGCCGCAAATCCTCAGAAACAGCCTCTTCCATTGGATGTGGTAAGTGAATGAGACGTAGCTCTGTCTTATTAAAGATCCGTTCTTCCATTGCTGGATATCTGGTTTGTGATATCAGGGCAACGGAGACAGTATGAAAGCTGAAGATCTGCAGATATATAGACAGCCGTGCAACTTCCATTAAAATGAAAGACATTTACTGCAGACATGCACAAATACAGAAAGAAAGCCCATGTTTTTTCCCAGATGCTGAGGAACACTTGCTTCAGTTGTGCTTCTCCACTGCTGTGTGACCATTTATTTTGGAGTGCAACTGTTAGGTGGCTCCGAGAGAATATAGAGAAAACAGAATCCTAAAAACAACCATTCCTTTTGGAAAACCTTTTCTTTATCTCCTACCCGACTTGAGGCATTAGTAGTCAAAAGGTTAAAAGCCAGGTATGTTGTAACCTTGCACAGGGAACCTAGTGGTCATGGAAAGATCTCTGAAGCTCCCTCCACAGCCATCACAGTTAAAGGGGCAAGGGTGGAACCTTGTGGAAATCAAATCCTTGGGAGGCTCGGAGGTACAGAAATATAATTTGGCTAATCTGGAACAAAGCTTGGGATGTGCAAAAATTTATTCATTGTTATTTACATCTTTTCTTCACCCTACAAGTTCACTTGTGAGCAAAGGTGTGTGCATACAGATGTGCAGGACTATAATGTAAAGCAAGACAGCGCTATATAAAAGTAACACAACTCTTGGGAATTCATAGCAGCTGCAAGCACAATGTGCTGTTCCTTCTTAAACTGTCAGAAGTAACACGGCATACATGGAATTATCCATCCATAGCTGCTGCGTGTAATGTAGCAACAAGAAAAGGTTGTAAATAAAACAGTCTTTACAGACAGCAGATTGCAGTTCTGTGCCTAGTCTCTGCCGTGCCTCTGCTTTGCTTTATCAGGGGGTTCAAGGGCTTGAACGAAGCATCACAGAGTCAGGGAACTTGATTTGGTCAACAAGTGCTCCCCAGCCTGAATGAACTGGTCCTTTAGTGCTAGGTTCAAGACAAAATAAATCCTTTCTACTCTGATGTGGAGGTAGGTGTCAAGTGCTACTTATCCATAACACAAAGAGGGGCACGGGCAGCACAGCAGACAGCATCCATGCATTCAAGCCGCAGGAAAAGACAGAAAAAAAGAAGAGCGGGATGAAAAAAGAGGAGGAGGTCATCAAGCTACTCAGCCACCCCAGGCCACCCCACAGCCTCCCTACAGCTCTCCCAGGTCCAACTTGGCCCACTAGATCTCTCCTCTGCCCCTGGAGATGCAAACTCTCCATGTGCGTTTCTAAACTCCTAAACTTAGCTGAAATACAGATTTGACTGCTCACTTCATAGACCTTCTCATCCAAGCAAACGTGTCATTCCTTGACTTTGGGTTTGTTTCCATCTATTTTCATTTGTATACATTTTTTTTCCATATCAGTGAACCATATTTTCATATTTCTTGACCAAACACAAAAAAAAGTATAGTCCTAAAAGTCACCAGACACATGAAAGATTTTTCTATAAGATTTAAGGGATGTTTGTAGAGTTTATCAAGGAAAGACGAAGATTTTTGGAAATCAAAGACAACTTCCCCTTTTCTTCATTAAGGTCTAACAAAAACTGATAAGGAATTAATGTAGTGTGAAATACTGGATGTTTTTAAATTCAGGCTTATTTATATTTGCCAATTGTCTACCACAGAGTTAGTAATTTCTGGGTTTGATTTCTCAGAAATTATTTTTGTATTTAAAAAATATTTCTAAAGATATTTTTATTAGATTAAAAAAATGCTAGAGAGATTAATAAGGCAAATATTCTCTGATTTGTATGTTTGTGAATGGGCACTGTTAGGCATAATAGGGTCGTTACCTGCAGAAGGTACGATGATGCTGTTTCGTTTTCTTCTTTCTGTCCTGATTTCATTTGAGCCCATGTGAGCCTGATTTTGTACAGGTCAGCATTTTTAAATCTTCCTGTCTTTTGCTTATCTCTAGAAATCCTCACAATGAATTTTTTTCCTTTATCTTATTCAGTATAAGAGATAAAGTAACTAAAGTGTTGCTGGTTTTGCGTCAAGTTCATTATGATGGTTTAATCTGTTTAAAACTGACCTAAGAAGCGACACAGTGTGGGATGTACCCTCTTGTGGGCAAAGAGAATTTTACAGTCTTACCTGGCAACTGCAGACTCCAGTTTGGCTTCATTTGGACTCTCTTTCCGAACAAAAAATAAATCGCATCAGCGTTCAGGTATTAGGACAGCATTTTCAAACTTTGGTGTCTAAAACTGTGCTTCCAGTGAGCATCAGTGGAGGAATCCATGCAAGATCTTAAGAACTGTGATGCACAGCACTACAAGAGGTAAGACTTACAGGGCTGCTAGGCTCCAGGCCAAAAGCTTTTACAAAGCCATTTTATGGAAGACAGTTGTGCAGTGAGGGATGTTTGGCTGGCCACTAGCCAGAGGGATGAATCTGGTGAGGAGGCTTCAGCTCCTCTGTTATCCCTGTCTCCCAGTTGCAATACCTTGACTGTACTTTTTAGCTCCAAACCGCTGTGGGGACCCAACCCGCCCACCAGCCAGCTTTCTGCATAGCGCCGGATCTGCAGGTGTGAATGGGGCTGCTGCAGTTGGATAGTGTGGACTTGTCTCTGTTGCGTCTGTGGCACATTGACCCTCAATCCCATTGTACAGAGCCGAGCCCCATCATGTAGAGTCCCAACCCCACCACATCGAGTCCATATCCCACTGCGTAGAGTCCCAGTCCCGTCATGTAGAATGCCAATGCCGTTGCACAGAGCTCCAGTCTCATTGTGTAGAGCCCCATCCCCACCTCGTAGAGCCCCAATCCCACGAGGTAACACTGAGCAGGATGGTGCTCTGTGTCCTGTGAGTCAACACTGTGAAATGCTCCCCTATCCCTCTATGGGCGAGAGGTCGTGCAATTCCCTTGAGGGTCCTACCTGAGCTCTCTCATCACCTGGAGGGTGAAGGGGTGAGCAAGTCCTTTTGTACCACGCAGTAACCCCAGGTTCTGAAAAGTGGCTAAGTAGCATCATGGATCCCGCTCCACAGGCTTGTTTAGGTGTCTGCCTTGACCGACAGAATCTTTGAATGTTATACATTATGCTCCAATGTATACTTACTGAAAGCTATATTGTATTAAAAAAAGAATAATTTTATATTAATATGTTACAAAAAGAGGCAATTTTAAAGGATACAAGGAAACACAAGCATAGATACATAGATAGATAAGTATATATTTTCCAGATTCTACTAATCTCCTCCCTAGATGAAATCTTGCAATTAATACTATTTCCATAAATTTTCTTTAATTTGCACTAGAACTGCTTATCATTTTATTTTTAAGCTGCTAAATTCTCTGATCTTAAACTAGTCATCTCTCCTTGATTGAAGGTACCTTTTAACACATGAAAATGTTTAGCTTCATTTCACAATCTTCGTACTAAATGTAAAAGAAATAGATATGGAATATTAACCATGTTTGATTAAACACAGCTATACATTTTTTCATGCATTTAAGTTTATGCTGACATTATCTTGATTGAACTGAAGTATCACTCTAAATAAACAGCTCCAGTGAAGTATTTTTAGTTTAACAAATTTGAACAAACACCAATAATATAAAATCTGTACATTTCAGTTCCTTCCCTTTTATACTTGCCTGCTGCAAACATAGCTAAAATCTCACAGAATCCCAGAGTGGATGAGGCTGGAAGGCATGTCTGGAGATTCTCTAGTCCAACCCTCTGCTCAGAGCAGGGTCAGCCAGAGCAAGTTGGCAAGGTACATGCCCAGTTGGGTTTTGAATATCATATTGAAAAGATGGAGACTCCACAACCTCTCTGGGCAACCTATTCCAGCGTTCAATCACCCTCACAGTAATTTTTTTTTTTTAATCTTGAGTTTAAATGTAATTCTAATTAGTTTTTCTTATAAACAATGGAAGTAATACCTTCACATGAATTTTACAAAGCGATGGCAATACTCAAATATTCACATTAGGAAATATATATATACTTAAATAACACAGACTTGTTCAGCATTATAAAATAAGAAACTTTGTGAAAAATCAGGCTGTAGGGATCTCAGTTTGGGCACTTAAAATCAGAGACTTTATCTGGCACGGATACCTCTGTAGCTCTATTTCTCATTTGTAAAACAGAAAAAAAGGCAACTTGCCTCACAGGAGCACTGCGAGATAAATGCATTGTCATTTGTGAAGCACTCAAATATCGCAGCGAGGAGTACAATAAAAAAGAAAAATAGGAGAATATTAACAATTCGGAATTCAGAGCAAGGAGTGCAATAAACATGTCATAAGGCCACGCGCTGAATAGAGACGAAACATAATGTTGAGTAGTGGCTGGTTAAGTGGGCATTGTCCATCCTGCATCTTGAAAGAGGTAGAAGGCCGGTGGCAAACACAATGTATGATCATATCATTAGTGATTGTGTTCTAGCATAGAAATTAAAGTGGCCCCAGTAAGGATTACGCAGGAATCACCTAACTTCAAATGTTTAAGTTGGCAGCCTTGACATATAAAGTAATATTTACTCTTTGTACATTAGCACATATAAATATAACATCATTCTTAAAAAGACTGCCATTAATAGAAAAAATCCCAGGATCATGTTAATAAACTCTAATCTTTCTATGTGTCTGTGATTTTTTTAGGAAACGTTAGGTTTAGAGGCGTTTTATTTTCTGCTCTGCATTGTGAATCTGATGTCATTTAAATACATAAGAGCCCTATTGTTCTGTCATTTATGCCCCGTGCACTTCTGCTTTTAGCACGATTAAACAAAAGAGACACATACCAAAGCTTTCTCGTTTGAATAATGCAACATCAATATTTTACATCTTGGGCTGCATTTCAATTTTTTCCTCAGCAAGGTGAACGCTTGAAAAGGAAGCAACCATTGCTTGCAAAAGCATCAATTAAGTTACATTCTCCTCTTTTCCAAAAGAGATATGTGTCTCAAAAATACACGTTATTGAGTAGTTGTCATTCTGTTGTAAACCAGTTCTCCAACTGATGTTCTTATTCTCTGGTAGCATAAAGCAAGCAATAATGTATTTACATAGCAATTCCATTCTTAACACTTTCAGTATGTTTTTTCAATCAATGATTTGTGCTTTTACCTTCAGTAAGGAGCAGCAGCACTTTGGATGGATGTACCTGAGTGCAGAAGCATGGCTCACCATAGGGAGTGGAGGAGTTCAGCTGCATCTTACGCACAGCTGCTCATGGTAGGGTTGGATTCAGCTGTGGAGCTGATAGCTTTTGGTTCTTCGGTTTCCAGGAGTTAATATGCTTTGGATCTTCAGTAAGAGCAGCATTTAGGTCCCTCTCTCTTCCTTAATTGAGATTGGCTTCTCTGTATGTAGAAGTGTTGCTATCATAAAGATATTTTTGACATCTACTTCGCTAAGTGACCCAAGCCCTCCACTTTAGCAAGAGCTATCTTCTCACAAGGAGCACACAGCTCCCTTGTGCTCTGTTACTTACCTTTGGAGGAACTGCTTCTATGAATCCATCTGGCTCCCCAAAGTAAGTGTCTGCAGCTGGGTCTGCACCTGCACCATTTCCACCAGGTGCACCCTTCTGTGGTGTCTTCTGTGCTCCCAGAAACAAAATGCTGATAGCTGCACGCTGGTCTCTTGCATTGCAGTTGATGCATCCTTATATCAAACTTGTGGGCTGGTAGATAATTACCAGTAAGTCAAAAGATAGTTTCAGGGAAATCAAGTGTGCTGAGACTAAAAAAAGAGATAATCTTCCCAAATACTGGGCCAATCTCAAACATACAATCAGAGCCAGTCTGTCTGGTTTTCTTTTAAGAAATTCCATTGTTTCCCATCATATGCATGCCTTTATTTACGTGCAACAGTACCTGACAGGACCTGCTCTATAATATAACAACATTCTGCCATTGTTTTGCCTCAAAAGCCTGCGACGCTCCAGCCTGCAGTCAGCAGGTTAGGTGCTTAGTGCCATGGCGTTAGGTGACACTTCTCGCATCTTTGCAAACTGACTTGAAAACAAGTAATCTTCTTGTTAAGTATCCCCTCACACAGCATTAATTTTTTACACCTCTATTTTATAGTTCTTTTCCAGGATAACAAAATAATGGTATTTCTGTATGTTGGATCATTTCTTTAGTTTAGTATACTTTGCGTAGAAAGTTCATTGTGATTTCCAATAGTCTTTGGAAAGTAAAGACTATGACAGGCCACCTAAGTGATAAGTTGGTGCTTGTTTGTCAAAGCTTAAAAATAAGAAAGCAAAACTCACAAAATGTCAATATTATTAATAGGGACAAAAACTGGATAGGATCTAACTTTGTAACAAGCAATTAAGTCCATTTGGTTAATAACATAATTTTTGCAACAATTCATTCTTATCTCTATCATAAAGCACCTGAAATTTTGGAACTGAACAGGCTCATTATTAGTATTTAGTGTTTAATATTTCCTATATAGCATTCAGTGTTTCGTATTTAATATTTAGTATTTAGGTTTTGTTATTCAGACACATTTATTCTTTATGCCAGAGAGCATAAGACTGATTTCTGGCAGATATATATAAACCAACTCCCATTTACTTCAACGGGAATCACTTTTGCAAGAATCCATGGGCATAATTTAGTGCAAGTATGAAACTTCTGAAAGCAAAATAAATTTAAGTAGGGACTTTCAAAGTACGCAGTTCAGTTTAGCTCAGGAGCAGTCAGCTGGTGCTGTAGGATTACAAGACACATATAACGAACTTTTAGAAAGGTTCACACAATACCATAAGGATCCATGAATTTCCCTTTCATTGTCCAGGATCGAGAGCTTCCTCCATCCCCCTTCCCCCTTTCTTATTGTGTGCAGTTAGCAGCAAAATCAAGACAAATACACAAATATAAAATATATGTAACTTTAATGTCAAATATGTCCTTCTCTTACTGCCGACCTGTCATGAGGCATTATCTTGATAAACATGTATATATACCAGAGGCTGTATTTTACTACAGTTGGTTCCATTGTCAGTCTTTTGCATTACACAGTCAGAAATCCTTGAAGTTAAATGTCCAGTCTTTTGAAACTTAGAATAAAAGATGTTTAAATACTTTTCCATTTATTGAAGTGTTTTAACACCTCTCATATTACTCAGAGAAATGAATTGCTTGAGAATGAGGTTAATGCTTGACAAAAAAACCTGCTTTTTAAAACCCTATAAGAGGGGTCAAAGACCAGGAAATGCTCTCGCTATAATTCTCATTTTCAGCTGAATTGGCCATGGCAACTGCACTAAGAATGCAAGTTTGAATTTCATTATGTTCCAGAAACCTGTAACTTTGCATTGTAATGACTCACGCGATAAGTGAAGGAAATTGCAAGCATTTTTGTTGTAGTGTACTTTAATTTATAATTTAATAAAGTAGTATTTTAAGTTAAGTAGTTACTTTAAAATACAAGAAAAAATGTTCATTTGATAGCTACTAAATGCATCCCTTTACATTTTACCTGTAAAATGCTCTGTGTTTGGTGACAGGTTAAATGTATACTATGCACAGGGAGCCAACATTTGTCTTTGTAATACCGCAGCAGCCATAGCAATTTTAGCAGCATTCTTATTATTTTAAGCCGTCTCCATTGTCTTTTAAAGACCATAATTAGAAGCTGAAAACTTAAGGCAACCAAACTCAATAAGGTCTCATTATGAACAAAATATTCTACTGTTGCTCAACAAGTGACCGTATGTAGCCCAACATGATAATGCATTTTTCCTCAATTATGTCTCTATAGGTCCAATATTAAGTCATTTCTGAAACAAAACTTTCATTAATTGCAGTGGAAGTTTTGCCTGAGTGATGCTGCGGCACCGGCCTTTTAGGTAATCCCTTTTGTTTAGCCATAACTATTCTCTAAACAAGCAAGTTTTTTACTATGATGGCTTTCAAGAATACACTTCATTTCCTGGGGAAATAACAAGGGAGCACATCTTTAGTTAAGATTGTTGCCTTACAAGCAGCTTAAGCAACTTACTGAAAAGCAGCAAATCAATGCTCAGGAGTGGGAGGATGAGAGTGAGACGATACCTTACAATTGTGTGGAGAAAAATTAAGTAGTTCTGGCATGCTGGAGATGCTGAGGCTTCCCAAGCACATATATAGTATTGGTAGTGCTATTGGCGGATCCATTTACACAACTACTTTAAGCAGAATCGTGATTTAACATACCTTTTAAATTTCAAAGTACACTGCAGGGAAGTTTCAAAGGCTGAGCTTTTCCCCCAAGAAAGCTATGTAACCATCGCTACACAGCTGCTCCTCTAACCGCAAGCTCAGAATAGCCTTCTGCTATTTCCTGCTCAGTGCCACGTTCAGAAGTCTTCCTCTGGCTGGAACACTCCCAGGTTCTTGTAGCTGGTCTGCAGCAACCTATTATCTCAGCCAGACAAATGACAGGGAGAAAAACAGAACTTAATTTCACCTGGAAACACCGCAAACAAGTTATATGATCATGAAGTTTAAGGGTGGTAAGGCATTGGAACAGGTTGCTCAGAGAGGTTGTTGAGGCCCCATCCCTGGAGGCGTTCAAGGCCAGGCTGGACGTGGCCTTGGGCAACCTGGTCTAGTGGGAGGTGTCCCTGCCTGTGGCAGGGGGGTTGGAACTCGATGATCTTCAAGGTCCTTTCCAACCTAAACCATTCTATGATTCTATGATTTCTATGAAGTTTAGCTGGGATTTGTAGCAGGTATATCGCCCATGCAATAGAAAGCAGGGTGGGTTGGATCTGCAGAGGTCAGATGGGATGAAGTGCCATGTCAAACTGTGCCCTCCATCCCACATGCCCGGGAGCGATTTTAGCCTCCGGCCACATCACCACCAGCTGCATGTTTTGCTGAGAACATGTGTCCTATCAACATGCATCCTCCCCGGTATTCGGTTCCCAGCCTAATGGTGATACCAACTGTTTGCACACCCAGAGCTGAAGGAGGCAAATGTGATCGACTTCTCTGTCAAACGTGGCCTCCGTCAGGGACACATCAGGTAAAAGTGGCAAGTTTGGCTGGGTCTAACACACCTGACCAGGCACTGCCTCTTAGGGACCTGCTGTTCCCTCTTGGAGATGCGGGCTCAGAGAACTTCTGGATCCTAAGAAGCAATAAGAGTACATTTCAACCTGTCACCTGCAGCCTGTTCCCTTGGTGAGATCCGGTGAGATTTACTGGCAAAAGGCAGAGCAGACAGTACCCTTAATCTCCCAGCTACAAATTGCACACGCTACCTGAAAATAATGAAGGGCCAGTCTTGTTGCTCTTATTTGAAGGTGTTAAAATAGCCTGGAGTATGTGATTATAGCCACTGAACCTCCTCCAAAAGGCAGCTACAGGTAACAAGAAGCACGTTTTGTGTGGGATTTTTTTTTTTTTTCCCAGGGAATCTGAGGTTTATACAATTTATGGCTGCTTAGCAGAAATTATACCTAAGGAATCAAGTGGTCTGAAAACAGCCTTCTCTCTTTCTAAGGGGCATTTATGCAGTCCAGGAGATGCTTCCTCTAGGGGAGAGAGGATTTCTGGCTAGATGCTCTTCAGAAGAGCCTCACATCACTGAAATAGGCTCCTGCTGTGGCACAGAGCTTCCTCTCTTGTGTTCAGGGTACGCTGGTGGCAGCATTGATTTGTTAACCTTTGAGGAGATTAGCCTAATGGCCGATGCAGGGCAAAATGTATTTGTATACAGAATAGTGTCTGGTACGGAGAATTAGCTGAAATTTGTATGTGGTCTGGTAATGTCGAAAATTAGTTAGTGCTTCAGAGCTTCTGAATGGTATTTTTATTAGGATAAATTAAAGTTATAGATATCAATAGTGCTTAAAATTATATTAACAGTATACCAATTCTTAGAGATTTTCAGAAAAAAAAAAAAAGGCAAATTTCAGCTAATCTAGGACAACGTGGTTCTTATTTATGAAAGCACATTCAACTCCCATGCTTTCAATTTTCATTGTGACAATTTTGCACAAGATCAAACAACATCTGCCTTTCAATTTTTCTTTCAAAATACCTTTATCCCTTGGAAACAGAACAGAAAGAGTGGTAAAGCTGATGTTTATGCTTTTCTCTCTTTGCGTTGATCTCTGCGAACGTCAGTGAGAACGATAAAGAATTGCGAATGCACGTGAACCTGTGAAAGAGAGGCACCAAAAACGGTGCCTTAGCATTGTCCATGGGAAACTCTAAGCAGATGTATCTGCTGGGTTTCTGATTTGCAGCCATCCTCCAGTCTTGTGTGTTTGCTAAGTGCTGGAAAGAAAAAAAAAAAAAAACAAAGCAAAAAAAAAACCTAGCCGGAGAATCAAAGGCAGAAAGATATTCTGTAAAGTGGCAATATCTAAAAGCCTGATGTTGTAAATGTTCAGAGTTTGGAGCTCCCTTTGAAGTGACATGGAATGCGTATGATACCTGCCTATTCATTTAGCCACTGATAAGGTCCTAATTAGCACAGCACTCCGAGCACGTCCCATTTAGTGAAGTATAGAAATAACCACATCTTTCACTTCCTTCCTTCGCAGCTGTAAGAGAAACAGCTTTCGGGGTTTTTATTTTTTGTCAATGTATGCATTTGGTGTACTCGTAAATACCTTGCTAAGCAAAAAAACGGCCACAAAAAGAAAATCGGCTTTTATTCCTGGGAAGTGGTGGATTCAGCAGTCATTTGAGTCACGCAAGTGAATGAGTTCTGTGGTTTTAGGTCAAGCTCCACTTACAAACTCTGGCCGGCAGGCTAACACTCTCCTCAGTTCAGTGCAACATAGCTGTCACAGCGAGGCATGATTGCTTCTCCTTCCAGGATCGGGCCATCAGCCCCTTAAATCCTAAAAATCACTTCAATGGAAATGTTCCAGCGCACGGGAGAAGTGCCTCCTGAAAGCAAAACTGCAGGATCAGGCCCTTCAATTTTAAAAAATGACATTTAATATGGACAGACAAAGGCACCGGAGAAGAACACACTGACTCTCTGTACACCTGGAGGAGGGATAGTAGTACAAAACAAGCTTTTCTTTAACCACAACGGCAATCTTCTAACAGCAGCACCCACTCAAAAGCATAGAACTCAGAGGTTGATAATCATCTTTCAGTTCAGGTTATTGCATGCAATTTTTCACATTCATTCAGTTTTCTTCATACAGCTCTTAGTAAAGTAACTCCCTTAACAATAAAAGCTTTTATGGCAGCCCATTACACAGGAGAACTAACCACTCCTAGTTTTTTTATTGGCTTCTTGGAATATTTATAGCAGTCTTTGTTCTCTTTGCAAGCTTATGCATCTGGGTGTGTATGGAGATTTTTCTTCTTTTTTTTTTTTTTGGCAATTGGCTACGATGGAGAAGTACATATATTTTTACATTTGTAAGGTTTTAAAGTTTTATATTTGTTTTCCTCTAAGCCAACATTCAGCCTGCTCCTCATTGTTTAGCACTAGAATATTCACTGCTGGAGAATTTTCATTCCAAGTTGCTTAACATAAAACTTTATTTGCCACCATGCTACCTATTCCCAATAAACTGGCTACACTGTGCACACAGAGATGTCTTGACATTTGGCTCCATGCTAACGAAGCAAAGAATTTGCTTGGTGTCTAAAGGACCAGATTAAATTTCCATTCAAGAAGTTGATAGAAAAGTTTCACATTAACACAATAGATTGACATTCTTGTAGGAATCACCTCAGCAGTGACTGAAGCTATCAAAATTACTTATTTTTGCATAGCATTTGGGACCCAAAATTATCCTAAAACTTTTGATACACCTCATATAGAAGAAAAAAATTGCCCCAAACAGGAATCTGTCTTGGAATATCTCTATCCTGGTTTTCAAAATTTTTCATTTAATTTTGTATTCTTTCTTTCACAAACAACAACCTTTTGTTGTTTATGCCATCTTCACAAAACTCATATCGAATATTGGAATAGATCGAGGAATCCAAGACATAGATATGGCTTTTCTTTATTTTCCAGTACAATGAAAGAAGAAATCGTACAAACTGGAGTGATGGAACTGTTAAAATTAAAAGGAAAAATCATTTCTTTCTCATTTACAGCTCAGAAACTAATCTTTGTACTAAGAGTTAAGGCAATGCAAATAATAAATAATAATAGTAATCATCTAGTAAATACCTTATTGAATTTATTATACACATACTTACTGAATAAATAATAAATAATTGAAATTATCCCTTTCTTTTTGATCATAAAGATTAGAAAGCTATGCGTTATTAAAGAAAAATAAAGACACAAATTGCTGATATGAAGTTAGGTTTTTGTAGTGTTCTTAATAAACACAAGAGTGAAGTAATAAATGCATTTTCCACTGTACCTTTCAGAGAGACATGTTTCCCTGGAGCTTTGCTGCCACTGGAATGCCACTAGGTAGGTGGAATCTTAATTTTTACTAATAATGCCAAGCAAGATATTTGGGCCTTGATAACATATAAGTTACACTTTACTGTGTTGACCTGGGGTAACTTCTTTCAATGGCTTTATTAGGTGCGTATATCCTCCCTGCTGTGGGGCTATAAAAATGCATCATCCCACTGTAGAGACTGGTGGGTTTTCATAGCCGAATAGTGATTGCATTGCTGTCGCTAAATTCAGATTTGGGAAGGCCCCACTGGCTCAGTGAGGGCAGTCCTTGTCCCTTCTAGAGATGAAGGTTGCAGGCCATTTCTTGGGCTTCTCCTCTCCCTCACATCCTGTATTCCCTAGGAAGGGACAAGGTGACACTCTTCATCTCCTACAAGCTGGGGGAGAACCCCACTTTGCCCTGCCCCTGTGGGTTCGTGGATCAGGTCCGATGGCTGCTTCCTAGCATGGAGCTGACCTTGGGGAAGGATCTCCCATGACCCCCCTGAGCTAGTCCCAGCACATGCAAAGAGATGGAGTCGAAAGGAAATGGAGTCAGCAAGGACCAAGCACCTTCACTGGCCTACTCCGCCTTCCAGAAGTTCAGATCTTCTGTGGAAAGCTTCTTGTCCCTGTTTTGAGACACAAATCACTTAGACAGGGTTCAACCAAACTTCATCATTGCAAGACAGCAGCTGCCACTCAGCTGTCAGAAAGGGCACAGAGTGGAACTAGTTTTGGTGATGTAAGTCACCTCTTTGCAGTGACTTACTCGTCACCTCAGATTCTGCTTGCAAACTATTACCGGCTTCTGTCTTCAAGACCATTGGACAGTCCATGTCTGTTTCACCATGTTTAATTGGAGAGAAAAGGTGCGGTGTGTGAAAATAGCCCTGAAAACCCCACAGGGATCTTTCCCATCAGGGTGAATCTTGTCTCTGCTTTGTTCCAGTAAACATGGGAGACCTCACACTGTTGTACAGAGAGATGACAGATCTCTCCGAAAGCAATCTTCCAATTACGTCTTACAGGAGCCTGGTAATGTGACACATTGCGTACGAGGAGTCGGCACCCATATGAAGTCAGAAAGATGTCAGCAAGATGTAGCTGATACTGGGGACAACAGGAAGTAGAGAGTACAGCAAGTTGTTTCTTCTCGGGACAAATACCACATCGGGTCCTATTGTTTAACATCTTTACCAGGCCAGTCTCCAGCTGTGCTTATCCAGGACAACGCAGCTCAGAGCACAACAGATGAAGCACTTTTGCGAGAGTGCAAGACAAAATGTTGACAAGTTATAGTGTGGCTTTTGGGGAAGATGAGACTGTGGAGACTTACCACCACCATTGAAATGGGGAGCGATGGTGAAAATGAAAACCAAAAAACTGAATTGTCTTATTTGGGCTTTCCCATTAATAGGACTCAGGAATAATGACCTTTGGGAAGGACACACAGGGACTCCATGTGTCACTCATTTGATGATGCAGTTTATGCAGAAAGTATCTGGATCCTACAGTGAGGGTAGTGGGAAAGAATAGCTGTGACACACAAATGGGACAGCAGATCAGACACATTGGCTTTGAGAGGAACAACCACCCCCCTTAACCCAAAGTACCTTCTTAGCAGTCTGAACAAACCCTATAAACAAAACCTTAGCTTGCATATCAGTATGCAGATTAACTACAGGCATTTTCATGCTGCCATTGCACTACTCTTTATGTGTTCAGACAAACATTTCTAAAAGGGTTGTGACTCCTCCCTGTTTGAATTAAAATTTCTAGAAATTCAGAATGCTAATACAGAGAAAAATTCAACAAGCTTTGCAAACCGCTTAAAATTGTACTATAAACATTATTTAGACATATTTGTAGGCTTATGCGTAATAAGTCTATGAAAACAATAGCAAAATACTATTTTGTTCCTTCAAACATTTTTAATTTTCATCGTGCCATTGCATTTTTTGGATTGAAGTGAAACACAGAGACATGTTTAAAGGAAGCATAATTGGGCTCGTTTGAAATTATTTCTCTGAGACTTGAAAGACGGAAAAGTCAAAGAATGCATTAGAAGTCAGAGTTAGAAGGAAGTCAGGGAACACATAACCTTTCAAAATTTTAAAACGCGAGGTATAAATAATGTTTGTTTCCTGGTAAATAGCAATCATATGCATAAAATGGGAAGGAGCTGTGGAAATAAATAAATAAAGAGAAAGTCTATTGAACTGAAATCCTAGGAACTTTAATGTTGTGGAACACTGTTGGACTGCTTTAGTTTCGTAAGCGCTTTATCTCGGCTGAAAGGTGAAATTAGCAGCTTTCTCAAAACCCTGGGAAGCTATTGTGTCAATGCTACACGCTGGAGACCGCTGTTTGATGCCAGTGCCGCTGGTTTAGATGAGCACTGCAATCAGGAGTATTAAAAGTGAGTTGCTGAATTGTGTTGCATGAAGCAATGGAGCTGCTTACAGACAAAAGAGCTGAATGGGGTTTTATAGACGGCTATAGGAATATAACAATGTCAAATATACCAAAAGATGCAGCTGAATTCAGCAAAATTAAAGCAACCAGGCTGGGAAAGAAGCTGGGGAGAGAGGGGAGATGAGGGGAGGACATCTGAATAAAAGAATTAATCGATAAAATTACTTGTAAAATTCAGGCACAGCTGGACAACCCCCTGAAATATTAATGCTCTGAGAAATAACATATTAAACATGTGTCTCAGAAGCTACTGCTCATAGTTTTCTCCACTTTAACAGGATACAGTTTGGTTTTTAATCTGTCAAGGTATTGCTTTAATTTGGGGAGGAGATTACCTCACCGCTCATTTTACCAGCAAGAAGACAGACAGCAATTTACCCACAGTGTGGTCACTTTGCTTTCTTTTTTTCTTTCTTTGTTGTTGTTGGTTTTTTTTCTTTTTAATATCAGCAAATTACCTTCAGAAAAATTATAATCTTGGACCAGCCCGTGGCCTTTGTTACATTCGTATCAGTCTAAAGTAACTTTGCTTACAGGTAGTTGTTCTGTTTTTCAGGTAATTTATAACTTTCACATATATTTTTTTTTCCTGACACAGAACAGCTGAAAGCATTCTGTGTAAAAGACTTGAAAAGCCTGTGCTGGAATAATTACATTTTTGCTACTGTGTGAAGGCGTAGAGGTATCATATTCTAAAGATCATTATCAGAAATGATGAGAAATAAAATAATCTTTCTGCTATGTGATGAGGTTTATGAGAATATCCCTAGACAATTCATTAGTTTTAAACTGACACGAAAATCAATTAATTTTAATAGGGAATAACAGATTATGTGTTTAATAATTCATCTAATTTCATGAGGCAAAGTGAATTAGACAATGCAATGTAAATCTAATAGCAGTTGTAACCACATAATTTGACTGTTTGTCAAGAGCAAAGCATAGTGAAATGATCAAGAATTACACAGACAGAAAAACATTAATTGTGTGTAAACTGAGTGACAGTTTCTTGTAACCCTAAAAGCCTGTGAGTTCAGTGTAATTATTTCTATTAGATCTTTCCTTAAAATTGTCCTGTGGCATTAATTATGTATTCATATTAAGCAGGCAAATTAATAAATAATACAAAATAACTTTTCTGTGCTTTCAATTTAGAGATACTGTTCAATTGCCAGAGATTTTATAGAGTGAAACTATGTGAAAATTGTTTTATAGGCTGCATTAATTAAACAATAATGACCCTGAGAGCAGGCATTTCTGCCTGTTAATGACCAGCTGGAAGAGTTGAGGACCTGACGTCGAGCAGGGGGCCCTTAACCTGAGCGGTCATTAACGCTGGGGAAATGCCCGACCCCCGGGTCACTGTTGCCGTTAATCGAAGCCGTGATAATTGTTATGGGCTTTTTCTTTTTTTCCCCCCCACGCGCAGAGGGCAGGCATGTGCTTTCCATCCGAGTGGCATTTATTTCAGATTAAGGAAAGCCACAAACCAGGCAAGGACCAAAGTCCACCTTGTCCAAGCAAAATGGCAGCTGTGGGTGGCCGCCCGCTGGAAACGTGGCACGGAGCACCGGCAGCGAGGTCGTGGCAATCACAGCTTACATGTCACAGGCCACATGATCATGTTAAAGCACAAGCATCAGATAAAGGGATTGCCCTTGTGTGTGTTTGAAAATATACATGTTGAAATATGCGTTGCCATGGATACAGGTCTGTCTTTAGAGCAATGGTCTCTGCCTACTGGGTAATGACACAAGTAGCCTATAGAATCAAGGACCATCACACTTCTGTGTGTTAATATGAAAAACCAGAACAAATTAAAAAAAAAAAGTCAGAAAGACTCCAAGTGCTTTCCTTTTTACAACAAAACAGAGAGGATTCCTAACTTTGCAGGTGATTTTCCTTGTTTAGCGTCTGAAAAAAAAGTCTTGTTAGTGTAATTACAGCCAGAAAATGTTTCCTGACCTATAGCGTGTGTGCTCCCGTCCGTCCTACCTTTACCAGCGGCTGGGACTCAAGGCACACAGGCCAGCACAGGAGATGAAGCAGCAGGCAGGGCAGGGTGTGAAAATGCAGCAGCCACCTGTGCCAAGGGGATGGAAGATGTTGATTCTCCACATGCTCTACTAGGAACAGCGAAAAACCTCACTTCACCTTTGAGGAAAGGCTCAGGCATTAGTTTTGGTACACTGAAAGGAAAGATGGAAGAAGCAGGGTCTGGACATCATCCTGGAAATGCAGATCCAGACAGGAGAGAACAATAGTCATATCCAGCGCTGAAAGGGCTTCTTCACGGTTCCCTAGCAAGACAAGATACCATCTCTGGGGAGTCCTCTCCTCTATACCCATTTCTCTCATCCCAACAGCACTGCCTACTGCCTGCATAGGAAAGAGAGAGACATTTACGCTCTATTTGCCTCCTGGGAGACATGCATTGCCACAAAACCGTACTGTTATACCTTGCATTAAGTGGAGAAAGAAAACCTTAAGTTCTCAGCCTTCTGCTGAGATCCCTTGGATCTGGAGAAACAAGAAGAGAAGAAACAAAACAGGAGCCTCCTTGCCTGCATGCGCCCCACGGTATGCTCTTTTGTGGTCTCAACCCTATTAGTTGTACAGGAGGAAGTACAACATGAAGCTGAAAGAGGGCAGAGATGCACACACATAGGCTGAACAAAGAAGAAGAGGTAAACAGGTGTCATAAAAGGAAAGCAGATCAGATTGGAGAATGTGTTGGTCTTCTCTAGCAAACCTGCCTGTTTTCCAGCTGTCTGCCAAAGAGCACATGAGAACCGAGTGCTTCTGAGCTTCGCTCAAAGGCTCGTCAACATGTGTGTGCAGATTTGGTGCAGTTTCTTGCCTGCTGCTGCTTGAAACAGTGCACCCCAGTGCAGTAACTCCAGCCAGAGAATTTCCATGGTAGTTGTCTGTGAAATATCAGTTTCAGCAAAACTTTCATACCTGGCTCTTCAAAATTAGCATGATGTTCCTGGCACACCCATTGTCCAAAATACGATTATCAACTAACTGATGCTTTCGGTTCAAGAAGGCCCCTTCACTAAGTGACCACAGCTGGGAAGACTTTCAGATTATGTAGGACCTCCAGCACCGAGGTCCTGTTTTGGGTGATCACATCTGGGTCAGCTTCTAGCACAGGTCTGCTGCATGCTGAGGGCATAGCATCCTGGCTGATACAAAGAACTAATTTTCTCTCCAATTCTGGGAGACTTCAATAAAAACTAGCATTAGCAAAAAAAATAAAAGAATATAAAGGTGTGTTAAAAAGGTTTCCGTGTCTAATAATTTCTGCCGGTTTTGAAACTAAATGCTATTTACTGATCTGTCATGTAATACAGCGAGCTAACTAAAAACATGTGTTCAAACTGTGCCTGGCACTGCCTCAGCAACAATTTGTCTTAGCTAACTGAACGCACCTAAGCAACTTTGCTATTAAGTGCTTGGAATTTGCATGCTTCAGGTATTCTTTCCCAAGACTGTTACTAAACAAAAAATTGCTGAAGATAGAATTGTTAATATTTAGGCTTACAGTGTCAAAAGCAGACATAGGAAATCTGGAAAACAGAAATACTTTACATTTAAAGAAGCCATAAATTCAAGCCCAAAGATTTTCATTAGAAAGGCAAAAAATTTGATAATTAGTGTTTTGATTCAGTCCTTGCAGCCCTTCTGCCTTTAATCATTCTAAAACCTAGCACTAGGGTACATACGGGAAATCTGAGTAAATTGTCTGAGAGTCCTTAAGGAATTTAAAATAAATGCTTAAATGAATCTCTCATTACTGACATGCAACAAATGCCAAGATGTATTCATAGCGATGCGCCCAATTAACTTTAGAAGAGTTGCATGAGGTCAGTTTCAGCAGATCCCTATTGATTCTCCTAGTTAATAAAGAGTTAAAGGATGAAGTGAGTTTTTAAAAAATATAAGTGCTTTAAAGGTGCTAGAAAGGAAAAGCATAGTACTAAGTGGTCATGTGGCTAGTGCCATTCATCTTGGTAGTGACTATCTGTCAAAAGTGGCAAGAGCCCCTGTTAACAGCCCTGACCTGTGCTGTAATGAAGGGAGAGTGCACAGCAAAGTGTCCATTATCAGGCAGTTGGGAGCAGTAAATTGGTGCAGTTTGCCTCAATCTTGCAGCAAGTTGAGATGTAAGATAGGTGGGGATCAGCAAGCAGCAATTTTATCCTATGATCATTTTTGTCAGATCACATCAGAGTAGGAACTTAGTCAGATTTGTGATTTCAATTAAATAAGTCCCCTCATTAAGTGACCGCTGCCATGAATGTTTTCGTGGGTCCTTTATTTATAATCGGGTAAACACACCCGCTAATATTTGGACAGGGAGCAGTGATGGAGAAGCAGCAAGGTAAAGGACACATTAAGATGATAGTCAGGTACAATCAAACGAATCTTGCACCCTCTCAGCAGGGCTAACAGCTTGCAATAAAATAGGCCACCTATGTTACCTATACACTAACCTACAGTGCTTACATACAGTTCTAAATAGGAAAATCCATGTCAGACTGTTTACTTAAAAAAAACAAAATGCACAAGTAAATTCCAACTGTGTTCAATCCCATGCAAACAAAATGTTGCTAGTGCCATTTTCCTGGGGAATAAACCCAAAAATCCAGGTGATGCCCAATGTCCACTCTAGGGTGCACCAAGATGAAAATATTCTGGATGAACTCTGAAATTATCAGGCCGACTTAACCCTTAGGGAGCCTCCAGTAAATTAGACAACCAACCTGAAGACAAATGTTCTTGTCACCACCACTCATCCCCCTCTTCTCAGCAGCAAAATCATTTCAGATCAACCCATCTGCTTTCCAGACCCTGGATGTATTTCCCTAATCACATTGTCCCTATTCCTACTCCATAACCTAAAGGAGGAATAGTAAAACTTCCGTGATTCTGTACAACACCCCACCATACCCCTCTGCCAAATCCTTCGCCTTCTCTGCCTGCCTTCTCTGCCGGCTCCCAGCCACACAGGTAGGTTGGATGATGATGGGCAGAGAGAGGTAAAGCTCATGTCTGAGTAGCATTATATTGCAAATGGCCACAGCTTTGTCTTGAGTAGCACCATTCCACGAAGACCCACTCTGTTACTTTCCATACGTGGTTCAGTCCTATAGAACTGAACAGATCTTTTTTTTTTTTAATAGGTTCATTAAATCCAATGTTGTCTGCCTTTTTCTCTCTTTTAGACTAAGTCAGCTGTGCAGTATCCAGCTCTACAGAAAGGACACAGCTTCTGTTGTATGTTGAAAGAGAACAAGAGCAAACACAGCCTTCTATATTAGAAAAAGTTTCTGCAACCTTTGAGATGTTGCACTTATACCTTGCCTACCTCAGCAGGTTTTGGAAATTTGATAAGGGACCAGGGAAAATGTGCCTTGACTCTCCTTTTGTTGTTGCTTTTGTATTTTTCATTTCACAAAATTTAACTAAGCATTTGCTAAGATGAAGTGCTAAGAATCACTGCTTCCCCCCCAGCATTTGCGTTCCTCAGGAAAGAGTTGGCAGCATGCCAAGAAATATTTATTAAAAAAAAAAAACCAACAAAAACCAAACCCAACAACCTGATCACCAACTTCTAAAGGCTGAATCTATTCAACTGTCAAAGTCATTATTGCTAGCAGCTACTTTAGCGGGAGCACATGGGACCTGAGAGCTACAAAGATAAGCAGTGTTGAGCATGTCATCTTGGGACACTGCACCTAGCAAACAACTGCATTGCTTGCCTGGGCTCAGGGGCACACATAGCTGAGCTTTTCCTTAGCACATACAGGCGTTTCTTGCCTCCTCCTGCCTCCCGCTTATATAGTTACCTTCTTACTGAAGGTAGCAGCAGCCTCCTGCAGTGCTGCAGGGTTTACATCCTGCTGAGGTGCTTGTTGCAGAGTGTGCACGTATTATGTGCATATTCTGCACATCTATGCACACATATATGCACATATAAAGAAAAAAAAAACAACTCTTGAAACATCAAGTTTACACATAAACCTAAATGTGATCTTCTGTCTGTACACTATAGCTCCCTCAATAATTAAATGGCTAGATAGAGAAATCCAACTTCGGGGTGCCATTTTTGCACTGTATGGACACAGAAGGGCACAGGATTAGGCCTTTTTGTAAAATCTTGGCATTTCCAGCTTGACAAATCTTGGTCTCAGCAGCTCAAATAATGTTCTTCTAATGCAGCTAACAGTGATGTGTGCAAAGGTATGTTGTGTGTCTGTACTAGGATGTTACTTTAACTCCTATAAAATCATGATTCCTGTGTAAGGAGACACAAAGTTGTTTCCCCTTCTGCTTGCGAACAGACATAAAGCAGAGAATGGAATCAGGACAGAACCTAACTTGATAACTTTGCATCGTCTTGCACATATTTTGGAGAGAAAAACATCAGAGGAAAATCTCAGAGCTGGAGGGAAGCAGAATATTTTGGCCCTTTGGAGCCCTCACGAGCAAGTGAGCTGCAAGGAGCAGCCGCGAGGATCATAGAATCATAGAATGGTTGAAGTTGGAAGGGACCTTAAAGATCATCGAGTTCCAACCCCCCTGCCATGGGCAGGGACACCTCTCACTAGACCCGGTTGCTCAAAGCCCCATCCAGCCTGGCCTTGAACACTTCCAGAGATGGGGCATCCACAACGTCCCTGGTCAACCTGTTCCGGTGTCTCACCACCCTCAGAGTGAAAAATTTCTTCCGCATATCTAATCTAAATCTACCCTCTTCCAGTCTGAAGCTATTACCCCTTGTCCTATCACTACATGCCCTCGTAAGAAGTCCCTCTCCAGCTTTCTTGTTGCTATAAGGTCTCCCTGGAGCCTTCTCTTCTCCAGGCTGAACCACCCCAACTCGCTCAGCCTGATTCTATGATTCTAAGTGAGCTGTGAGGAGCAGCTGTGAGGATCAGCAATCTGGACCCACCCTGAGCTGGGAAATGCAGAGACAGGGGCTTGGGGGGGCGGGGGAGGGTGATAACAAATAGAGACGATGGAAGTAGGTAAAAGACGCCCTGCTGAGATAACATAGAGGTTGGAGAATATTGTGAAATGTGGGGCTCTTCCATAGCCTTGAAGTGTCCCTCCCAGACCAGTGCTCCCCGGTGCTCAGTAGAGTGCTGCCACAAATCAAAAAGACTGCTGATATTCCTAAAAGCAAGTAGGGGATATGTAGTAATGAAGTGAGAAGAAGCTTAATAATGTTAACAGTTTTCTGGATATTTTGATAGGTTTTAGAATAGTTGATAGAAACAGGATCTGTTTATCGATTTTAGACCTTTTAACCCAAGTTAAGGGAAGAGAAATGAAAAAATGGTCAGCGACAGCTGTAACCTAGCCCAGGGCACAATACCAGGCTGAATCAGGTAACCACAGGGTGAAAAACTTAGACTGAAATTCGGATCTAATCTGTCCAAAAGCAGGGTGGCAATTAGTTTCCCTTGTTGTATTAGCATCAATGGCGCTTCATGCGCTGAACTCCCACTGATGCTGGGATTCCCACCAGCAGGTGCAATGAGATCCTTGCTTCATTTTTTACTTTACTGGAAAGCTGTTAGCATTTCTCCACATCTTACAACTTACATGCGCTAAGTATCAGCACTACTCAAGCAATAACCGGGATTTATGTGTCGTAACTATTTGATCTATATAACACCTGCAGAAGAGGAGTTTTAGCTTGTAAAAGGAGGCTGGTGTTTTGCCCGGGCTGTAGTGTACAACCAGAAACATAGAGTTAAGGGCACAATGGTGAAACACAAGTGATGAAACCGCCACTGTTCATACAGCAGGTAAAAATTTATTTTGGAGGGGCTGGCACCATCTGTTACTACCTGTAAAATGGCAATTCCTACAACTTATCAGCTAAAACAAGGCTGTAAAGGGGGACAGAAGCTGCTACTTTCTCTGTGTGTCATTGCGGGGCGGTGGGAAGTGAAGGGAAATAAAATTGTCCACATTAGTTGATACACAGACAAAACTGTAATTTTGGAGGGGGGGGGTGTTGTTTGCCTTAAAAGCTGTGTAAATCAGCTTGAAACTGAATTAAACAGGTGGCAAACCACCTGTACATAATGATTAACTGTGCTTACACAATAATTTATGTGAAAATGCTGTCAAACCCTGATAACATCACATCTGCTACTACTGTAGTATTGAGCAGTGTATTTGTATGTATTATTTCTTTGAAAAAATAGTTAGGTATTATTGACCTCTCTTCCCTGATGTAAAGTGTTTGCACTGGAAAGCTTAGTATCCTGCCTACTGGTGTCAGTTTTGAAGTATCTTATTTGTCCATTTTTGGTCTTTTGGGCCAAAAATCCTGAAACTTTAAGTACTGCAAAATACCTTGATTATTCTGATAAACAACTATATTTTTAGCATTAAAAATGGTATCGATACACTTTCCTACTTATAGGTATTTAAATTTACTACCCGGCTTATATTTAGAGTCATGCTGGAGATTGCTTTACCTTTGAGAATATTATAAACAAAAAGTTTTGGGCTTTATTTAAATTCTGTTGTGTGCATGTAGAATCAAAGGCAGATTCTTGCCAGACACTATTTTAAACAAGCAGTAGCTCTAAGTCTGTGAATTTACACTACTATGCACAGAAGCAAAATCCGACTCAGACTCCATGGCATGTGTTCCCATCCTGTGAAGGCAGTTAAATCTGCACATCAAAGTACAGTGTTAACACAACACTTGTGAACTTTGGCTGGTGGGACCACCACGCCACCCATCCATCCACCCACTCAAGTGAAAGGCTATGAAAGAGCTCCAAAGTTTATACAGATTTACAAAGGGGAAGCTGAAATTCGGGTCAAGTTTATTTTCATACATAGGGCTGAAGATAGCAATGATTTAGGACCTGTTTAACAAGCTTTTTGGTCAGACCTCTTGTGAAAAGGCTCCAGCTTCCCTCAGTTGAGTGTGGCAGTCCCCGGCTTACTGTTGGTTCAGCCACTCACCAGCAGTGTCCAGTTGTATCCAGCCTACACCCCAGTGGGACAATTCAAGTTTGGTGGCGCTCTTAAACAGCCTCCATGGTTGGGAGGTACTACAAGATGCTTGGAAACAGCAAATCAGATTCACTGGATTAGAAAAAATAATAACAACTGTACGTTTTAATGAGCTGTTACTAATGGCCAATTTACATCATAGCAGCATGTTCAATTGATTGTACATTTACACAGATGTAAATGACCAGTCAAGGTGT
>NW_009647218.1:2076400-2141547 GCF_000708025.1 Charadrius vociferus | reverse complement strand
AGGGAACAGTAAAATATTTTAATATTTGAAGTAACTAACCCAGAATCTTTCAGGTGACTGCTTCTTTAATGAGTTTTTGTAAAGCACCACATCTACATAGGTGTTTTCTTATTAAATAAATTTTAATCACCGTAATGTTCTTTAAAGGCCTAGCAGAAAAATGTATTTCTCTCGTAAACTGGCGACTAAACATACCAGTATATCTCACCAGAGAAACCAAAACGGAGAAATTTGTATAACAAGGGAAATCATATTATAAGTCAGTGTGTTCTTAGGCTTTTTAAATTATTTAACTATAAGCCTAAAATTGCCTTGCTCATATATTTGCATCTTCTCTGCCATTTTAAAGTGAAACTGTTGGAGAATGAAGATCAAACTAAGAAGTGCCACTGGAATCCCTTTTATAAAACACAAAGAACTTTTTTTTTTTTTTGTATTCAAATCTGCAGGGAATCTTACCAGTGAACACTGGAACTAACTATGGATATTTTTCTTTTCATGTATGTATCATGCATTTGCAAATGCCTGGCTAATAGCAGACCTTTATGTATCTTGGGTTTAATAAGTGTAAATGGCATATCTATAGTAGGGAACAGTACAGTTGTACTACTCACTACGTTGGTTTTGTGCTAATTGCATTTTCCCATAGCTAGTCTCCATGGGCAACACAAATCTCAGCCAGGATTATCCCGGCTGTTTCAGCCTGTGGAATAGCTTTGACTGCATGCCATGACATTAGAGCTGAAATGATAGCCCTGCTTCCTGATGTCCACCTAGCTGCCTGCCCTGAGGGAGCTGGGCTCGCTGACCGACGGGGCTCTTCCCAGGCCCTTGCGCTGGTTTTTCTTCAACAGTTCTTTAAAAGCGGAATTCACCTCTTCCCTTCCGGATCCAAACCACTTTGTTAGCTAAACTGTAATACAGAGGATGGTTTTAAAAATCCTTACGATCGATCAGCATCTTTTCAGTATTGCTACAGTTTTCACAATTACAACAGTACCAATGATTTGGGGAAGGCACAAGAGTAGAAGACATCATCATTTATTCCAAGTTTTATTTAAGGGTTGATTTTTCAGCACACAAAAGGGAAGGGTGGGAAATGAGTGAGAATTAGGCCCAAACATCATGCCTTTAAGAATTGCCATAATAATTTAAATCATGCCTTAGGCAGCAGCAGCAGCATCTTTTGCAAATTTAGCTGCAGCAGCTCAGGATATTATCTGTGTTGGCTGTCCTCCGCCCCACACATCTGCCAGAGGTTACCCTCAAGAAGCAGGAACAGCAAACAGACTGTCTGCCTAACCCTCGCTAGCTCTGTTCATAGCCTCACAGGTTGACACAAGCTCGCTTGTGTTACGACTTTAAGCCAATCCACCACACCGAACTGAGGTGGTTGTTTGAGGCACGTGTTGCCTTCTAACATCCCTGCTGCAGGAGCATCAGCCTCTAGCTTGCAGGCTGGCTAGAGGGCTGACAAGTAGAGTTTCCAAGTGCTGTCAAAATGTGTGCCAGCTTGTCTAACAGAGACATCACATGGAAGTAATTTCATGTATTTGGGGCATTTAGCCAGCCCAAAATTAAGTGTCCGGTTTGCTAATCTTCTTGGGCTCTCTCTGAAGAGGAAGATGGGCACTTAGAGAAAAGATTTATCCTGTGCTGTAGCATATATCTAAGACTGTCTAAGATGAAGTGCCCTCTGGAGGTGCTTGTCTCTCTCCATTGCCTGTAGTAGGAGCCTAAATAAAAAGGTCAGAGTAGTAACACAATTTTTTGACACCCAAAGTTAGGTGAGATTAATCCCACTGCCAGCGGCTGAATATCTGTGGGATGAGAACCCCTCTAACAGTGCACCACCTTAAATCAGGACAAGCTCCACCAAAGTCAGAAGATGGTCACTATTGTGAGCTATATTGAAATCCAGTCTATGTTTTTTTAGAGTGCATTCATGTTGCTGAGGAGTTAATTTAAACAATTTTTGTGATGGTTTAGCTTTGAGAAATTGTACAATTGTATTGCCAAGATAGCTTAAAGACAAAAACTTCTCTTCAGTTGAACTTAAAGTAATTCAGTTTGGGAGCGTTATAAAAAACTTTTGTAGATATTTATTTATCCTCATTTATACGTTACTTTCATGCATGTCAAATATACATTACTTTCATGCATGTCAAATAATCATTACAACTTTGAGAACAGCACTGTATTAAGCTCATAACATGTTGGAGTTTAGCTAAGCCCTTCAAGTTCATTCTGTGCCGGTCCTATTTTGTCATGGGAGAAAAGACAAGGAAGAAAGCACCCATTACAATAAACCTATCTTATTATGATAATGAAATAATGTTGTTAAAGAAATCAGTGCATGAAACCCTCTGAAAATTAAAATTCCACTTGGAACTCCCACAAGATGTCACAGAGGTCCACAGAGGATTTCTAATAGTTTCTTGGGAAGAAAAAACATGCTTGAAATAAGAAATTCTATTGCAAGGAGCTTTTGGATAGCTTGGAGAGTGTCTGAACAATATCCCAGTTTTACAGCTGACCCAACCGAGGGCAGACAGCTGCTGGGATAGAAGTATCTGGAATTAACATAATTCTTCCCACTTTGATTTTTCTTCCCTGATTTGTAGGCACGAGAAACTCGAGTGCATATAAAATTCCAGTGTTTATTTTGCATATAAAAACTAAGCTCAATTCACACAATTATTTGACTTTACTGAGAAGAAAAAAAAAAAAAGAAAGAAAGAAAGAAAAAGTTCTGCAAAGTATTGCAACAAGAAAATAATCCCATATCAAACTGGATGCTTTATACATTTTCTTGAAATTGTGCTTCATTGCAGAAGGCCCTCAGTCCTACCAAAGCTTTATGTTAAGGACTTACACCCAGCACCTAGCACAAGCCTTTGCAGCAAGCTGAATTTCAACTTTCATGAGCATGCAATCAGTAGGTTCTCACTTTTTTCTTGAAGTTATTTCTTTTAATCTTACAACAGATCTATAAAAAAAATATTCCTGTGGAGTCAGAGCTGCTTTATTGTAAAAATTACTGTTTCTGTGTGGGACAGAACATATACATGCGCCCACTGAAACTTCCAGTACATGGATTAAAGCCTCCCGATATTCCACAAGCCTACAAATGGAGTTAAATGATGAGAGTATCTCTTCCTTTCTGTCTGAATTTCAACCTCAGCCCATCAGTTTTCAAAGTCTTCATTAACTATCTTAAATTCACACCCTGAAGTTGAGTATAAAACTATCTCATTTACCTATCTCGTAAAAAAAAGGAGAATCTCCAATAGCAGCCACGTTTTTTTTCCTCAAAAATGTGCAAAGAGCAATTAAAGCTCTTCTGCTATACTAGAAAATGATTTTAATGACATTTTTCTAAATTAGTCCTAGTCATTAATATTAGAGTGCCAACAGACCGATTCTTATCTGCATGTACGCCTGGAGGCACCTCTCAGAGCGCTCTTAGCAATGACAACAATACAAAGGAGATTTCATGTTTGTGAAAACGCTGCTGCAAACTCTCTGGGTTATCAGACCAGGGCGAGGAGTCCCCTTGATACCCACATCTGTGAAGGAAGGATGCACATGTGCCACTGCATCAGAAGCAATACACTTTTCATGTAGTTGCACGCGTGTCGCTGTGCCTGTCCTGTTATCCACAGCTCCTGTTTCTGTGTTGGTGGTTCTCTGCATTCACAAGTAGAACAAATAGCATAACAAGCAGTTAGGAGAGCTTCAAATACCAATTGCAGTGGCAACGTTTCCAGTACGATTAAAATTCTAGCCTAACTCACATTTGATTTGGGGAGTCACTACTTCTTAACAGGATAAATGGAAGAATCCATTGAAAAAATACATAACATGTATTTTCTGTCTCCAGCTGAGCCTATATACTCAGTTGGCCTCTGGACCCTTGGATTTTATATCTATCCCATCACTTTCCAAGCTATAATTCACTCCTTGTCTTTCAGCACTATGCTAACATGAACAGGCTTTTTTTTTTTTACAATACAAAATCCTCTGACAAATACATTTGATGACTCATAATTGTTCTGCTTTGTTTCCTGCAGGGATGCCAAGAGCATTATGTCCGTTGTACAGGAGTTGACTGAATTTATTAACGCTTATCATTAATATTAAGCATGTCATTTCCTTTTTTTTTTTTTAAAAAAAAAATCACCTCCTCTATTGTGAAGTGGGTTGGGTTTTTTTTCATAAAAATGTAGAACAGATGTAAATCTAAAATAAGCCACTTACTTAATCAAGCATTCAGAAAAAAACTAGAGGAAGAGGCCTGCCATCCTCAATAAAACACTGGTTTGGAAGCTATGGTTGCCCCAAAACAATGACTCTGTTCTTTCTATCTGTGGATACCTCCACCTGTTCAGATTTTGGGGTGAAGGTTCCTTGAGGATATGGATTGCAGGTTGGGTCACCTCTGAGTTGATTTATTTCTGTTACGCTAAGGGTAGAAAAGGTTCTCCTACCTTGGCACTCCATGGCAGTCTCTAATTTATCCACAGTGTATCAACTTCGCTCTTTTCTGCAAGTTAATAGAAGACATTAATGTTTTGATGACTGTTCCTCGCACCCAGCAACTGTATCATACATCATATTCTCCCATAAAGATCCTCTTGAAACTGGTATGGGCTGTATTGCAAAAAGCACAGCAAAAAATTGTGCTGATAGTGCAGCAATTCTTCTTGGTTAGAAAATGTTCCCCTTCACTTAAATCTCCCCATCTCTAGTTTACTGTCCTTTCCTAAGAAAAAATTCACAGAATCACAGAATTTTTGGAGTTGGAAGGGACCTCTAGAGATCATCTAGTCCAGCTCCCCTGCTAAAGCAGGATTGCCCAGAGCACATCACTCAGGACTGCATCCAGGCGGGTTTTGAAAACCTCCAGAGAAGGGGACTCCACAACCTCCCTGGGCAGCCTGTGCCAGTGCTCTGTCACCCTAACTGTAAAGACGTTTCTCCATGTGTATTCTTTTTATTTCCTCTCTTTTCTGTGTTATTATTGTCCCATTAATGTCAGAAGTTGTGCCAATAAGGAATATTGGCAATTCTGCTTTTTGATAGTGTAGATGTGTCTATTCTTTTTTTTTTTTTTTAAAAAAAAACAAAGGTGGGATTACAGCACTTGTTTTGATAATGTCACAGATAACAAACAGCTTTAGGCTGCAGGATTTTGAAGTGGGAGAGGGCCCAGAGCAGAGACGGGGCATTAGGTTACTCAAGTCACTTCTCCCAGTTTAAAAAGCTGTCCATGTGTACAACTGTGTGTGCTTTGGTGGGGCATTCCTCCCACTGTCCTTGTCCTGGCCATGAGAGGGTTTCCTAAATTTGGACCACCATAAATACAATTAGAGTTTAGTTCAGATGCTGGCCAAGGTTCCCTTTTTTAACAGTTTTGTTGCTCCTGTTTGGGTTTTGATTTTTTTAAACAGTATCTGGGCCTGTCTTCTACCTCCTCTTCTGATGGCCGTAAGTGCTGACACAGAGGAAACACACACAGGCTGGTGTGGCTCCTCTCTGCATGATCCCTTTCCTGACCATCTCTGGTGGGCAGGTAGTCTGCATTGAAGCACCCAGTGATTCCTGACAATTTAGTGTGAGAACCAAAATAGTACAAATGTTTAAAAAGCTTTTTGTGCAAGAATGTGTTTCTTGGGTTTTGTTACTATGTAGTGGTAATAAATGCATGCGGCAAGGTATTACATGCTGTCCTGGTTTGAGAAAAAGATGATGTTAACTTCTTGGTGCTTGTGATATCAAGGTTAAAAAAAAATTTAGCGACTACTAATTACACCGAACCTCTTAAAATAAATATCAAAATAGACATGTTAGTCAAAAGTAACAATCAGGAAATGATGGAATGAACAATGCAAACAGTAGTAGCCAGCTTTTGTGATCTGGTTCCTAATTATTTTTTCCAGATACCACAGCTCCTCGAAGCAGGATGTAGTGTAATAACCTCAGCTGGCACTGGGACAAATATTCGTTTTACAAGCTGAGATTCATCTCATCTGACTGTAGATGTCCCATAGGTAGATGCTGAAGTCTACACCAGACATTCCTGGTTTAATCTAAAGCTAGAGAAGGTAAAGAGGAGCAGTGGCCACAGAAAGAATTTATTTCACACAACTTCGCCATTTTTCTTGGATTGGAATAAACCGCCACTGGAAGTGCCTTTTCCTTCTCCTTGGCTATAAAGAGACCTAAGGATGACAAGGGTAGACTTAGATACCTGGCTTTGGAGATGCCAAAGAGAGGAAAATAAATCCTGAAACTAAACTCCTAGTCCTGAAGAAATATGAACCAAGTATCCCCTGAAGGATGGAAAGCTGGAGGCAAACTGCAAATCAGTCTGTCGCACTTTTAGCCATCTTCATGATTCTTGGAGGTCTTACGAAGAATTTCTTTGAAAATCTATTAAAACAGAGGTCTAGACTGAAGGCTGGTGTGAACAGCCAGAAGTCCCTGACAACTAGGAGAACTACTCTGCCTTTCACTGGATGTTTACCAGTAATTGCTTATTTTAAATCTGAGTGATTTCTTGATAATACGTTTTAACATTTTTTTCTACAATGACCTCTTTAGCTAATGACTTAGATCAGACATTTGTTTGCATTTGCTGCACTCATTGTTTTTCATAGTCGGTGACTAAGTTCCTGCTGTCAGCAGATGAGTTCCCTATCTGTCCTTAATAAAGAGAGATCTAACAACAGATGTAGTTTTGTTCAGATGTTTTCAATTCTGCTTTTAGCATGCAGTGACTCAGTACTTAAAAGTAGACACTGAATGAGGCTAAGATATAGCAGCACTTGTTTATATAAAAATTTCAGGACCAACTGTCTCACAAGCCTCTTGAACCAAAGACATTAGACCTTAAGTTTCTGCATGTGAGCACTGGATTTATGAAATCAGCAAGGAACTGTGAAAAACGTTGCAATACACTGGTTAGGACAAACATGGAGTCCTTGAATCTCAGGGTTGTTTATATTTTGATCAAGTTCTGCAGGTTTTTTAAAAATATTTTTTATTTAATTTTTCTTTATCGAAGAGGTGTTGGTGTTGCATGGTCAAGCTGACAGACTGGAGAACAACACTGCCATGACATGGGGTTTGTCTGGTAGTCTTACCAGAGTCACTCAGTAGCTCTATGTTTTGTGTCTGTTATTTCTAATTTCTCTCCCACCAGCCAAGGCTACACTGAGGACCAAGAGGACGATCCTGAGGATCTTTTCCATTACTCTGTACTTCATGTGCAATAAATGGCTATGTGCACCTTGAATACCTACCTGTAGTCACTCAAAAAAAACGTTTATTGCCCCACGCCCCTTCACCACGAATATTAGACTTCAACTAATGCCACTTGAATCTACCAATATTGCCACAAAGAGATACCTAAAAAGAAAATGCTTGATGCAGACATTATGCCTCTGTTACAACTTGCTTCCTTTGCATCCCCAAAACCACACTATGTGCTACATGGCTTTGAAGCAGAAGTTCATTCCATTGTGGGCAAAGAGTGACTGATTTTTGCAACCACGTTTCTCGCTCTCAGCAGGAGCACCTCATTTGTGCTTTCTTCCCTCTTTTGTCACTGATATGAGAATAAATTAGCAGCATGTTTTACTCACCTATACTTTATGGAAGGTACCTTCAACAGGGGAATTCAAACAGTCAGTGATTGCTCATGTCTTTTATATGGGTCAGAGTACTTATCCAGCTAAATCCTGGCTATGGGGAGATTGTCCTGAAAGGGTTAAAGAAATTGTTTTGTGAGAAAATTGGAAATCGTTGCTTTGTGACGGTGCTGCTACAAAACATCTGACCTTATGCATTAGGCATTGGAAAGACTGGCAAACATCTACAGAGGGTGATCACTAATGTGAGAAAAATCTCTAAGAGTTAGAGATGTATTTGATGCACACAGTCCATGTGTTTTCTGCTTTGTTGCCTCATACAGCTTTGCTTTATGGGAGGTGTAATAGTGTTAGGGTTATTGAGGTAGCATACTTTTAGAAGATCAATTTTTCAAACATTTCTTAGGAGCCTAGCTTTAGGCTTCCCATTTTGAACACCAAGCTCACAAAGTGGTCTCTTTTGTGCTTGTGGGTTAAAATGCATTGCTCTGGAGTATCGGGGAAGGTCTGCCGTACACACGGACGTGCGGTGCGCACGTCCCCGTGAGAGCACCGGTCAGGCTACCCTGACACTAGGAGCAGGGCAGCCTGTTGGTGGAGATGTGTGTTTGGAGTCAGTGGGTCCTGCTGCAGGGCAGGTTTTAGTAAATCAGCTGATTAAGCACAGACAACTCAAGCAGTTTCCTGTGGCATTGAGAGTTACTCTGTTGCCCACTTTGCTTATGCCAGAAACCAAAGAAACCTCAAGTTGGCTGATGCTACTGAGGAAGGCATCAGAGATGTGCTTCACCCTTGCAGCCTCCCTCACTGCCGCCATGCCTCCATCTCCCCCAGCAGCAACAGCAAGGCTCCCCTGCAGGTCCCCCCCGGTTATCCAGAGCTCTCTCCCTCCCCAGCCAGGAGCAGTCTGTCTCCCAGCCCTGGGGCCACAGGCTCTGCCTGGGCCCATGAAATGCTCCGAGCCTGTCTCTCCAGAGCGAGTATGTCCACACAATGTTACCCTGTGCCGTGTACATGGCACACATCTTCCTGGAATGAGCTTTACTGTGCAATGCAGAGATGTGCCCTCAAAGACACAAAGAGTTAACACAGTGTAATTTTCCTAATAAAACTAAAGGCAGTGCATCATTTTTTTTATAAGCTATGGCAGGCTGTGTGACACCATGTAATTTTTGAGGAATTTTATACTTTGCAAGGAAAACAACAATACCCTGTGTCTTTTTAAGACTGTTTTTCTGCTGCCAAAAACATCCATTTGCTTTGTCCTGATTGCAGTAGTAAATATTGTGGTGAAGACAAAGGTTCTTTTATTTTACCTTATGAAGGGACGTTTCAGAAGTTTACTGAGCATATTCATCCGCATATCAAGTAAATGAAAAATACTATGGACTGTATATTTGCTGAAGTAGACCTTACAGGAATAAATGCAACAGAACAGCAGTAGGCAACATTAACGCATGCAAAGTATCCCAAACTCTCCTATGGCTTATTTGGTAAGTAAGCATCTCTGTGTGTCACAGATAGTTAAAGGTAGGAGCCACCATCATGTCTGTTAGTGCCATTGTGCTACCAACAAGAGACAGTATAAGCAGCTCAGGTCCCCAGCTCTCCCCTGCTGCCTGGCTACACGTGTGGAGAATGACGAGCAGCATCCCTGAGGCTGATACAGGAGAGACATCCATGTTGCAGACACTCAGGAAGCAATCCCAAAGACAGTCTTATCTCTGATTGGAAGTATGATTCCCCTTTGGCACCCTAGCTAGGATAACGTGCCTATGCATCAGTCTTTGTACATGGTCATGTGTAAAATTAGGCCTGGTATCATTAAAAAACAAAGTTAGGACTAAAATACATGGTAATCACTGAAAACCAGTTTCACTTGGGATTATCTCTTGCAAATGTGACATAACTCAGTCCCTGCTGCTTAGGTCAGGAAAGTTGAAGTGGATGACCTTTTTAGTAAGTCAGTTTTGCTCATTTGGTTTAAATAAGAAAACTCTGGTCCCAGCTGTGGGGTTCCCCTTTAGCAGTGAGAGGACTGGGAATAATATAGGGTGTTGATTTACGTGGGAGGAGGAGCTGACCCTTAGTCTGAGCTCAGAATGGGCTGGAGGGCCATGGCCCTGTGCTCTCTTCTGCTGAGTTTGGAGGCAGAAGTTCGTGGCTGTTGTGCTGGCTGATCCCAGGAAGCTGCAGTGCCATGGGAATTTCAGACCACGCTTCCCAGGCGTGCAGAGTCACGGATGCCCACTGGCACCTCAAGCCTTAGCTCCCCGCCTAATGCAGGACCACATGAACTTTGTGAGCAGCAGTCATTCAAAGGGCTGGAGATTGACGTTCACCACCAGCAGAGTTCAGGCAGCATGTGAAACAACCTGCAGCTGGTCATCATTCTCCAGAGATGGCACAGACCCTGACCCCGGGGGCTACAGCCTGATAATTGCTTTAGACCAAATGCCGCAGCTTATTCTTCAGCTGCAGCTCCGCCACACGCTACAAGTGACTTCTTTACAGGCTTGCTCCATGGTCACCTCCCCTTTGAAGGACCACCACAGCCCTGCTGTGCTGTAGTCCTCATATAACCTTCCTGTGAGGGGAGAACATCTCATTTTTATTTTTTTTTTCAGCCCAATATCTCATTGGCTAAATCTGAATTATTCTTCTATCAAACTTACTTATTTTTACTTCTATCCTCTCAGACGCATAAACCTATTTTCCGTCTCTGTGTAACTGATTTAAATGCTTGCTTTTCTGAACACTATAAAATTTAATGGAATCCTTGATTACTGCATATGCTAGTTATTGTTACTGCTACATTGTACCTAACTACATTTTTAAACTGTTTTCTTACTGATGGGTATTTCAAGCCATTCTTTCATTGCTATAAAGGACATAGTCAATTGTAATAGAAGTAAGATACATTTCACCTTTTTGAAAAACAAAATAACAAAGTGCATTTTAATACACACTCAGATTTTGAAATGATAGAATATAAGAATTGGAGTCTCATCAGCCTGAAGATTACTAATGGAAAGGCTTCTTAGTTTTTAATGCTGTATTTTGCAAGACTATGTTGAAGGGGCAATATGCAGTAGGCATAGCCCGTGCTAGACACTTGGGAACAATGTATAAGAGTATACAAAGCAGTTCTGATGGTTAAACAGACCTATATGTTGCATGTGATTTTAAAAACCTCCTGATGTGGTGGGAAGAGTAGAAGGACTACCTACAAGTATTGTAACTCAGTTCCCGTTCTGGTCCTATGCAGCTACTAGAGGAGGAGATGCAAGAAATTATTGTAATAGAAGGCAACTTAATTTATTTGCTCTTGGGAACAGCATTAATGAAGATAGCCCTTAGGGTCTAAACCCACAACAAGGAGTGTGGGGCCAAGAAGAGTGGCTCAGCGGAGTGGAACAGTTGATGCAGAGGACCCGACGATCTCATTATATACATTTCAGGGTTTTTTTCAGCTCTGATGTGCTCTGGTATGGTCCTGTGGTCTGCATGCTCACTAGCAGTTACAGCACTAACTGCTCTGCTAATGCAGTCTCCAGTTTAGTTTCACTCCAAATGGAATTTGCTATGCAGAGATTGCACCTCAAGGCAAGTAAAGGCTCCCTGAGGACAATGGAGACATCTGCTATACAAGCACACTCTAAATCCCAGCTAAAATGCCAATGTAACACACCCTGATCTTCTGCTCAACTGGGAAAGTCCTCCTGCTCGTGACCTCAATTCTGAGAACTTTTATTGCCGGTGGTATTTGAAATACCAGGATTTCATCTGAGTGTTGCGTTCATCTGAGGCCTTGCGTTCCTGGGGAGCTGAATCTTAAACACTGGCCTTGCACATAAGAGGCCTCTTCTTAAGTGGATAAATGGCACCTTAAATGGTTTTTTTTTTCTAGGTTTTTTTTTGAGTTTGAATGCAAATAAAGGCAGATGCAGCTAGGACAGAGGGCATGTGTCCAACAGGAATGACCATCATCTACTACTCTTAGCATGATACTTCCATCAGTAATTACTGTAGGCTCATAACAAATGTTGGCTGATAGCACTGCTGTGAAGTGTTGATCACAACATCCGTGCAAGAAGTTTCATGCTCAGCACTACATGCTGAACTACTACCAGTTGCAGGAGTCAGTGGGACCCATTCAAGCCTCCTCCGATGGTGATGGATGGATGACTTTATATTGACAGACCCTGTGAAGATAGGAGTTATAACAGTGTTGAAGTGTAGATGCAAGTGCTTTAGGGAGTCTTAAAGCCTTACAGCAGCTTTTAAAATAACCTTAGAATTTCCCACTACTGTGGGAAAGGATTTTTTCTAGAAATTATGGGAAAGCTTAGGAATTGTGCTACAGTTTAACATCTTTCTGTCACAGATGGGGCCTTTGAGGTAGAAAGTAATTAATGAATAGCCTGATGTCAAACAGCAGCTGAGGGGACTGGTCATGAAAACCTACTACCCTTGTGCCCAGAACTGCTGTTTTGTCTTTCTGAAGAGTCTGCTGGAGCTGACCCTGCTCGGAGCAGGAGGTTGGACTAGATGATCTCCAGAGACCTCTTCCAACCTCAACTACTTGGTGATTTTGTCACAGTTCCACCATTTTTCTCTGCTCTGTGTTTCACCCATGGGCTTTATAATCCTGAAAGAAAATGTGATAAAGATCTAATCATTCTTCATTTGGGGTTTTTAAAAACTAAAAATACCATGCATTACTCCCCAGCAGAGTGCTGAGGCTATAGCCTTAGGCTCTTGAAAATCACACACACACAAATATCAAAGAATTCATCTTCATTTGAGTTCTTATGGAGCCTAAATTCACCGCCTAATAGGAAATCCACGTGCTTATGCATGCAAAGTGGCACCCTTAAATGCTTCAAGGTCAAGAAAACTTGTCAAGAAAACCGTTCTGATCTGCCAAGACCTGAGTTCAGAGACCTGCTTCACCTAACACAGATGAGGAGAACAGATGCTAAGTCAAGCTGGAGCAATAGAGATGTTACTGATATATGTCACTATCCTGAACTCAGGTGTCATGTGGTTAAGCCAAGAGGAGCTGAGAAAGCCTTTTGATGGCTAAAGGCTATCCGTGAGCTGCAGTGCACTTTCTGTCACTATCTTGGTTTCTTCAAAGATGATATTTTTTTTAAACAGTGTTTTCCATTTGATTTAGAGAGCAATCTATTTAAGTTGTGCATATGAATCAAGATATGCAAAAGCAAATTTTTTGGTCTGCATTTTATTATTTCCTGATCTGATTTAAATCTATTATGACTTACTAGTATATGTTTACATCCTATATGCCATTGGCAATTGGTATAACCCCCCACACACTTCTGAAACACTACCTATATGATGTAGTAATTCATGCTCCGGATAAGCTTAAGCCCTAGCCTGTATTCTGGTACCACAATTTTTTATTATTATCATTATTTTAATTATTATTAACATAATAAACAACTATGCCTATTTGGAAGAAAAATTAGGTCTTTCCACTAGTGAAGATAAACTAAACAAATCAGAAATTAAGCAAAAGCATATGACAATGTTGTATTCATGTTCCTTCTATTTAATTTGAAAGAATGTCCCTTTTATGCTGACACTGAGGTTGTAAGTATTATAATTAAATGTTGTATTAACATGGGCCTAGCCCACGACAGTAAACACTACCTTAGTAGGAGGTTTTTGCAGGGTTAATCAGTTCTATGTATTAAAGTATTCCCTCTAACTCTATTTATTCCTTTCATACCATCCCTACCTGTTCAACATTCTTTCCACTATTTCTATTCTTACAACTTCACGGTTATTGTGTGCTTTCTCTTATTAATCTATTCTAGAGTATCAAGAGAAAGTATAATTTTCTGATTGCAGTGTCTAATTCTGTCTCAATTACAGGTTTCTTTTATCGGCACCAGTACTCTGCCATGTTTTCCAAAAATACATAGTCCAACTAATTCTTGTTGCAGCTTACTTTTCATAAGCAAGGAGCAAAAGGAGAGATACCTAATGCCCCTCTGCTCCTTTTTGTTGTACTACTGGTACACCTGGGGAAGGAGCATCTGGATCTATCTCAATAGTTAAAGTGTTTCTCTGAATCCTTTTGAGACCAACAAAATATTTCACATTTTTTCCGTCTACAGAACTTTGAGAGAAAGGAAATGTATTTGTTCACCTAAATAATAAGAAAACACCAAATACACCAATATAGAAATTGCACCTAGAGTATTTCCAAGAAGGTGACTAGATTCAGTTCCATGTGATGAAGATCCAAATGGTCCTTGGGAAGATGAAACTGAGAGCTGAGCTGCTTAATTCAGGATCTACTTCTCCTTCCACATAAGAAACACTACAGAAATTTAAGACTAAATGAAATAGACTGTCCTAGTGACGCAATCAAATGGGTTTTGAAAGTTCTTGCTTTGGGAGTTATCAGGAGGTGACAATTGCTAGACAAGCTAAAAAATGTTTATTGCAACAGTGAGGCTCTTCAAGTTAATTTCCTTCTTAGGACATTGTTGCTTAAATAAATTCAGACTACGCAATCCAGCAAGATTGTGAGGCACAAATTTTAATGCTTCTAGAAAATGAAGAGTCCAAACTCTGGAAACAGAAAGCATAGAGTGAAGGGCGTATCTGTTCAGATTAGGGAGCTGAATTCAGGGCTTGACTTTAAAAATTCTGAAAAACTCACTAGTGGCTACGATGGGCACCTAAACACATTTGCCTGCACTCTCCAAAGCAGGATGTCACCCCACAAAGCAGCCAAGGTGACAGATCTTCTATCTAAGAAGTTATAAATTGAATATCGCAAGTTTTTACTGAAAGTGAAATCATATTTCCTCAGTGTTTCCACGTTCAAAAATAAATTATTGGCCTATCAGCAAAATTTTAAAAATGCTGTAAGTTCTAAGATACAGTATTGAACCTCACTGTGCTGTATCCAAATGCCTCATATTTGCTGTCTCACTAATTAATATCACATAGAATATTGGGATTCCTCTTCCACTTAGTACATAACACCTGGTATTGCTAATGGGAGTCATAGTTACTTATTAAAAAAGAGCAGATGTCTATTCAAGCTGCAGTTTGCAGTGCAGTGGGTTAAAAAATATAGCACAGTCTCAACCTTAAATTTCATAGATGATATGCTGGCCCTGTTGAAGTCAATTAAAATTTTGCCATTGATTTCCAATAGGGAGAGTGTTCCACAATACAGGTTTCTACTGTAAAAGAAATCAATATTATTTTAAGACTTTTACTGGCTGAATTCTGTTTATTTTTAATTCCCTTGGTTCCTTCCTGTAGACCAAGAGAAATTCATTCAGAGGACTTCGTGGACTGATAGTTTAATGAATATGATTTAGACATGAGGCAACAGCCTAAATCATATGGCATTCCTTTCAGTTTCATACTTCCCTTTTACAATCAAGGTGGTTTTTAGCACAGCAAAATGAAAAATTCACATACACTCCCACACAAACCCAAGACTGTCAAACAAGCTAAACCAAACTTCCCAAATATTTTGTTGATATGATCTGTTTTTCTATGAACACACAATATAAGGATATACTTTATATATGTCTGCCCTCTACATCATTAGAAAATGAGCAGAAGTGGGCCATTTGGAAAGAATGTTCAAGAAGCTGTAGCACAGAACATTAGTTTGCAGGCTGAGACCCTGCCTGCCCGGTTTTTGCCTAGAATCACTTTCCCCAAGTAATCCCTGAAAATATTAGTTTAAGGGATACACTGACATCATGTAGCTGTATATGTACTTCACTAAGTTGCTATGAAATGGAACATGTATTTTTATTTTACAGTATACTAATTTTCAGATTTACAACACGCTTTAAAAAAGCATAACCATTTTATGCCTATTTTCAATTAAAGATTATTTAGTTCACAATGTCATTGCAGCAAGCAGGCTGGTTAAGCTACTACATGGCATATGATTTGATGAAATTACTTCAGCTGCTATGTATTAACACGTATATGTGGGGTAAAGTTTTAGAAAATTAAAAGGAGATGTTTAAAAAAGAAATTAAAGATTTTTCTTGTATAGCTTTGCTTTTAAGCTCTAGAAAGACAGTCCGGCTATTTGCATGTTTTGTAAAGTAGGAAGAAATACATTTATCAGTATTAAAAGCAGCGCAATATACTTTACATAATGATATACAGAATAGGCATGTGTGTATTGTATTTTAGAGGATGTTATTCTTGCGTAATTTACCCAGACAGTATACACAATTTTCCTTAGGGAGGGAACGTATCCAACATATTCACGACACCCATACACTCCAAATATTTGGACCGCTCTGAGATGTTAAGGGAGTTACTTCACGAGACAGATCACACGCTCTCGATTCTCCGAGAAAATTAGGTGGTACCTTAATTAATGCTGAATTGCAGTGGAATTCCATGTGAGTACTTACGACATTCACAAGGCTACAGAATGAGTTAATTATGATCAGTGTTATTACAGTGAATACCAAATGAATTAATAATGCTGGCACACTTAAAATGAAGTGTTACCCAGAACTGTGGTAGAACACGGAAGGTTAAATATTATGTGATGAAAGGCATTATGCGCTCAGCGGGAAGAAGCAGAACTCGGTCTCTGTAGCTCCACGCTCGCAAGAACGGTGTCTGCTCGCATCGCACACGCTCCGTATTTGAACAAGTCGAACACACATTTTCCCGCAGGAACAAGTGTTCAGCAATGCTAGCCACGGTTTAACTCTCCAGGGGGAGAAAACATACCCTGTAGAGAAGCGATATTTCGTAACAGCACTCCGAAAGTGTCCTTCTCCTACAGACAGAATTTTGCTGGGTTTATATAATGTTAAAACAGTTCACTGACAGGACACTGGAGACAGCAAGAGCACCTGAATCTCCTACAGCATGCTGCCCCGTGCCATGCTGTCGCTTACCAGACACTGTGGGCTCTGGCTGGAATGAAACTGTGAAATACAACCACCTGACTGCCCCTAATAAATTACTGCATCTTAACCTTCTGAAGATAACCTGCCTCAAACTCGTCAGGAAATTTTTGTTTAGATATAATATATTGCAATAATTCGTATCTATTATAGGTTTATAAGATGCAAAAACATAAACGGATTTAATCAGACATAATTATTTTTATGCCTACTACTCAAAAATGCGCAGAAATGAATTTATAGCTATTTGGCCGCCAGTGGGAATTGTGTTTATAAATGTTGAAACAGCTGCTGGCAAATGTAAGTGTTAAAGCAAGGAAAACAGCTTTTAACTTTGATTCGTCAGGTTTGCAGTAAAGGAACCCTCGTTCTTCGTGAGGGCCAGGCTCTGATCCACCTCCGCTTCCAGCAGCTTCGCTGAAATCCCTCAATTCATTCCGCGCTCATAGGCACGGCAAAGAGATAAGAATTTGCCCTCTAAACTTTGACTAGTTCTTCGCTGGCTCGCTTATTGTCTGTAATTACAAGCACATATTATACATTAGTTCTCGGGGGGATTAATATAGATGAATGGATAAAATGAGGACTTACTGCACTTTTCTCTGCCTTAACCCTTAGCATCTTATCTCCGGCTAGAGATGCCCGTACTGCCTAACACATGTGCACCCACCCTTACACGTGGATTGCACGTTTGCAGGTTTTGTTAAAGAGAATCAAGCACATACTTAAAGCCGTGTGGATGCTTAACTCCTGTGTTCTGCAGGGCGAGCATGCAGCACCACTTTCCCCCAGTTTTAGGGGTTTTAGCAGGATCAGTCTACTTTATACAAATACATGCATGCTGCCTTGATGTATGATAGTTCTGCGTGCAGTACTCCTGCCAAGTTCTCATAGTTGGCTTCTATTTGAAAATCTCAGTTGACTTTTAAGTAATTTGTGAATTTTTACATTATATCAATGAATTATTTTGTGTTCCATCTTCGTGCGATTACTCCACTTTACTTTGGTGCATTCTAGACGGATAGGCTAAAAATACCTAACTTGCCCTAAAGAAATTCCCCTTCAAGTTCTAGATTTAAATACAATGGTTTTGATTTGAAAATAAGCGAACAACAGAAATCAAAATGGTCAGTAAAATCAATAGCATAATTTAGACTGGTGCCAGGAAACTAACCTATTTATGAACTGGAAGAAAGATCCTGTATGGAACAGCAGCGGTCTCTGACCTGTCTACACTTACAATATTCAAAGTCATCATTTGTGAACAACCAGCAAGGGTAAAACTCACCATTACTGTGTAAGTACACTTTTAACTCAGAGCATGTTACAACTTTTACACATAATTTACAATTTTGAAGATGCAACTAAGAGCTGACTGTGTACATCACAGGCTTAATCCTAGTATCTGACTTTATCAAATGATGGGGTTCTCTTTCATTCCTGTACTTTATGTTATTCTGGAAATCAGTAGCATTTCCAATAAATTATAGATTGACCAGTACTAAAGACTCTTCGAAAACCATACTCAGTCATCTCCTACTCCACACTTTCAAGCTTCTATTAGGCTCCTTTGAAAACCATAGAGTGCCCTCTGTTGATCAAAACATATTCCTTTAAATTACAAAAGCTCTCACACAGCAAATGTTACAGTTTCATATTTTCCAATGCTTAAAAAAAATTGCTAATTTTGCAGAAGTGAAGGCATTCATTTAAAGGCTGGTGTTAGAATACAGATGTATTGAAAAAACAACCCACAACCTACTGCATTGCTAAATATTTGCACATAATACTGATGACTGGAAAGACACATACCTGGCAGTGCTAGTTGAAAGCAATTTCTTTCCCTGCATGTGCATGGGTATGCACATGGCCGTTCATTGGTGCCTACCGTTCCAGACATAGTTACACACATTTCCGTTAACATAATGAAAAATAGTATTTCTAAAAACTTGATGCAAACATCGACGCTAAATGCCACAGAATACAGTGAGCAACAAAAACTGTGTAGTAAACGGTGATTACTTAATCCTACTGTGGTCTCCCAAAAAGCAAAACAGCTGAGTGCAGCTTTTAGCTCCCAGGTTGTCTCTGCATGACACAGAAAAATTGATGGCCTGGCTTTCTGGTGACACTTTGAAGCGAAGTTCCAGCAAGCCTTGATAAAACAGTAAATTTTGTTGCAATTTTGGAGCAGGAATTCATAGGAGGATGAGAATAGCTTTTTTTTTTTTTTTAATGCTTTTTCCTTTCTCATGTGTTTGTTGGCTGAGCAAAAGCTTTGCTATATTTAAGACTGTTTTCATATGTTAATTGATAGAGGATGTCAACACTGAAAGTGATTATTTGCATTAAAAAATCTTATAAAATAACATATTCTCTTACATATTTTATTAAAATTCTGAGAATAGACTTACACTTCGTGGTAAATGTTGAGATAAATAATAGTGTATACTTAATATGTTAGTTAATTAAAGAGTTCAATTTATCGTCTCTCTTTATCATCGTGCAGGTAATGATTCACTTGTAGAAGTAATTGTTCTGTGCTATTTTGTAATTAAGAAAGACCATTTCATTTGAAGATGTAGTAAAAAAGGAAGAGTTGTGTAGTTTATTTTCTTTTATTGTATCAGGACTTCAGCACCAAGTGTTGAAGAAACAGGTTCTAATGCTGAATGTCTGTGTATTCAGAAATATGGTGGTAACTATAAAAGCATACAGATAATTCACCTTCCGAATCAGGATAAATGGCTAGTAAATACAGCAAATTAACATTAATTTCCTAATATAAAGCATAGACTTAAGCCAGAAGTCTGGAAATTAAAGAGGAAAAATACGGAAACTCTGTTCTTCAGTGATCTTGCTTCTTGCTTCCATTGTATTTATTCTCCAAATGTGATTTTTTTTCTAATGCTATATTTAAAACATATATTGATGAAACTGAGGTTTTATTAAATTTAGAATATGGTAATACAATTTTTTTTAAAGTACATTCATCAATGCCATTTTTGCATATAAACTTCTTTTTGTCAGGTCCATAAATTAAACCTGTTTCAGTTGTGAAATTAAATATCTCAAATACATTTTTGTGGAGAAAAAAAAAGAACAAATGACAAAAGAAAAACACAAGACTGTTTTTGAAAAGTAATAATGTAGGTTAGCATTCTTACTAATTGTCATTTATTTTCTTTGAAATCTTAATGGTTCTATAGTTTCATACACATTTTTGGTAACTACTACTGAAAAGTAAACTAAATTTTTAAAATAATATTTAATAACCTGCAGGAAAAAAGAGTAATCAGATTAATACTTCTTGCATATTTTTTTTTTTGAAGGAAAGTCTCACATTCATGGAAAATAATATAGCATTGTATTGCCAAACTGGAAGGAAAAAAAAATGCTTTGGAGAATGTACATTTAAAATAAGTTTCCTTTGGCTTACAGAAATAGTGTTTACAAATTCCCTCAAAAATAATGGAACTAATACGTAGAAATCACTACCAGTACAGAAGACTCTAATTGCAGAAAATTCCCACAACACAAAATATTTGCCATGTTCCTGTGTTTTCTACCTGTCCTAGTAGCCACAAGAGGGCACTCTGCTTTTGTTTGTAACTTGATTCAACTACTCTCTGCACTTTATGCATATGCTGTTTTACAATTAACATTCAATTTTCCCCCTTTTCCTTCCCATTTCAAAGATCGTATCTTTCACCACAGTATATAACAAAATGCTGAAATTATAAGCTCAAAAATCCTTAATGAGTCACTCTACTTCCACAACTTGGCTCATTCAATTGATTACAACTCCACTACCGGAGCCCTCAAAACACATTTTGTTGTGTTGAGTATATATGACACACCAAAATCCACCATGGCCGAGATTTGGTTTATCGTGAGATTGGACTCCGGGGCAGCATTAAACAGAAGCAGGACTCGCTCTCCCAAGTCACATAGGCAACAGATGCAGACTTTCTGTAGTACCTGAGAAGAAGGACAACACTGAAGGAAGATGGCGTGGGTGTAATCATACCGCCATAAAAATCTCATTTTTGCTGTCAGGCTATGCCTTGACTGCAAAGGATTATACAGCCAACAGCTAATTGTAGGTTGTACTCCTTGTACCTGCCCCTAAAATATCTATTCTGTTAGTCATTTTAAACATGATACATAGTGGCTCAAACGTGACATTTTTTTCAATTTATATTTTCTACTGTAATATGTAATATTTTCTGCTGTACATAATAAGTAAGGAACATTAACAAAAGATAATAGATATATCTTCAAGCTAGACACAGAAGGCTGCTGTGTTTTTTCGGCATCCTATACTATATATAGCTTTAGACCATGCAAGACTAATCTTCTAACTAGATTTCCAAGTAAGCTTTCCAAGAAGCAAGCTGTCTAGGAAATGCACAGGCCAGACCTTTTTGTGCCCATACATCGCTCCTTTTCAGAAGCACAGGTTGCTTTTCCCTGAGAGCTCCAACACAGTGAGGGGAGGGATGCTGGTGCTTTCCAGCTTTTCTGTCTTTTGACAGCCTGTCTCCATCTGGAAGGCCTTTCTCCACACTTCATCATTAACAAAACCACAAGTAAGCTCTGTCCCTTTAGCTGAGCCTTTACCAGACCCATACTGGTTCCTGGTATATGGTGTCACACAGAAAGAAGGAGAACATTCACTCTATATTTGGGGTTTATCTATGGCATATTTTAGATGTTAACTATCATTCCACCGAACTTCATTCAGTTCAGATGCTCAAGAAAGTGGATAGGAATTCCCTCATGGAAACCTTCAAAGACATTTCCCTCTCCATGCTGACTGAGAAGCTCAGACACTGCTTTTTCAACCTCAAATTGCTTAAATTTCTGTCTCAAGTTATGTGCCTGAACGAGGTGGATTCTGCCTGCAAGAGTTTCTCACACAAACTGCTAGAACAGTACCCTATGGAGATCTGGAGGCGTAGGGAAGGGGGTTGTAAAACAAAGACAAGCAACCAAGAAACATGAATTTTATAACATAACTGGTGTTTTCTGCTTGGCAACATCCCTGGTGTGCTGCTAGAACCATATCGGAGAGCTCAAGCATTCGTAGACTATTAAAACATACGTATGACACTTTCACAGCTCCCACAAGGGCTGTACTGTTCATGGCATGAATGGAGTAAAAGGTACTAAGAGGCTGCGGATATTATAGCAGTATCATAGCACTATACCTGTGACTAACCCACTCACAAGAGATAAAGAATTAAAAGCATAGTCACTCCAACTGGAATGTAAAGAGCTATAGCACTAATTTTTCTTTTCTGTCTTAATAATTTTAGTTCTTGAAGGAAGTGAGACACAACCGAAGCAATGGGATATGCTTAATATAGCTGAGTGCAGAACCAGATACATTTCTCTGTATGGCCTGGACAGGTACCACTTGAGTATCTCCATCCCTTGACCCTACTGCCAGTCTTTGTAGATGTGCATCAGGCCACTATATTTTTAAAGCATTTCACAGTTAGATGTTGATCACATAAGTGGCAAAATAAACTATGGCATTCTTTTCCCTCTGGAAGGGGAGGAGAAAATGAATTATGGGCTTGATTAGGTTTGAGGACAATTTAGAGGGGTAAACCTAATTACAAGATCATAGCTGTTAGAAAGTCAAACCTTGTCAGTACTTGCTGGGTGATACTAGATTCACCCAGATGTTCCTCTCTATTTTTGTGTAATTACTTGTGGTCACTCCCCACCCAGCACGTCAGCCATGACAGGAGATGACATGAGTCCATCACCTCCATTGGCAGTAGCTGCAGAGATGAAGACCCTCCACCCTCGCTGCAAGTCAGCCCCTGTGTGTTCGGTCATATTTCCTGTTGACAGCATTTCTACAATCAGCTGCTGTCCTGGTCTGGTATCTGAGTTCCTCTCATTTCAAAACTGACCCTCTTCTGAGTTATGAACAAAAAAGAATGAGCAAGCTGCTTATGTGCATTTAAATATGAGCAGCTCTGGAAATAAAGACGACGAGTGCTTGGAGAGGGAATAGGGCTTGATAAGATCTGTCCAAAGGCCACCTTCAAGCTTGAGTCCCCTTTTCTTCACCCCAATCACAGAAGATACGACAACTGGAGGTTTGATTTCGTTCATTACAATGCTCATCACCTGCACTGAACAGAGAGGAATTTCCCCTGCTCTATTAGCACTGCATGTTTTTGTATAATTTTGTATTCTTCGATAGCAAAATTATCAGGAAAGGGTAGAATCTCAGCAACAGCCATGGCATTGGTGGCAACTGCTGGAAGTATGCTGAACTACACGGACCAATTCATTACTCTGGCAGATAAATCTTTTCTCTTGTTTGAAACTAGAAAACACAAAGTTGAAAATTGCTCCTGGCTCTAAGTAATGAAAACACAATATATTCTCCTCATGCTGAATCCATCAAAAGGTAAAAGTATATTAAGTCTCAAGTCAAAGGACTTCCCAATTAGCCAGCCAAGTTTGTATCCATGAAAAATGCAAATTACAGGTGAGCGATGAGATCTTGTATGTGTTACCGTTTTGCAGTCTCAGACTTTTTAGCTAGAACAGGAGTAATAAATAACGCTTCTGAGTGCTCATGCTGTGAAATTGCTTGCTGTCGTGAATAAGTCTTCACTACCTGAAGGTGCAGCAGTGAAAGTACGAGCGCTGCCAGTCACCCCTAAAGCAGTGAAAGAGGAAAGAAGGGAAGATCCTTCCTGGCAATGTCTTTCATGTAAACCCAGTGAATCTAGACATTATATTACATTCAGGAACTCAACAGTGCACCTGATTAGAGCCTGGATGTGTCAGATACTCTTTCCTCGGCTCTAATCCCCTCACTCCCCTCCTGCCTCTTAGAAAGGTCCTTATTTAATACAAGAAAGAATTCTGACCATTTTTAGACTGAGCAGGCAAAGGTGTTATCACAGAATCACGGAATCACAGAATCTTCAGAGTTGGAAGGGACCTCTAGAGATCATCTAGTCCAACTCCCCTGCTAAAGCAGGGTTGCCCAGAGCACATCACTCAGGACTGCATCCAGGTGGGTTTTGAAAATCTCCAGAGAAGGGGACTCCACAACCTCCCTGGGCAGCCTGTGCCAGTGCTCTGTCATCCGAACCGTAAAGAAGTTTTTCCTTGTATTTGAATGGAACTTCCTATGTTCCAACTTGTGCCCATTGCCCCTCGTCCTGTCACTGGGAACCACTGAAAAGAGTCTGAAAAGTTATCATGTAACTACTTGTGAAGGGACCAGCCCTGCAAGTTCTAGCTAGTCCTTCCCAGCAGGCAGATGGTGGTGGCGGCCTCTACACAGCTCAGCAATAACTCCTCTCCTCAAGTGTATGGAAATGGCAGCCTTGAAATGTAGGTCTGCCACCGATCCACAAGCATCACTTATCAAGGTAAAAACTTTGCTTTACTTCTTGCACCCACTTGATGCTTTAGTCTCACCACAACACTTGTCCAGAGGTTCAGGTAACGCCAGCGGAGTTTACACTTAGTAATACATATTTGTGTTCTTCCAAATTCCAGACACTTCAAGGATGGTCACTGCCCTCACTGCTGCACACTGAATTGTGAGCCACTGATTGCATAATTGCATTTTAACACTGTTCCGAGCAGATATCTTAGAAGTAATCCACCGACTCCCTGGGGAGGTGCAGGCCCTCTCAGACGATGTCTGCATCTATTGCTATTCTGTTTACTCTCCCCTTCACAGTGAGGGTGTCATGCAGAAGTTAGAGTCAATCTAATTTATGATGCAGGTATTTCTTATGTGACACAGAAAATATTGTAAATATATCTAACATGTTACAGAAAACAGTTTTAGGTAAATAATTTTTGTCTTTAATCCCTTCAGTTGATGATTTCTGTCCAATTCTCCAGCTAATGCTGGCATTGTCCAACCTACACTCTCTTATCATGTGCCTGCTCTTAATGTTGTCAAAGTGAACGTCGCATTATGTCAGAATAATGCATGCAAAGATGTTTAACAAAACAAGTCTGACAGTTTTGTAAAGGGACAATACAACTTAGAAAAACATTTACCAGTGGCAACCTGAATATTTGCAGCTGTATTTTCCAGTTTTGCAAGAAAAGTTGTGTAGCCTTTGCACAACTCTGTAGACCGCCATTTATTTTTTTTTTTATATGGCAACAATCTTCATCTAGATTGCTGCTACCAACTGTATATGGGGCGTGCCAGGTTTCTTCATTCCAGTTTTTTGGGGAAGAGTAGATAATCTTCATTCAACAATGCTTCATTGCTTTGTTTTTTAAAGGGAGAGAGAGCTAATTGAAAAACACAGGAGAGTTGGTAAAACGCACAAAGAAGTTGAAACGGATGTTGGTTCTTCTGACTTTCTGGCATTCTACTGGTAGCTCTGTTCTATAGTTCCCTGAGCTGTAATACGGGAGTGACAATATCGTGAGCCTAACACATTGATCTGATGAGTTTTATTTCACTCAGCCTTGCAAAGTGCTTTGAGAACCTTGCTGATGTCAGCACATTACAAGAGGCTTTTTTTCGGCTCTCTTTTTTGCTATTGTACCTGGAAATTGTAATGTTTAAATAAAAATAATTTGAACTCATGTTTCCTTTGAAAATAAATAAAGGAATGGAATATTTTGCAATTAAGATAACTTTGCATCTGCAAAATTTGCCAGCAATCAATCCTCATGCATAGAAAAAAGTTGTGTGACAGATCTATGACAATTACACAATGAAGAGTCATTTAATTTCTCTTGCACACGGTTATTCTTCTTCACTTAAAACACTTCTGTCAGCTGTATGCAATAACATCTCATGTCTTTTGATAAAAGAAAAAACAAACTAGAGTGTCTCATTTTTTTAAAGCCCTTCCGTCAAACAGAATAGACTAAAAGAAAAAACAAACTAGAGTGTCTCTCATTTTTTTTCAGCCCTTACATCAAACAGAATAGATCCGGCTCAGCTGCAGGATTAGGTAGCTCCATCAAAACACTTGTTACTGCAGGAGAGGATGTTCTGTGAGGCACTGCATGCTCTTTTCTTTCTCAGTCAATGCTATCTTATTTTTCAAGTTACACCAAGATAGTGCTGCACAGCTTATGTGGTAGGCCTGGACTTGAGGTGCATTGTTTTGGCAGAGCTGCAGAACTGAAATATTAACATTACTTTTGGCCATTCATAAAAATCTAGAGATGGTTTTAAGTCTGATAATACAGGTATATCTTTACTGTGCCGATCTCATCTCCAGTTAGGGAATTCCATTCTGCGCATCTTCACTACTTACTGGTTTCAACTGACTGTAGCTGCAGTTTTCAACATGTGGTCTGAGGAAACCTAAGCATGGACAGACTATTTCTAAGACTTCCAGAAAAGCTAAATAACAAAAGCAAAGTCATTGTCATTGTCATGAAATTAGAATTCATTTTGCAGACATCTAGCTCTTCAGAGGAATTCACGGGGGTACAAATGAAAATAGTTGAAAATCATTGTAATACACTGGATCTAATTTTACTAAGTACTGGATCCAATTTAACTCACAATCTTTACAGAACATCTTTACCACTCCCAGAGACAAGCAAATGAATGTGAGAATACCTCAGAATAAAGTCCTGTATGTCCACCTGATTAAACAACCACCATGATCAACCCGTGGCAATGGCACTTCACTAATGTACACGCTTATTTAAGTAGGGATCATGCAAGTCTAGCTCAAAGTTTCAAGATTAAGGTGGCATTTACAGCAAGAGTGTAATCTTCCCATCTAACAATATTAAAATCAGGTTTGGCCTTAATCAGTATATGTTAATCTTACTTATGAAATCTGTATTTTCTATGCTGTTTTCAATGACACTTGGTCACATCCCTTGAGAAAAAAGAGAACAAATATTTACATATATTATTTCAAGTGGATTACTTCACCATTTTTCCATTCTCTATAAAATTAGGAAATTTGAAATTAAAAATATGAATTCCTAAAATTTCAAAAATACACCAAATACAAGAAGGGTATTAAAATAGAAGTAGGATTGATGAGAAATGTTTGTAAGGTAGCATGGAGCTGTGAAGAGAGGCTGCTGTTATTTTCAAAAGCAGAAATTGTAAATCTATCAAAAACTCATGAAATTCAGTTAGTGAAAGTTCAGTTTAAGAGAAATCCAAACTTGCTGAATTAGGAAATAGGAGATTGAAGCACCCAAGTGGCTTGGGGTCTGCTCTACCGTGGCTTTTGGAGGAGGGTTTTCATAGCCTGGAAAATGTCTTCTGCTGCTGTTTCTGCCAGATCATATCTATGTTGCTCTGTTAAGGCTGCACTTTATGAAAAACATTGTTTCTTCACAACATCCAGTAATTTTACCTTCAGAAGTGTCTTTTCAGAAAACCTAAGGGTATGTGGCCAGTAACACGCATTAAAACACCAAGTTCCTGAGGAAAGCAAAATTGGAAAGATGTTAAAGGCTATTTTCTTTTAGAGGTATTTCTTTGGCTACTTTTCAAAACATTTGAGGAAAGTAACAGGTTTTAGTGATTTCTTTCAACAAATGTTTCCATACTTACTATAAAAAGTTTTTTGGAGTGAGAGGAATAGGACAGAAAATCTCCAGATATTGTCAAAATTCTGTTTTAAAGACATTAAAAAGAAATAGTGTTGTCTTCTGTCAAACAAGACTTTTTAAAACATTAATTACAGGTTTCACCACCATGAAGAACTTCAGGAGGTGTAGCTGATTACCTACATTTCAAAGGCAGCAAAAGTCCTAGGAGGACACACACAAGACAAGGTTTTGCCAGTTTTGTAAGGAAAATGTGGAGGCTGGAAGAGCCGTGTCTTCCGGATGCAACTGTGCTCCCTTTGACACATGAATTAGACAAAGATTTGTCTTCTACTCAGCTCTTTTCAGAATTTCTCTTCTTTGCCTGTGGGTAAGGAAATATTCATGGAAGAGAGAGCAGAGGAAGGGGGAACACTGGTAGAGGCTGGCAATGATCAGCCAAATTCACTATTTTCTCATAGGCTGTGTGTAGGGCACCTGGGTGTATCACTAGGGGAAAAGGAGAGCCCTACATAGGGTTGTCCTCAGTGACAGAGGAAGGAGACCTTTGTTTATCTTGCCATTACCATGTACGTAGCTGTATGCACAGATGGTGGGGAACAGCTGATGGGTGGCTCCTGAGTCTCACCTCACGCCTCACTATCGCTGCTGAGAACACGAGACCCTCACTCTCCATTTTAATTCATTTTCTTTTTATTATTATCATTATTTTAGTCAGTCTTGCTTTAATCTTGCTTGCAGACCTGTCTGCACGGCGAAGTTAACGTGAAATATGCAAGGCTTTCTTTTTCAACCGGAAGATATAGTCTGCTTATAGCAACTCTCATTTGACTTTTTGGTAGTATCTTTTTTTTGCAGCACTAAAAGTGCATTTCTTGGAACTAGATCCTGCTAACCTTTAAAAAATCAGTGAGGCTATATCTAAATTTTATCAAATATGAGACACAAACCCTCACGGCTCGCTCTTTTAACTGACCAAAAATCAGCTGACTATGCCAAAGTAACACCAACTCAAAATGAATGTACCCTGTTGCTGAGCTCCAAGCAGTGGCACCAAATAGGATTTTAAATTCAGGCTCTGCATGTTTTGAACGAAGTCACTTTGCTTTTGGTTGTCTCAGTAGAATACCTACAATGTACACCACACAACAGATTCCTCTCTATCTTTAGATTACATGTTTCTAAGATAATGAGATTTTTTCAGAATCTCTGTTAACTCTTTAAATATATAAAACCATGAAAAAGCATTTAATTTGCAGAAATTGATGATGCAAATACAGGTGTACAGTAGGATCAATGGTGCATTTTCAGATTTTTGTGTTTTAATATTTAAGTCAGTGTGCTAAATAACCAAATGAACTACAGCTCTTAAGAGGGAAATTTTATTTCACTACCTGTCAACACTTTCTACATGATTTAAACCAGATGTTCAGTAACTTGCATGAAAAGTTAAGTATAATGGATTTTAATGTCCTCTAAATTCTCGCTTTCTAGAGGGAAATTGATGCAAAATATCTGGAGGTCAGTAACATGCAGGAAGTAAAACACGCAGAGCAGTCCTGAGTAATCTTGACACTGAGTAAAGTTTGCCATCCAGATGCTGAAAAAAAGAGTCTTCTGTTTGCATCCTGAAAATTGAAGTATTAACCCATTAATCATTCTTTGGAAATACAAATAATGGGGTTTGAGTCTTTCAGTGAAGACTTCAGTTCATACTTTACTTCCTTAGGTCTAGTCCAAATATGTTTGTCTGAATAAACTCATTCATATCAAAGTCATTTACCACCAGTATTGCTCATGTTGTTAGCTCTCAGGAGCATGGAAAGCCAACAAAATTTTTATTTGTTTCCCTTAGAGAATGTTTCCTTGATATACAGTAATATCAGATGTACACAAATATTTATTTAAATTATCATATATCTAACATGTTGATTCATATTGCTAATTTTTACGTTTTTAACGCTTTACAGAATAAGGGACGACAATTTTTTTCACTATGGTTTGGACCAACTATGCTTGAATGAAAATTAGGTTTCATTTAAAAATGACCCCAAATAGAACCTGAGATAGTTAACTCAAAGCATGCATAAACAACATGATGGGAGGAAACGTTCAGTCCAACACGGCATATTGTTCTCTGATTTGTCAAATCAAGCATCATGTAATTGAGAAGCCCCCTTTTCAGCATGTCCTTCAGGATTTTAGAACTAGTAAATTCCATCTTTTTTCACTTTCCAAAAGTAGAAAGAGGGTAATAACATCGTTAATGCTTGCTCTGTCAGATTTTCAGCTTTGCATGAACTAGTCACTAAATTGACCCAGTATAATCCCTCTATTTCCATGGGAGAGGCTGCAGCCGTCCAAAGCCAGCTTGGTGTCTCAGCAAAGATGCTTATCCAGCACCGTTACCGATTCTGCGCTTTGGATGATTTAGAAACTTTGGCACTAAACGCACACTGGTGTCAGCTACCCAACAGCGCTTGAGAAGGACTCCAGCCAGGCCTCAGACACAAGGTTTCCCAACTCAGCCACGCCATGGCCGGCACACTGCTCCCCTGCTCGGCTCCAGCACGGCACGCCAAGGACTGGCAGCTCTGCAGGACCAAGATGCTGCGCCACCTGAACCTGCAGACTTTGGCCATCCAACAGCAGAGGCATCCCAAATTCCTTAACACAGGAGCCTGGCTGAAGGCATATTTGTTGAACGCAATATCGCAAGCACACACATCTGCACACAACTGCTAACCCTCAATTAATAAACATACCACCAGAGTGCGGAGGCGCTGAGCAGCAGTGGTGTTAGGTCTGGCCAAGCGTCTGAGTTTCAGCTCAGCATTGTTCCTACTGGACCTGAGCTGCCATAAGCAGTCTCATCACCACTACCTGGAATATCCTACACTCTATGTATCTCTTAGAGATTGTAAATCTTTTGAGTTTAATTTAGGATATGTCTATAGACAGTGCTAAAAATTCATCATAAATTTGAATCTAAGCAACTACACAAGTTCTTATTTTCTATATTTTTTACGTCATCGCTTGCTATAAATACTAGCAAAGGGTCACTCCACCTATTTAGGCTTCTACATATTTCTCATCATTCTGGCTAAAGTGTGCTTCACATATTAATAATTAAGATACAGAAGAAAAAGCCTCTGTGAGGGGCTGATCCCCTATAACTCTGGGAGCCTGCTGTCACCCATGAAATGAACGACCTGCAGAGACAAACAGAGTTGTTAAATACACAGCTACACTTCCCCAGGAGTAAAGATTTTCTGGTAGCACAAATGTACATTATCTTTAAGGCACTTCAGCAAGACTCCCTGGAAGTGACTCACAGCCAGATATTCCAGTAAATCTGAAAGCGATTCCAAAGATCAGTTTCAGGCTGAGGATATACTAAATACAAAAGATTCCAGGTGACTCAAATGAGATGTTACCATTTTAAAACCTCCCATAGTAGTATTTCTAGAGTCAAAGATTTGACTTGTGATCTGTACAACACATAAAATACTTAATACATGCTCTGTTTTTTTTAAAGGCAGCTCATAAATTTATTGCAGTCTTATGGCATACCATTCAGATTGATTTATGGGGCACAGCTCAGATTTCTTATAGCTGAATTACCAAGCACAAACCAGGTACACCATCCCATTAAAAATGAATTTACTATGGGAACTGCACATTGAAAGTTAAATAATGGCTTGATTTTCAAGCTGAAACTGAAATATTTGCTTTTCTGCCAACTAATCCAAAACAGTCTATGAATAATTGCATTACCTTTGCTTTCAAAACGTTATTTATTTTCACTGAAGGTCATAGTCTTTGGGGAAAAATTACAGAATAATGAGCATTACTTTACATGCTCTGACCTGTAGTGTCACCACTGTCACACCTTTGCACTGAAGGGTATGCTTATCTTGGCAAAAGAACTCATTTACGCTGTTGGGTTTTTTTTAAAAAAATATGTGTATTTTGTTTTAAAGGAAATTTTACATATATACATGTGTATACATACACATGAATAGCTGCAATTCATATGAACTGAAAAATCATGAATGAGTTCCAGATCAACAAAATCTAGAACAAAAAAGTTCTTAATCCCAGAGCATATCATCCCAAATTATGTTTAACTCACATTTCATAGGAAGCAATATTTTAGTAAATGTCCTAAAGAATAAGGGGGGAAAAAAAGTGTGAGGTTCTCTTTTTCATATTATTTCTCCCAGCAGTCTGACTTACTATCATAAATTGAACTGTACAGACCTTTAAAGGAGAAATAAATGATCATAACAGAATGTAAAATGTTATAAGAATGACCCAACATAGGTATTTCTCAATGTTTCTATTCTGCAGTCTACAAAGATAAAAGCAAATTCTCTAGAACAGTGAAAATACAGAGGCCTGGCCTGACCAGCAGATACAGTCCTCATTTTTATTTCCAAAATTTTCTGAATGTTAACTTTATGATGTGCTTAGGATTGAAGAGAACAGTTACTTTGAAAAGATGTCCTGTATAGAATTTTTCATCAGATGGTATGGAAACCTTGCCTAACATATGAGAAGTGATAAAATCAGAAACCATCAGATTTGGATGTATAGTGGCTCCTAAGACTAAAAAAAAAAAAAAAGAAAAAGAAAAAAAGAAAAAAAAAGAGGGAGAGTGAAGGTAAATAATTTCCCCTCCTTGCCATTTTCAGTTATTTAGCAATTATTTATTTGGAGGACTATTTGAACCGTAAACAAGTGATGACAATAACTGAGCATTTGAACTGCTGTCCATGCTTCTAGGTGAGGTGACCAGTTGACCCAGGTCAACTGGGTTAAAACTTGCCCAACATACTTACTCATCACGGAATCTCTTGTGAACTGAAAAGGAGTCCCTGGTCTTCATCTTGAACCTCTCTTTGTTCATGGTCGTGAAGCGTTGGAAGACCAGATGAACTCATTACATCGTTATACTTTAACACACAGTTAGTATATATTTTGTTTTGGTTTTCTCCTGTAGACTGCCTCCTCTATGCCGTTAAGCACAGGGTTTCATTTATCTTCATGAGACCTGAAGTCCCCTACCATAAACTCCTCCTACACCATTTTCAAGCACACAGTGCCCATTGACAGCTTACAAAGTGGAGCAGGTTCTGACTGAATGCACAAGAACAAGTTGCCTTCCCAGTTTGGTGCAATAGAGCTGAATTATACTAAAACTTGCACAGCGCCCATAACCAGGTGAGTGACATCCTTACATGCTCTCGCTGTGGACTGCTGGCCTTTGGAGGAAGTGTTTGCATGTCACAGAAGTAGTTGTTTGACTCTACTTTTTCCCTGTCTGGCATACATCCATGCAAGACCTAAGTCAGCTATCCGGCGTTAGGTTATGCTTCCTGTGCAGAGAATAATCAGCATGTTATAAGCAGAAAGAACAATTAGTTTCTGTGGGTTTTGTCTCATTTGAAAGAATCGTAATAAAAATATGCAGAATCAGCATTGCCTGATCAAGCCGTGACTCTCCTTCAGCCAGGTTTTCCTCACTTTTGGTCTGGAGTGGTCCCATTCAGCTGTGCATTTGGAAAGCATTCTGGACCGCCCCATGTCTATGGCAAATGCTCTGCAGTCCTACTGCCGGGTACGGTATTGCCAGAAAGGAATTTGGTCCGATCTTCCTAATGCAGGGCATGGAATATAATTTGTACTAGGCAACCTGCACATTATGTTGAAAGGAGACCATGAAAACAAGGGCCAAAAGCTGAAAGATTTTCTGTGACGAAAGACTAGGACAGAGGGAGCTACTAGCCAATGAACTCCATAAAGAGGCACATCTGTATTTATCTACAAGCGATACAGTGTACAAAAGAACATTCATAAAAACTGCAAGTCTGACGTGCATGCAGAGTACTGAGTGCTTCTAACCCATTGATTTATTATACTATTTGACAGTAGTTTCCCAGTAATGGATGATAGCTGCTAATGATGATTTTGAAGTGCAATTGGAAAAAAAAAACAGGACTTCTCTTAAATCTGTTATGGGTGACACACTATGGTACATGTGTTTTACTACTTGTGTTGTGAAATACCATGATTGGCCAGTGGTACAGAATGTGCTATAAAAAGATGGCATAAAGCTAAGTTATTTCTTTCCCTCCTTTCTAGCTTTCCAGCTGTGCTGCCAAGTCTTACTTTTATACGTACATATTCTTTTTAGAGATGCTATTTTCTTTTTTTGTTTTTTTTTTTTTTCATGAGAAATTAATGACATTATATAAATGTAAAAAACTTTGTGCAACACAGGGTATGTCAGCATTTATAACTGATGACAGTTTAGGCTTTAAAAATGTTGCCTCACATTCTCCTCTAGTTATAAAACACTTCACATAGATAGACATTGTAAATGACTCTTTCACAGCGCTTAACAATAGGCATCTGAATCATCTACTTGGTGAACCTGATGCAGTTCTTGGGGAATTTGAGGCCCTCAGTTTGTAGTGTACTGAAAAGACTGTCAGACTGTCAGTCAGTGGGCTCAAGCAAGTAATATGACAGACAATCAGTGACAAAGGTCAGGGACCACACCAACTGCCATGCAAAAAAAGGGTTAATTCATGCTCTATTTTCTCAATTTCCCTCTCCAAGACTTGCACAAATACTGAGAAGGACATGCCAAAGAAACACTAATGGGAGAGTAAAAAGAAGGATGTCTTTGGGAAAACTGGATTCCAAGTTCAAAGTTACTTGGAATAGCATGTACATGCCAAAGAAACACTAATGGGAGAGAAAACACTTTGGGAAAACTGGATTCCAAATTCAAAGTTACTTGGAATAGCATGGTTTTTTATGTCCAAAGCTAGAAAGTGCTTTCAGATATTTAATTTTGTCTTCTACCATTGTCCTCAAAAACACTAGCCTGCAAGAAGCTGGAGAACTCACCTTGTATATTCAAAAAAGGTAGTAAGCTCATTCCAGAATAATATATATAAATATTCAGCCCAAATCTTAGTCTCATCTTGTATCTTCCATCACAAACCTATAACATTCTTACTTTTTAAATTCTCCTAACTATGAGAACAAAGGTCAACTTAAGCAAAGTTGACAGCAGCAGAGATCAGCAAAAGAGTAGACTGGACACAGTATTCTCGACACAGAATTTATAGTCAGAAAATGAAAAAAGAGACTGCCTTTGGAGAAGTAACATGACAGACAACTAAATTGCATAAGAGAGAGAGTATTTTGTCCACTCACTTTCTTTCCTGGTATCATTTTTGTAGCTATTTTCCTAAATGGGTCCATCTTTTTTGTAGGTTTCAGCTAATTTTCAGAGAAGCAGCCAATGATTTCTCCAAAACTCAATTTTACATCCACAGCTACCAGTCACGTGAGAAAGAACTCACCTACATTGGGATATGCCAAGTATTGGTTCTTCTAAGTATCTTTTTTGTTGGGTAAAGAAGAAATATAGTGACAATCTTCAATGTGGGGTGCAGGGGAGAAAATTAGTACATTACTGCCCAAACCTCTGTTCACTTCCTCAATCAGAGGGAGAGGGTGACCTTGTTTTCTCTGCTAAATTGTCCAATTGTATTTTGAACTCCAGTTTCACACACTTGGAGAGCAGATCCACTGCTTCGTCTCTTCATCAGTTCTCATTTGGTACAGCCTCTTTGGCTAGTTTTCCTTATGTGCAATTGCTATCTCAGCAAGCTTTTTTTTTATTATTTTTTTTTTGTGGGGACAGAACCTGTTTACAACAGAACCAATGTACAACCCATAAGAAATGAGCAATATGCTCCCCCCAAAATGACTAATTCTGTTACTAATGAGAAAAGCAGAAATAATGTTGAAGACTCTTTGCAAAAAGCCTTTTACTTTCTGCTATTGTTAACTTAAAAGTCAGAAAAATGGTCTTTTCCCACATAACCCTGACCCAAGCAAGAGCGCAGCAGGTGTTTCTCTCCAGGACCATGGAGAGTGCCTTTATCCGCCCCAGGGGAATCCCTCTACTCCCAGTAGGCAGTGGAACAGACTTCAAGAAAATAAGTATTTTCAGAGGGCAGGGAAAAAGGGTATGAGTATGGGCACGGGTACCCATCCTGTTAAGCTGGAGGCAAGGCACATATATGTGCTGGTGATTTATGGCTGAAATTGCCCTTGGGGAACCTTTTCTTTTTCTTAGTTCACTATACACTACACACTTCATGCCTGTTAGTCTTTGCCTGCAATAGGAAAATAGTTTGCTCAAGGAGATTTTGAAAGACAGTCCAGTTTTTATGGATTTTTGAAGTGGTATCCTGAAATAGGACTTTTAAACCTTCCGGTCACAGAGAAAGGTCTTTGAGTCCTCCTTTCCTCCCACTGCACAGAGATGCTTTACCTGCCATCTACCATTGTATTGTTTGCACCCCTCAATCACGCTCACATAACTTTCTTGAGGCAACAATAGCAACGGCACACATGGGCATAGTTTTACAGAAATTATAATGGGTTTTTACTTGGCAGCTACACTGGACAAGCCTCCTCCCAGAGGATTGTTAGCAATGTTCTGGAGTTCCCAGGGTGAAAACTTTTGTTTTAAGTATTAATGAGCATAATTGTCTCTGAAGATGGGCGCTTGAATCTCTTCCATTTTTGGGGATTCTTTCCCCAAACAATTTTCCTGATAGTGGTTTTACTAAAAATGTCAATATTGGAATGACTTGATAGAGTCCTGAAAACAGGACAGTGAGTGTGTGTTAGCATACGTATTTGGCAATGTTCAGTCAGTTTTAAATTGAAAAGTATAATTCAGATCACTTTTCATCTCACAGTTTCATTGTGATGATCAGCTGGAAAAGCTGAAGTGTCTCCTGCTTTTCAATGACTTACAAGAACAAACTGTGCAGAACCAAGACTGCACAATGAGATTCCTTTCAATACTTAATCATAAAACAAACCAGCACTATTCCTTATCAGAGGTGTTATTCCTCACCAACACATAGCACCAAAATTGCTTTAGGCGTTCTCATAAAAGCGACTACAGTTATAAAGAGAAACACAGGTAAGGGGGAAATGTTCAAGAGCTGATGTTTTCTCTTCTTTAACTGACAGGTTTCTTGAATACTTATTTGGCTTTTTATCTCATACCTGCCAGGCAACTTATATTTCAGCAGATAAGATTCCTGAAAAAGCAGTCTGAGCAGAATATAACCAGTTTACTAATTAGGTATCAAATGGCTGACTATTTAAACACAAGGAAAATACTGATTCTCAAAAAAGGCCACTACGAAAAAGTGAGCAGAGAAGTGGCAACTCTGAAAAAAATGTATCTTCTTGCATGTGGATAACATACACAAATACAGTGCATGTGGATAACATACACAAATACAGTGCATGTGAAAACACACATATTATATATATATCAATCAGCATGTGGATGGAGGATGGACCAGATGATCGCTTTATATCCTTTCCAACATTCCTCCTCTGTGATTCTCTGTGTGTGAGAGTGCACACATCCATGCATAAAAAATCCTCGTCAACTAAGGATAGGACACGACAGGCATTTAGTTACTGGTTATTAGTGATTTGAAAGAGAAGGTGTAAAACTGGACTCCAAGGGCAGCTGCCGAAAAGACTTTTTATTTTTGTAGAGAAAAAAGAGAACACTTCATAGTACTAGAAAACAACAGATTTGAAAAAGTTCCAAAAGAATACCTGAAATTCCAGATCCTTTTCTAAGGTCTTGAGCAAAAACCTCTTTGTACTTTCTGGCATTAAAGAAACGTTATACAGCTTGAGCAAACCTAATGCTTCTATTCAAGACTGTCTCAAAGGAATGAAACCAACTAAAAGATTAGATGGAATCTGAGTTTTAGACCAGAAATTCATTAGTAACAGGATTCTCTTTAATAGCAAATGCTATTTAATATTATTGATGTGGGCGTTACAGTACCCAGAAGCATGTCACCTCCTCGAAGAGCTCTATAATTCCTTTAGTAAGATGACTGTAAAGAAGTCCCCTTCCTCTTTGATAACTGACCCAGAGGGCATTTACTGAGTTCAAAGAGAAGGCACAGATATAATTTTTCCCTTTGTAAAGGAAATCTACATAGAAGAGAGAGCACAAAGAATCTCACTTTATTCCCTCATATAGACACTTGATTTGATGGGTATATTAATTAATGTTTCTTTTTCTAAGCTGTTGACTCAGCTTTACTCAAGTACATACTATCACACCTAATTCCAAGCAAGTGATGGCATAACCTTGTATGTTATATAGACTTATCCCAAAAAAACGTTGTTTTTTGATGCAGCTGCCCCGGAAAGCAAAAATAATTATATATTAAAGCTGCAGAAGATGTTGGTGCTGACTTGAAGGGGTAAACATAAATGTACAAGTCAATATGACAATGCATTTTACTCAGTATAGCCTTTTAGCTCACAGAGAAACACAGGACTAAGCCCTTCAAAAATCAATATGAATCTGTGAAATTTTTTTTCTTTTTCTTGATTTCTGAATATTGGTTAAGTCTGTGACATGTTCAGACTACTGGGAAAATATCTTTTCTGGGACAGGTGAAACATGACAGGAAAATATGCACCTCGTTTGCTTGGTGGTATTGCAATATTTTGTATGCGGTGAACAGGTGCATACTTTATCTTTGTAGTTATTCTGCTCGTGTGACACCTTCTCTGCTTCTGGAACCAGTGGCTTCCAAATAAGTAATATATTTAACTCCTCTTGCCCCCTCTTTTTTAAAAATACAAAATCTCCTGTTGGCTTTTACTCTGATATATCTACAAAATCAATCTGACGCTTCTTTGACTTACTAAGACCTATGTTAACAATATAGCCATCCTTCTTAGCCATTGTTAGTTTTCTCTCTAAGTACTTCTCTGTACTTCCATTTCTTTCTGAACAAACAGTATTTGCAAGTTGTCGATGCTGCCTACAGTACCTCCCACTATTTTCTTTTTTTTTTTTTTTTCAAATATTTTGGTATCATAGCTACACATCTGAGAAAAACAACACCTGTTGCCAAAGTACAGTCCAGGCCAGGTTTACAGCTTTCAGCATTCGCACGTGTACACATAAACTTGGGCAGGTACAATTTATATCTGTGCTTTGCAAATAAAATCACAGGAAAGACTTCTCATTCTGAGCATCTGGTTATCCACAAGTACTGGCCCTCTGGCGTGTGAAACACAGACAGAGCAACAGACTTCAGAGAATCCTTCCAATTGCTTTGAAATGCCACTTTCTCCTAGGGCTGTAAGAGAAAAACAAAACAAAACAAAATAATTTATCTTTACCTTTGAACAAGGTACAACACATGCATGAAGACTAGTCTTTGCTAGAAAACTTCTAACATTGGTTTGCTTTTCTTCTGCATTTTGGTGTCATTCTTCTCCAGCACTCTCCCTGTAAATATCTTTCTACTCTGAAACTATGCAGTATAGTAATTTCTTCCTGTATGTTCTCTTACAGCAGGGTGCAATTGAGGTAATCCTCTTCTCACAGATTAAAAGTTCTTCAGTGGGAAACCTTGGTGGGTACTAAGCCAGAAGACATTTTGTCAACAGCCATTTGTCAACATTTCCACTTAGATACCAGCTTGTTGACATGGTAACTTGAACTTCATCCTTCCGCTTTATATGCAGTTATTTTCTACCATCTACTAGGCTGATGCTGGAGTTTCACCCTTTCATGGGAATAAAATATAGACCAGAGCCTCCAGTGGAAATAGTTTTGTTTTATCAAATGTCACAAGAAGGAAAGCTTGTTCTGTACTAATGCACTGTACTGGCCATCAAAGACAATTAAAGCATTATTCCTGCACTTTATTCTCTCCATATATACACAACCCATTAGTCAGTTGCCTCACATGCTGACGTATAGTTGCCACCTGTTACTGCAGGGACTGCCATCACAGATTTCTAATCCTATGTATTCCTAATGTAGATCAGAGAATAAGCACTACCTTTATTTATCCTCAGCATTTCAAAAATATTGCCAATGCCATCGTATGTGGGAATTAGATCATTCTTTCCCCTCTACGCTTAAAATAACAACATTTAAATGTGTAGGTGGCATTACGTTAGTCTCTAAAGATCTAAACTTCTATGAAGCTCTTTCAGTCTGAATAGTATGGAGGTTATATCAGTTTGAAAATGTAGCCTAAAAAAAGGGCCATGTTTGACTCTTTCTCCATACTTGGTATGTGCTAATTCACCATTCTTGTGCATTTCCAGCCTGCTCACTACTGTTTTGTGTCCAGTTCTGGGCTCCCCAGTTCGAGAAGGACAGGGAACTGCTGGAGACGGTCCAGCAAAGGGCTACGAAGATGATTAGGGGATTGGCACATCTCTCTTATGAGGAAAGGCTTAGGGACTTGGGTCTTTTTAGTCTAGAGAAAAGAAGACTGAGGGGGGAATCTTACCAATGCTTATAAATACTTAAAGGGAGGGTGCCAGGGGGATGGGAACAGTCTTTTTTCAGTGGTGCCCAGTGATAGGACAAGAGGTAACAGACACAAACTTGAATATAGGAAGTTCCATCTTAACATGAGGAGGAACTTCATTACTTTGAGGGTGGCAGAGCACTGGCTCGGGCTGCCCAGAGAGGCTGTGGAGTCTCCCACTCTGGAGACATTCCAAACCTGCCGGGATGCCGTCCTGTGCAACCTGCTGTAGGTGACCCTGCTCTGGCAGGGGGAGTTGGACTAGATGATCTCCAGAGGTCCCTTCCAACCCTCACCATTCTGTGATTCTGTGATTCTATGTTTTGATGCTCTGCCCCCACTCCTCTCTCATGATCCTGCCCCCAAGTGATATTCCCAGACTGACCACACTCTGCCAATGTCCTTGTCCTCTCTTTATCTTTAAATCTACTTGGTCAATTTTCTTCCAGCCTGTAGTCACTTACTTCCCAGACGTCCTTTGAGAAGCTCCTCCTCCAAAAGCTGCAACAAGAAACACCCTCAGCATTTATAGATAAAATCCTTTCTCTGGTCAACTCTCTATGACCAACCAGTGGCCCTGAAACAGCTCATACAAACAGCTGCACAGTAAAAGTTTGGCTCCTCAGGTGTTGAGACAGGCAAGAATACCCTGGAACTCCCTTCTAGCCTATTTTATTATGTTTCTATATTTAATAATTATGATGTTGATGAAAAATATCTACCTAGAAGTGGCTCTTCATGATACCATAGGCTAATAGTTGCATGCATTCTTCTCCACCACAGGACAATACTTGCCAGGAAGGGTCAGATACAGATCAGGAATGTGAGATTGCTGGTACCTCCCTCAAATTAATTGGTGAGCTTGTGGTTTTCATCCATCAGCTTGCCAGGCATGAAGCTTGAATTATACGAAATAGCAATCAAAAGTGTCTCCTATATCAATAAAAACCTGAAGCCTATAAAAATGCATCCAGGGGAAATTCAGATTAAGTTAATATAGGCTTTAGATATAAAAAAAGAGATAAAAAGGCATTTATTAGAGATAAAAAGGCATTGATGACCAATTCTGAGCCAATTTTCGAAGACAGCCATATCTAAAAAGTTTGATTAGGTTTTGGGAATCAGTGAAGGCTGATTTAGGTTTTGTAAAGTGAATTTCTTTGGTAGTATGGACAGCCCAAAGGCTGCACAATGCAAATAGCCCAAATTCGTCTTCTCTCTGGGACTTAATTCATGAGATTGTAAATTGCAAAGGTGCAGAGGCCACTCTTTCTCCATGGGTGTTTTTTTTTTTCCTAAAAATACTTTCCCAGCCTCTTCTACATGTCATTTCATTCTGATTTCATTCTTTGATCCTTCCATTGGAGTGAGGTGATGAGCAACCTGCCAAAGGGGGTCTGAAGGCTTCACTTAACTCTTCCTAATCAATATCAATAACTGCCAAGAAAATAAGTTTCAGGAAATATTGAGAGTCTAAAGGTGCCATTTGAGGAAACCTGAGGACTGTGCTGTTCAGCGTCATCACAATGGTCAGCTCTGTCCAAGATAATATGCAAGACGGTAGAAGAGGAGCTCCCCTTTACCAATGCTTCTTTCAAAACAGCACTGAACTGGAACAAATACATTGAGTGCATGAAACCCAGGTGCTTCTAAATAGCCATTTATCACAGCAACATTGCAATAAAAGAGAGAAGGACCTTCTCTTCCCTTTTTATGCTGTGAAGAAAGGCTGTGTATGGCAAACTGACATCCTGCCTTGGATGTCAAAGTATCCTTCTATAGCACTGCCCCTGGCCCTATATCTATTAATCAGTTGGTTGTGTCTGTTTCTATATGTTTATTTGAATGGAAACAAAAATCACCTGTTCTTTCAGCACTGAAAAAAAATCACACATTAACATTTTAAAGTACCAATATAGGCTGTAATGTGGTTCCTGGGCTCTTGCGGTTTTCAAATCACGGAAATATGGGCAAATGGTGTGAAACATACTTCTTGCTTCTCACAAGTGCATTCACTAGCCAGTGCTTTCATTTTTCAGAAAGTGAGTAACAAAAGATAGCCAAGGATGGAAATGAACTACTTATGTTTTTTTAAAGTAGAGATTAATTTTGGGGGTTTTGCAGGTACTTTAAAAAACCCTCAAAAGTTACAGAGTGTGATGATTTCTTTTTAAAGGAAAATCCAAACTTGAGCCCTTATTTAGAATCCCTCTATATCAAAGTGTTTACAGCAAGACTAACATTGTTTACCAAGATCTGCAGTACCTGTTAATCCATTTACTTTTTCTTAATACTGTCCTGCAGCACATTCATCATTTATGTATGCAGAATTTGAATGAAATTAATTATATTTAAAGGTACAATATTTCTACCTACAATTCAATAGCAGTACACAATTTCAAGTTATTAATCTTGCATTTCATGTTTCCATGTTGAAATTTCTATGGGTCTCATTCCAAATTTATGCCAGAGATTAATTGCAAAAAGACAGCATAAGTAATTTTCATTTACATATTAACATATCTTGGTTCTTAATCTCATCGTAAATACTATATTCAACATATGTGACTCATGAAGGTACATAGCTAGTAAATTTTCCTGTGGCAAAGTGCATTAAAACTCTTTCTGTATACCTTTCTTTTACAGGCATATTAATAAGACTTTTTACTACCACTAGACTGTCAGACACTGCCTGTAGGACTACAGCCATTTCAGGAAATAAGGCATTAATACTACTTCAAAAGGCCATATTTGCAGTTTTACTAAGTATTAAAGATTTTATGAACATTATGTTATAACGTACTGTTTATCTACTTTAAGGAGGATAATTCTCAATTGAGTGGTCTCAACTGCCATTGTGGTTGTACTGGATTTAATGGGAACCGGTGGTGCTCATCACTGTGCTGGCATGAGACCGAAGGCAACAAAACACCGCATTTCACTGTAAGCTCTGTAACCTGGCTGAGGTTTGGATCAGATCCCATGAACTTTAAGGTAGAAAATCTCTCAATTACCTTTAGAAAAGCAGGTTCTAAACAAACAAGCAAGCAAAAAGCCCTTTTTCACAGTAGTCTTGATTGCTGAAAGGCATCTGGTGCCCAGTTCCTGATCTGTGCTTAAGCACCTCCTGAAATGGATCAGGATGCTCCTAGTTCTATAGAATTTCCCAGCATACGATAACTGCCCTCTAGAACTGTCAAATTAGTCTGTACGAGTCTTCAACAGTGTTGAAGACCAGACAGCTATACAGTTAATGTAAGTACTTATCACCTGTCTATCCATAGGTGGAGACACAGATCTTCCAGGGATCTGTATGACTTTTGTGCTGCAACATGGTTTTTGGAAAGCAGAGGTAACACATGCTTTCAGTAAACCTCATCTTCTACCCTGCTGCTCCTTTCCCTGAAGGAATGACAGATGAGGTAAAATGGGTAGCATTGTCCAACTCCTTGTTTCTTCCCAGAATTCACCCCATGGGCTGCTAAGGAAGGTGCCAGTGCTCCAACATGTCTACCACTGTCCTGGTCCTGTTTCCCATCCACCTTCTGCATTTTTGGGCAAAAGTAAAGTGACAGATTTTTATCATATGCATTTCATACCTTCTTCTTCATCTTTGCAGGGCCTTTTTATGGTTTTCCCAGCCTTAATTCATTCTCCTACCCCTTTTCTGATGCCCTGCACAGTCAGAAGTTCACAGGTCACCTTGACATCAGCTGACTTTTTCAGTAAGATGATGATGTTTACATTGATATTGGAGGCAAGTGCTTTAATAACACTAAATTAGACAATTACAGTAAAGTTAAAGTCTAAGACACATGCTAAAGACCCAGAATAATTCAGATGACTCAAATGAAGCTAATACATATGGGCTGTTAATCAGTAACGTGACCTCTCAGACTATGAGGGACGGTTGCCGGAAAGAGCTGTCATTCTCTCCTGCTACAGCCGGAAAGAAGCCAGCTTCTTCATTTGTCTTCAGAGCTTGATAGTGAATGGTGGGCTGCAGAAAAAAAGGAAAGAGTATGAGATTCGATGAAGAAACCACCAACTTTCATTTGCTTCCTACAACCTGGAGTGCTGAATTCAATATCCGTGTGCTAACATCCCACTATTACCAGTCCTTCTGCACGCCCAGTCGAACTGCTTCATGATCTCACTACACTAATTCTAACCCAGAACTGATTAACTTGCTTAACGCAGTTTCTGAAAAGGCGAATCACCAAAATTTGAGAAGATAAATGGTTAAAAAGTATCCACGTCCTAACCACAGATACAGCATAGTAACTGCACATCCTTGTAGCTTTCTCAGTAGAACATACATAGACACCCATAGAGAATGTAAATGCTTTTAATAGGTAATTGGGGGATTTTGTCCAAGATGGGTATGAGATATCCTTCTTGGTATTTGCGCTGGAATGGTGATCTGCTGTGCCTGTCTTCAGTGGGTGGGATGGCTGCTGGTGGGTACGTCTTAGAGCAAGTACAATCTATTTCTAGAGCCAAGGTTAGGAGGAAAGACCAGAAGACATAAGTGATGGTTACTGCTCATTCTCTTCCACTGAGTCACTGCTGCAGATGCACTAGAAAATGATTTCTAGAGACTACAAGACTACAATGTCATCTTTTTGCAGAACTGCCTTCCTTTCTCCCTAAATTTCGCTCTCCAGACTGACTCACTCTCCGCACTTAGTGTCTGTACACAGAAGTTATTTTCACCCTAGCTTTAGGCTGGTCTCCATTTTTGCAATTTTTTGCCAAGAGCTATTTTTGCCAGAAGTCACATGTATGTGGGATTCTGCCATAAAACTAACCTTTTAAAAACCACTAGTACCAATAATAAACTCTAAAATTAAAATGGGGAGGAGGACTGAATCTAAAAGTGTGGTCTATTTTAGGTAATGGATCCATGTTTCTATTTTGAAGTAAATTATCTTCCAAATGTGATTCTATTTGTCAGCAAAAGAGCATAATAGCAAATTGAGTAGACTATTTTGCAGCAAAGGAAAGGATATGCACATGAGTTTTGGTGGCTGCATGTCCCAAATTTATAGTCAGATGATCCAGGCTTGATCCAGGCTACTAGAAGACTGTAACTCTTTGAAGAAGACATTAGAAATTTATAAAGTATCTCACAGATTTGATCTCAAATGACAGACCACATTTATGCAGCAACTTTAAGACAAATAAATCTTTCATTTCCTTACAAACATCCTATTGAAATTAAGCCCATTGCTACTAAATTTTTTAAAGTATGTTTGAACAGTTTTTGTAAGGTAAATCATTCAATCAATCACAGCTGTATAGTCAACCTCTTTGTGTCTCAATCTTTTCACATGCTAGTCAGGTTCTTATCCCAAATATTTATCACATACTAAATACTAGCAATAAAAGGCCCAAGTATCAAAACCTATTGGCTTTATATGCAGTTGTGCTGTGTAAAGATAGGTACAGACCCAAGGCTGACAGAAAACATAATCTTTATATTTTTTATTAGCCAAGTTTGCTCTACTTGTATGAAAACAGTGATGGCAACTGTTCCACCCCTTAAAAAGACACATAATGTCTTTCTCTTACCTGAATAAATGAAAAATTTATTTTACATAGAGGGGTAAAAATAGCAAAAATTGAGATAAAAGCAAGTGAAGTTTATGCAGAGGTACCTGTGGTGGACAACACACCAAACGAGATGCTTAATAACAATAATTCTAATAATTTTAGAACAAAACTCTTGCAACATTTATGCTGCTGACACACATGAAAAATATAGAAAATTACAAGATGGCTTCTGCAGAGACAATAAATGTTTGCAGTCGTGTTATCCATCATCTTTCATATATACATCATCTATTTGTGACATAGTTTTCCAGGGTGCACCCATGCTAAAATGATATTTTTATGTAGACCAAATGATTCCAGTCTTGCCATCACCTTATTAGCTACTTTTTCAGCTGAGACAGTGTTGTTTCAAAATTTGTTTGTAAAGGACTTATTTTCATCTGTGGCTACATGGTGCCTGTGACCATGGACATTCCAAATAGTTTCTGATATCTCTATGCTACCACGTGGTTAAAGGAGAATAATCCATCATTTTATCTGTCTTCCATCTCTTTTCCTCATATGCCTGGAACTTCCTGCAGGAGACGCTTGTTTTCACTCTGAAACAGATGGAAATGTTAGGGCGCATCCTCCCAGGGGTTGTCTGTCCTGGTTCTGGGTACTTTAAGTGGTTGATTGAGGTTTCCTTTCCTTACAGTGGTAACAAATACAGAGCTGTGGCTAAGGAAAGGCTGGATAGACGACGTTGCTGAGGGAAAGCTGGAGAGCCCAAGGGCAGAATGTGGTTACTAGGAGTCCTCTGGTGAGTTTGCATCAGTGAGAGTCTCCCAGGGGTGTGTCACCACAGCCCTTCTGTGCCTCATTCTCTCCTGATCACCTCCTGGCCCTTCAGCTTCTGCCACCTCCATCTCCCCACTCAAGCCTACCATTACTCCAAATGACTATGACTTCTGATGCTGCTTTGCATTTGGCCTGAGTGGTACAGACAGATTACAAGAGGAAGCCACAAGAAAGCTGTACACTCCTACTGACTCTGCACAGATTTTCACTTAAGTGGCAAACCAGAGCCTATCCCAATATCTGGGCCACAATCAGAGCTTGGGACTAGTCTAAGCCTAGGCTACTTTGGAGAGTGTGTCCTAGCTTAAGTAAAGCAGAGAAACGCTAACAAAATTACAACATTAAGAATTACTTTAAATTAAGTAAAAGTCTTCATATTTGTCTTACGCAAATAGTGCAACCTGAAACTGAATGCAGCTCAAAGAATTGGGGCTTATGTTTTTTTTAACGTGGTTAGGACAATCTGCCCATGATTTTGTACAGTTGGTTTTGTAGCCACCGAAGAAATAACTGAAAGTGTTTATGATATTCTCTGGAAGCATCTGCCTCATAAAACGAAAACATAATGTTTCCAGAAAACATTGGTAAGTTGGCTTTGGTATCTGTCATTAGAAAATAATTTTTTGTGTTGTTTGCAATCTGATAGATTTGCAGCTTATCTCTTCTTCATAATAATTCTTCCTTTTTCCACCTCAGTAAGCTAACAGGAGGATCTGGGTTCTGAGCTCGTCATTCCCTCTCCATTCACTCTTGCTTTCAACCAGGCACACAGAAAAATAACTTAAATGCCAAAGTACTGGAACCTGTCTTTTCAATGCTGAAAAGAAAAGCCATTGGCTTTTTTTTAATTTAAAAAGCCACACTTGTTATTCTTCCCCTTCATGCCTAATCACACATATTTAAGATGTCTGACAGCCAAATGTGACATTGCTTACAGTCTCTTGAAACTTGCACTTCTTGATAGCTTTAATATCCTTTTAAATAAATGCTACTTGTAACTTTCCTTTAAAAGAGAAAAATGCCCATCTATTTAACAGTACTTCATTAGCGCAAAATTAAACTTTTTGGAACTGAAAGAGCTGTGTATTTATAAATCTAGCTCTTCTTGTATCTCCCCTGAAGCCACCAGAGGAGCTAGCTGGAAGGGGCCAGCGGGCTGACCCAAGCAGGTCCCCTTTACACAGCCCCTTGTGCAAGAGTGTCCCCAGTCAGCCCGACATGCCTCAGCGATCAGCCGCTCTAAACTAATGCTTTGGTTTATTTATTTCCTGTTTCTTTGTTCAGTTGGAAGGAACCTACAATGATCATCTAGTCCAACTGCCTTATCACTTCAGGGCGGACCGAAAGTTAAAGCATGTTATTAAGGGCATTGTCCAAATGCCTCCTAAACACTGACAGGCATGGGGCATTGAGCACCTCTCCAGGAAGAGCCTTTGGCTCTGCTTTAGCTTGTTCTCATGCCTTTACTGACCTATGCCTGACCCTTATCACTACCTGCAGCCATACAGGTCTTCACCCTGAGCAGCGATGAGAGGCTAGTTCGTGAGGAGATGGAAGAACCACAGTTTCTAGCATGCTTGGTGGAAGGAACAAGTCACATCATCCTATGTTGAACAGAAGCTAGAGAAACTGAAAAATAGTTCTGCTTTCTTGTAATTTCACTTTCCCAGCTGCTCTGAACACCAGCTATGTCATATGCAGAGACTAGAGATACAGCCTGGTACGTGCTCACCGTGCTTTGAACCGTACCCTCAGTAGGTAGTGAGACTGCTGGAAGAAGACAGACTTAGTCCTCAAAACTTTCTCAGGCTGCTGTGAAGAGCTGGCACTGGTAGTGTGTACACTGACAGAATCACAGAGAACGAATCCCACCAGCAGCTCCCCTCCCTCACCCTAACTGACTTAGCCAAAAAAGCCCTTTTTTTTTTTTTTCACTAAACCTACTTGGAGGGTGAAGTTACATTAAACAGAGTGAGCTGATTTAACCACTCCTCTCCACAGAAAAGGGAAAATGCTTCCTTGTCTTTCCCCTCCTCTGTGTTCCCCAGCACCATGTCCCACCACGTAGGTAGCACCAGAGGCCTCTCTGTGACCCTGTGCAGATCAGTAACCCAGCACACAAGCCCAGGAAAAAAAAGGAGCATATTCTGCATTAGTTGGCTTGGGGAAGGGACTGACGAGTATAAGAGCAAGAAAAGAAGGAGAAAGGACTGTGTGGTCACCAGCAGTGATTATAGAAGACACTTGCAAGGAGGCCCTCTGAGCACAGGAGGAGCAAGACCACCCCTTCTCAGGGGGCAGTAAGATGTTAGAAAAGCCCAGAGGCTTATGGAAACACACCCTGGAAAAATTCATCCTCTGTTTTTTTCAAATGTGTCAGTGTTTACTTGTGTGAGTATTGCCAGGAATAATACCGATGAGAAGGAAGAAAGACGAAATACAGTGAAAATGGATTGTTTTTGCAAAATTGCTGGAATGATCTTAACCTGGACAAGTATAAGAACAAAAAAAAAAACCCCACTGCATATGTTCAGCATGTTTTTCTCTTTTTTAATATATTGCTGCTTTCTGACAAGTTTCATGTATTTAATATTTTTTGTTGTTTCAAGGCTACCTAAGACTATCTGTATTAAATTCTGGCATTTAAACCTAGTTGTCACTTATTAAATCAAATACTCTGAACGTCCTGAAAAGAATCATTTATTATTATAGCACCAAATAAAACAAAAATATTTTGAATAGAAAATGCATTACTTATAGCATTGGTAAAATAACAACATTTAAATACTGATTTTCTATACACTCTGAATTTCATAAACCCAGTTTCATTATTAAAATTTGATTATGAAAATATGAATAGATTCATTGAGCTAAAACTATATTCTGTAAAGTAAGACTAGTGTGTTGTCTATTTTGTCCAGCTTTAATAAACCATTCTGCATGACACCCTGGTCTCTAAATTGAAGATACATGGATTTGGTGGATGGAGCACTCAGTGGATAAGGAACTGCCTGGAAAGTCTCATTCAAAGAGTTGCAGTCAACAGCTCCATGTCCAAGTGGTGGGCAGTGACAAATGGTGTTCCTCAGGGGCTGGTACTGTGTTAAACAGGGCTGTTTAACATCTTTGTTGGTGACATGGATGTTGGGATGGAGTGCAGCCTCAGCAAGTTTGCCAATGACACCAAGCTGTGTGGAGCGGTTGACAAGCTGGAGGGGAGGGATGCCATCCAGAAGGACTTGGGCAGGCTTGAGAGGTGGGCCTGTGCAAACGTCATGAAGTTCAACAAGGCCAAGCGCAAGGTCCTGCACGTGGGCCGAGGCAATCCCATACACAAATACAGGCTGGGCAGAGAATGGATTGAGAGCAGCCCTGATGAGAAGAACTTGGGGGTGTTCATTGATGAGAAACTCAACATGAGCCGGCAATGTGCGCTTGCAGCCCAGAAGACCAACTGTATCCTGGGCTGCATCAAAAGGAGCGTGGCCCGCAGGTCAAGGGAGGTGATTCTGCCCCTCTGCTCTGCTCTGGTGAGACCCTACCTGGAGTACTGTGTCCAGCTCAGGAGCCCCCAACATAAGAAGGACATGGACCTGTTGGAGCAGGTCCAGAGGAGCGACACAAAGACGATCAGAGGGCTGGAGCACCTGTCCTATGAAGACAGGCTGAGAGAGTTGCCATTCTTCAGCCTGGAGAAGACAAAGCTCTGGGGAGACCTTATAGCGGCCTTCCAGTATCTGAAGGGGGCCTAGAAGAAAGCTGGAGAGGGACTTTTTACAAGGGCACGTAGTGATAGGACAAGGGGTAATGGCTTCAAACTGGAAGAGGGTAGATTTAGAAGAGATATCAGGAAAAAAAATTTCATTATAAGGGTGGTGAGGCACTGGAACAAATTGCCCAGGGAGGCTGTGGAGGCCCTATCAGTGGAAGTGTTCAAGGCCAGGTTGGATGGGTCTTTGAGTAACCTGGTCTAGTGGAAGGTGTCCCTGCCTATGGCAGGGGTGTTGGAACTAGATGATCTTTAAGGTCCCTTCCAACCTAAATCATTCTACGATTCTATGATTAGATAAAAATAGTAACAAATAATTACAGGATACAGGACAACCACCTATATATCAATCTGAAAGTGGCTTCCAACAGGCCGTAAGTGTGGTGTTCTTCACCTCTTTCTATCTTTCTGTGCATTAAGCTGGTTCATGCAAAGCCTGACGACTTCTGTGGGCTACCAATGGACAGAACTTCCGAGCATCCTGAGAATGGACCCTGAGGTCAACCTTAGGACCATTCTCAAGAGGTGATGTCTGTACCTTCACACGACAGACAGGCCTGGGGAAGATCATGCACAACTCCAAAGTCCTATTCTGTTACCAGTGGTATTTAAAATGCCCAGAACAAGGCAGAATAAAGCATATTCTATGTTCTATATTTTTGTATGTCAATGTTAGGAATTCAACTTTTTTGCTCCTTTAGGCTGGTATCCTAGAGCCAGCATAGGAAATTAGAAGTCCCATCAAGAATTCCTTTCATGTCAGGGAAAATTCCTTTAGAAAACACATAAAGCTCCATGCTTTATGTACTTCCATTTTAAATTTCCTTTCTCAGTCATAAAGAACGCATGCAAACCCCCTCTAAATATATCCACCAAATTGATTTCATATAAAAGAAAGCTACAAAATTTAGAGCCATGATTATATTCATAAATTATTTGAAACACTGAGAAGTATTTTAACATTAATATAGCAAAGCAAGCCCATAACACAAAGATAACAGCATCCTATTTTTTAACAGTTTAGACTTAACCTTAAAAATTATTCCTTTTTTTTTTCATGCAATACATTCCATATAGATGTACAGACTGTCGCCACACTGGCTTTCTGAGTAACAGCAGCAACAATGACAACTTGTTCTAAAGCCAGGCTAAATAAATCTATGGAGTCTCTCTATTTCTTCATTTGTTTCCAAAGGAATGCCTTCACTCTTCTTACTTCAGTCCCTCAAGGCTTCAGCATAATCCAGTATTCCTTAATTTAAGCTTGGTTTTGATGTCATGGATATTATTTCTCTTCAAAACTTTACAGCTTTCATTTTCCTTTGTCATGAAAGGCATAGTACGCATCAGCAGCTATTTTATATCCTTTCTGCCCTTCCATGAGCTATATCCAAAACTCCCCCTTACATGAAAATCTCTTTACACACTCCACAAAGTACTCTAAACTCAGCTTTAAATGAACTCCTTGTTTCAATCTTAATGAGACAACAAAGTCCACCAGTAAGGAAGATCCTCTTGGGTTTGGCAGGTTTAAGTTCAGCGCCTGTTCCACAAAGGCTTTTCTTACCACCTTAGGCAAGTCAGCACTTAAATATCTTTTTTGAGTATGGACTTTAACACCTTTGTGCTTTCATATCCCAGCTGTACTGGGGTAATAAAACTCCTCAATTTTACCAGGGTGTTGTGAGCATAAGAATATCAAAAATTAGAGGTGTCTCACACATCCTGGAACAAGCATTTAAGGATAAGATCCCCTTTATGAGTCTTGCGGGGCTCGGATAGATCACAACATGTAGACTCTCTAGTAATTGTTCAGAATGTATGTATGTAGGTATATATGTGTTTTTTATGAACAACAGAAAGATGATTAAATTCTGACACAAAATGGGAATTATGCAAAAAAAGGTGTTATACAAAAAAATCTATTGCATTATTAATTAAGAAATAGAAGTAATAATTAAATAGGATAACGAATACTACAATCGGTGTAGTTTTTACTATTAAATTAATTAATAAATACTAGAAATAGCTTAAGCTTTCCTCAGTGTTCCAATTACGTTTCAACTGCACATTACTCTGTTATCAGTGGTACATCCACAGCGAATGAGGACTTGAATAACGTTACCTTCCAGGTTTTGCCTACATCAGTAATTGCAGCAGCACTGTTAACCACAGTTTACAGAACCTTACTGATAGGTATTTTCACTACCTTCGCTTGCCATACAGACTGTTCAGCTTCCAGGGATGGTTTCACAGCTCTAGGAAGCTGAATTAACACCCCACTGTGGCTGATGCCACGCTGCTCCCTGTCCTTCCCACCCTTCCTTTCTGCCCCAGAGCTGACCACTCACTCCTGCTGTTCACAGCAGGCCAGATCCGGAGCTAATGAGGTACTTCTGGGAGTCAGTTTCAGTCACTAAAACAGCAGAAATCAAACCCAGCAACCCAGCAGCGAGTTAGAGCAACTTAGAGCAAAGCCCGCCTACTGTCAGAGCTGGAACAAGGAAAGATGGGGGCTTGAGGGGACAGGAACACACGGATGAGGAAGAGTGGGAGCTAGGGACTAGGGAGTAAAGCTTTCTTGGCCACTGAGATCACTTTCATTCACTGCTGACTTTTGTCTAGTGTGTTCCTTCACTAATAGTAAATATAGGCTAAAAAGATCAGAAGGCAGGGCAGGTTTCGGTGGTTCTTTCCTGGAGTGTGTGCGGTATCTGCTGATGAGTCACATCCTAGACACATTGTTCACATTTTGGGGTCTTCTTCTGGGGAGCTAGAAGACCAGACACTTGGGTTAACTGCAACCTTGACGGGTTCTCCCCAAACTTCAGGCACAGCTAATAGCACAAGCATCCTCTCCCCAGAAGCCAAACATCAGGATGTGGCAATGATGGTCCTTAACTTGTGTATGTGGCTGGGAGGTACTGGGCTGACCAAGAACTGTTTTTTCTTGAAAACAAATAATAAAGTGTCTGTAATTAAAAAAAAAAAAATAAAAAGGGAAAAAAAGCTAATGACTTTAGACAGACTTTCTTAAACAATATGAAATGTCCAGCCAAGGAAATTCTCCAAATTACAGAATAACTTGAGACTTGTAAAAACAGTAGAACAGCAGTGCCTGATCACTCAGTTCAGCTTCTGGCATAAGAGAAATAGCCAGGAGCAAGGCCAAAGAGCGTACTGGACCAGCTATTCTCACATGCCAGCAGCTGTCCAGCGAATGTTAACTGTGTTGTATTAGTTAAAGCAGCATTATCCTCTCCTTGTAAATATCTGTATCAGCAACAGGGTAGACAGAGGATCAACTTTCAGAAATGTTTTGAGAAGTAATGGTAATTGTTTCAGCCCTATTCCTTATTTGTAGGTTCAACCACATATTGTATGAAATCCAAATTATACCCTTTCAAATCCATCACATGTCCTGATGCTGCCAGTATAATATGTATCATGCATGAGGTGTCCCTCACTCTGGGCTTAACTCTTTGCTACATATAACTTAAGCTAATTCTGCCCCATGTGGCCTATGAAGGTCAGACTAATTTCTCTGGTCCGCACTTCCTAGTTGAGTTTTCCCTCCTAGCCCATCAGTCAACTTGCCCTTATATACAAGTTGAAATGAAAACCACTGTGGATAAAGGTGGAGTTTGGGCTTGAAACCTGAGCTGAAGTAATAGCCGTAAGGTACTCGCGTGGCTCATGCTGCCAGCAAAGGCAGCTCGCGGGTCCAAACACAACATCCATCTCTTTTCAGCTGTGCTACGAGTACAGCCTCACAGCATGGCTGAGCCTATTAAGGAGGAAGACAAGAGAAGACCTCCTGATAGCAAGGGAAATGGGTGCAGAGGTATTCTACCACGACGAATGAGTGGTTTCACATCTCTTGTAGCTGATTTCCACTGCTGCTGAAAGGTGCAATTCTAGTCTTTGCCTGGCCATGTCTTCTCACCTTCCCTTTGTGTTGGGGCTGTGCTGCTTTGTCAGCACAAGCAGCTGAAACAGCTTGCTGACCTAGCTGAGAAAATACCTTTTTTGTGGTTGTTTTTTCCAGCTGGGCTAAGTGAGCTTCTCTGAGTCACTGCATGGCCACACCAATGCCAGTACTACCACACGAGACTCAATGGTGACGCACACTGGGGCAAGAAGGAGAATCATTCTTTTTGGAAGAACATCTTCTCCAATTGGCTAAAGATAGTTGTGAAAGCACACAGCTGAATATGAACCCGGCACAGGTAAGTATATGGCTGTGAATCAGCACATAAAACCAAATGCCAAACCCAAACGACTTTAATTAGACTATTGTTAATGTAGCACTGCAGTTGCTAATGACTAGTGCTGCAATGACCAGCGAGATCGGTATAGACCGCTGTGATTTGCAATAGCATGGCTTTTCTGACTATGAGAAGTATTGTCAAGAACAAGCAAACTAAGAGAAAGCATAAGTGCTAAATGTTTGTGAAGTCTTTCTGTTACTAACAATGGGAGATTATAAGCTCTGGCAAAACTAGAATAATTTTTAAATAAGAGTTTAATCTAAGGAATCCCAAATACGTCCTCTGACACAGGACAGCAGAAAGGATCAAACTGGCACTAAGCAGCACTGTGCTGGTTTTCTGTTTCCAGAGATGCTTGCTGCTTTGTTGTGTTCGAGGCTGGCCATCTCGGCTTTACAGAGAGACTCTGCAGGAACTTTGCACAAAGCATCTGCTGGTCACATGAAACAGAAGGTGTCAGGTTCGGCTTTGGTTACCCCTGTCATTCCCCTTCTCGCTCTCTGTTCGAAGCAGGAAAAATAGGTAGTGTCAACGTAGGCATGGGAACCAGGGAATTCTAGCTATGGTATAATTCGTTGTCAAACTGACAAAATAGTTTAGCTGCTCAGAGCCGGATCTTCCATCTGCTCCACAGTGTGACGACAGCAGCCACTGCCCAGCTGTTTTCTGCCCTCACCTCTCCCTAGCGATTAAATGCATGCACTCCCACCAAGAGAGACTTAATGGCGCCCAAAGGGTTGGGCTCTCCATGCATGCTCTTTAGTCATCTCAGCTAGGCAGCAGAGCAAGGCTTACTCCAGAGCTGAGGTGCACTTGTGAGGCAGACTTTACTCCAGTGAGAATGTCTTCCATCTTTTAATATGTAAAATATACACATTAAAACAGAAAGCTTATATCTCTTTTGCTTAATTATCTTTTAATTAATATTTTTCAAGTAGGTAAAGAGAGAAACAATTTCCATATTATATTTTATGTTGAGCTTACTCACTTGTTTGTCAAGTTTAATGTTTCATTGTAGAAAAAAAAAACCCAAAATATGAAAGATATCTTTCACTATCTAGTAACTGAATTTTGCAGTGCTCATACATTTGTCATTGCAAATATGTATTTCAGCAGGGAACCACAGCAGGAAACCACATGAGATGAATTAGATTTCCTGTTCAGAGAGCAGCAGAAGGTTATTGATGCATCTAGCCAGTTCAGAGCTGTTATCTACCATTACAGGAGATACAACTCTGACATTAAAACTCTTTAGTTGTTCTTCATCTGAAAACTAACGTGACTGGGCTACGTGGTGTCAAATTGGTTCTGTCCACTTCTGTGAGCTGCTTGTTGCAACGTGCAGCTACTGAGACAGCAAAGTACAATAATTTGCAGCCTCCGAAAGATGCCTTTGATGTCAGGGAACTGTGCCTGTGCTCTAAAATAAAAATTTAAACATGCAACTATAAATTAAGGTGCTCTTCTAAGTCAGACGGAGAGCTGTTCATGGTCACATACTTTTGCCAAGCAAAAAAGGTTGAACTCTCCTATTTCTTAGCAACAGCATCATATAGCACCACATAATTCCAAGGAGCATCCAAAAGCAATTTCCTTTTTTCTCTCACATAATAACTAAAACTTGATGAAAAGAGAAGACTTTTGTTATGATTTAGAATGCGACTTTTAACACTTTGGAGGTGAATCTTAGCAATCTGCATGAAGCTCTTTATAAAACAGAAAGCACTTTTCATATTTCCATCAAAATTCCACTCAAAACCAAGTTAAAAACCACTGAAACAAAATGATGAAATATGTCATTCTCTTCTCTGGTTTGTTGACAATTTTCCCTTAAAACAGAAAAAAGAACAGATTCGAGTAATCACTGGACCTTCCACAACGCGTAACATCAAATGGAGATAGCTCTGCTTACAAGGCCAACAGTAAATGGGTGCTTTCCAAAGAGATTTAAATTTCACTAACAAAAATCAGCTACATTTGAAAGGTTCCGACTATATTTTTTATGCTTTTAGTACCTGGAGTCCCATCTGTAGCAGAAGAGCTATTCTGTGCTCGGTTGTGTGATAAAGCTCACCTGTGTGTGATAAAGCTCACCTGCACACCCACAAAGATGCTCAGAAAGACAGTGGCAGGAGGAGGAACCCAAATAATACCCTTCCAGGCTACCCTCAGGCCCATCACAGGGGCCATCAGCCCACTGAAGGCCCACCTCCACAAGCCCAAGGGAGCACAGGGACACAGAGTGGCAGGCAGGAAGCTGAACCAAGGACCACTGAGGAATGGACACCTTGTCCAGGCCCCTCCATGGGCTGTCCCAGCAGAGCCTCAGCCCCAGCATCCAGGTGAAAAATCCGTCATGATGAGGCACTGTGAGTGAGCAGCTGTCTGGAACACCTTTAAGACCAAGGTGGGGTTGCTGCCCAGAGATGCAGGAGAAAAGCAGTGTGGGACCCTACAGGACTTACTACAGGATGTTTAGGGGAGGAATCAGAGACGGAAAAAGGGAGGCTTAGGTGGTTTGGAAAGGAACAAGAAGGGAAAATAGAGGGATAAGGGGTAAAAAGGGCCAGTTGCATGCAAATAGTGTGTATTTCAGTATTTCTATGTCTCACTACCTGTATCCTAGTATTTTGTTCACCTTTCTAACTCCTTTTGCCCATTGAACTGTTGCCTGTCAACTTTCAAGTAAGCAATTTGGCAACCAGCACTTTAAAATAATGTAGTTTTGGTAAAGAAAATCAATCAGTATTTAAATAGGTTCTTATAATAGCCTTTGGCAATACTTAGGAGGAGAAGTCTGTTAAGTTACAAAGAATACTAATACACTATTGACACACTTTTTCTTCTGGTAAGTTATTCTACTTTATTCTTTTCTGTCTTGTAAATTTTGTCTTTAATAATGTTTACCTAATTTACCTCTTCTTACACCAAGACACAAATATTTATTTTAAGTACAGAGTCATCATCATCTCGTTATCTAAATATTTACCTCAGAAATTTTCTGTGGAGGTGTTCTAGAATTAAAACATTCGTAACACCTCATTGCCATCACTGTCTTCAAGAATTCGTGGAAGATGGGTGAGTCTGAATAGAGGAGAATATAATATTATCTTCAGAAAGAAAGGAGGAATCGGCAGTGAACATGATTTCAGTATCAAGAACAATACTCTAATAAACTATTAACTAGCCACATTAAAAGTACCTGGAGGGTCATTGAAAAAGAAACAGCCAGCAAAGATTTGTTGCAAACAAAAGTTTGTTAAACTGCTGTATTTTCCTTCTTTAACAGAGTATCTGGGCTGCAGTGAAAGAGGCAGTAGAAGTGATGTGTATCAACTCTAGGGAATCTTTGGGCACTATCTTACATGACATTCTCATAGACGGTGTACAGGGATATTTTGTTCTGGGCTAAATTGCTACACAGTAGGTGCACGTTTTGTTCTGGGCTAAATTGCTACACAGCAATTGCTTGCAGGAAATACTCCAAGACTTATCAATATTGTGTTTTCAAACAAAAAGGATATATAATATAGAATTCCACTGGGGTCTAGCCAAGATCTGATACGATGCAACATTTTCATTCATGACTTGGTTGATGGAACAGAGAGGACACTTACAAAATTTGCAGATGATGCCAAAGCAGAAGGGGCTGCAAGGGAGCTGAAGGGTTAGAATTCGAAATGACTTTGATAAATGGGAGAGGTGGTCGGTAATCAATAAGATGAAACTCAATAAACACAAGTACCAAGTAATATATTGAAGCAAGAAAAAATGAAATGCATAAATACAAAGTGGAGAACAGTAGCAGCACTGTAGAAAGAGGCCTGGGTGTTACAGTAAACCACATACTGAATATGAGTCAACAATATGATGCTGATGCAAAAATAGAAAAACTCATCCTGGGACATTTTAACAGATGTGTCATACCCAAGACAGAGTAATTGTTTTTCTTAGAAGTCTTAGTTTGGTGCAGTTTAATAGGATAGTACAAAAAGAAGTTAAAAAAAAAAAAAAAAGAGAGGTTTAAAAGGTGGAAAATAACTGAAAAAGGGAAAGGATATATTTGCTCTAAAAAATAAAGGCTGGTGGCAGATGTGGATGTGATATGACAACACCCTTCCAATAAGTACAAGGTTCTCATAAACGGGGATCCCATTGACTACTCTTCACGACACTAAGGACACAGCAACACCTAACGAGCTTCAATTGCAGCAGGAAATGTTTAGGCTAAGACAGGAAAAACTTCTAACTCTAAGGATAGCTGTGGACAGAAATAGGTCACCTAAAGGTGTGGCATAATCCCCACCATTCAGCTTTCTAAGAGGAGGTTAGAAAAATACCCATCAGAGATTCTCCATTCCTTGGAGCAAGAGGCAAATATGAGCTCCTGCAGGTTTGGTTTTTTTTTTTCATTCTAGCTCCTGTTGTTGCCGTATCAAAGAAACAGAAACTTGTGACTGAAATTAGCTTTTTAATTTTAATACTAAATATGTTCACGCCAGTTTCTGACAGTGACCAGCCTTCCTTATCTGCAAAAAGAAATTCATGCCCTGGTGATCTGCTCCTCGTGAGTAGTACCATCTGCAGAGAGGTTAGGTCTGCTGGTGACTTTGATCCATTCTCTCAAGACAGCTTAGTGCATCTCTTGATGCCTGCAGGTCTTTGATTCCAAATATTTATCTTATTTCTGATTTATTTCTGGCCACTTGAGTTTTACGTTTCCCCACAGAGCCCCTCTGATACACACATCAGCTACAGAATTCAGCTGCCACTGTTCATGACGCTCCCTCCTGGCATCACTGGGGCTCCTGTTAATTCTTGGTAGGCTTATTTATTACTTGAATGTACGTTTGCTGTTTTTACCAATCTACTGTGGTGTGCTTAAATAGCTACCAAGTTCATTTAAGGATTTTATTTTCCTAAATATTTTGCCTTTGGTTTCATGGCTTTATGCCTTTGGACACTCTGCAGTTAAGATCACTACACTAATCTTCACTATCTTGCAGCTACTGTGACAGAGGGAGTCAGCTGTAATTACTTCTTAAATCAGATCTCGTTTGTTACTTAGGACTAAATCTCTTGTGCACCCACAAAGCCACCTACTGCTTAAAGCATCATTTGTAGTAACATGAATTTGCTACTCTTAGCTATATCCTTCGGTGGTATTTGAGCCACTAATCCCACATACTTGAAAAGATCTATTACTACTAGTTTACCTCCATTTAGACCCTTCTTTGTGCAATCCTCTTACAATGGTCATTCACCTACCTCAAAATGCACTGAGACTCGGCTCTAATTAAAAATGGAGTCTATGGCTCATGATGTCAGTTCTCTCACCTCAGAAACTTCATTAAAGTAAAACTGTATCATATTGAAGAGTTGAGATTAGAAAATATATTTGAGACTATGGAATGTACTTCCTTTGTCAGTTTTCTTTTCTATTTGAGTTCGGGGGTAAAAATTCTACCTCACATTCCCCCATACACCTGCTGTACTTGTAGACTTGAATTCCCAGGTATAGTAATTGACTTTATCAAACAAGAACTGCTGTTATTGGCATGTCTCTCATGCAACATTTTTTTACATTTATTGATGCAAGATTTGTGCAGAACTGGATGACCGGTAGAATGTACAAAATCTGGATCACAAATTGCAAATTATGCAGAGCATAGGATCTCCTGCGTATGCTTATGTGTACTTTAGGCATGTTAACTAGCATCCTAGTTTGTACTGCATCCCATTTTCCATCCTCTGGTACCCTGTAAACTGCCAGCCCTGTTTCACTGCAAGGAAAAGGGGAGAGGGATCATGCTTGTGTCTCTGAAGCATACAACAGCTTAAAAAAAGCTCATATAAAATACCACGGAACTGTCACCACACTCACCATCAGAGCCTCTCCATTTTTGCAATACAAACTGAGCAAGAAGCCCGTATCTGGGCACGGCAGCAGTGCTTTCAGTGGCAGCGCAGACGCATGCAGACTTCCTGAGCCAAAGCGTTGTTTCCTGCACACAATGGGCCACATAAAATGAGACTGCAAAGTTGGGAGTTACATCAGGCACAACTTTCTGCGTAGTCAGATACCGTCACTGATGACAAAGACAGGATCCCTTTGAGTGTCGCGCCTGGCTCTGGGAGAAGAGTTCTGCAAAAGCAGGTGGGGTGGCTCAGCAGCAAAATGAGATTTCTAGAATAGGAAGTACAATATTAACGGTAGATTTGTGATAAGTTCAGCCCTTATTTGGTGAGGTAATGACTCATATAAGCGTATTGTCGAACAAGTAGAGGAGGGTAACTAGTTATGCAGAGATCCAAAGAACTCTTCCGCTATATTAGTGCTCTGGCAGTGTGTTGGAACTGGAAAACCAACAGCAAGCAAGGTTATTTAGGAAATGAAAACAACCGTTTCAATAAGAAGTGGTAGCAGACTTTTCTTAGATACTTTCTCAGCTGCAACAGGGTGAATGAAGGCGAAAATATAGTCTCTGCATATTCAGGTCTCCATGCTTTAGAAGGAATGAGCAATTGTGTTGTAAGCTGTTGTAGACAAATAACCATGGAAGACAAAGCCCGTGCAGGTGACTTACCAAGGTGCACAATGTCTGGGTATCTCACAGCGCTCTCCTAGCCATGCTGACAGAAGCAGACAATGATCCCCCAAGTTCCCAGCAAGCTGAGATCAACAGACTGATCCATCATGAGCCACGGGTGACTGTGCCTGCACCCCGACATCCAAGCTCATGAGCTCATACATCGGCAATCTCCACTGAGACCTTTTCAATAACTGCTTAAGTTGCTGTCAAACAGTAGCGAGATGTGTGTGCTTGCCCAGCTCAAAGAAAAACCATTGATCTTCTGTCAGACTTGATTCTAATCATTGCCTTCCTAAATTTTTCATATATATTTAACAGCATCTATCTCCTAATCATGAGGATGTGTATCCCAAGGTTTTTGCTTCCCTACTTCATTTAGCACTGATGATGGTAGGTTATGTCACATAGTTGGCAATGGGGACTCTCCAGCTTGGGAGAAAGGAGAAGGCAAGGTGTCTGCAGAGACTCAGATCTGTCAGAAGTTAGGGACAGGAGAAGAGAAGCCAAAGACACTCAATAATGACAAGTAGAGTCAAGTAGCCCCTGGAGTTCAAACAGACTTTGGGCAAGACTTTATTTTAGTTTTCAGATTTGAAACAGGTCAGGCATTGAAAATTCTACAGAATAGAATGATCACTCCATTAAGGTATGCACATTGCTTTCATGGTGGGTGATGGGATTCTGGGTGGTGAAAAAGGACATCTTTGACTAAGCCAGGAGAAGCTCATCAATGAATGTCCTGAAACTGACATGCATGCTGCCCTTGGACATACTGGATCACAGCTGTGTCAAGGAATGAAGTCCAATGTCTTGAGTAATGTCAGGTGGATTCCACTTTCCTATCCTAAGCTAAAAGCTCACTTTTACAATGTCTGATGCAATGTCACCCAGTGGTCAGGGTTGATACGGTGAAGGGGTGAGGAGTGCATGGGCCCTGTCGAGACTCACAATGCATAAATTCTGTTCAGAATAAATAAATGCTTGCTTCAGTGTCTGAGACATACCTGCTTTCTCATAATTACCACCACATAGTTATGACGTGAGAAAATCCTAGGAGAACATCAGGTGAGTGAGAATCAGGTGCAATGGGCATAGATGTGGTAGAAGGGAAGGGGAGCTTTGTGCTTCAGGCTTGGACAAGTTAGGGCCACGGCAGGCAGAACCGGAGCACTCGCTTTTACCATTGGGCCTTTCTGGAGGCAGAATTCTTAAGCCAGTCCCCCAGGCTGATGCATTTGCAAACACCACTACAGAAGAATTCATTCCTTGAGTTCCCATGGCGGTTTTGATAGATGTTTTCCACAGAATCCAATCAGGTCAAATACCTCTGACTTGGTCCACTTGGGATCATGTGGAACAATGCCTAGGGAGCGTGCTTGCCAAGTACACGATTTCCACTGTGGCTCTGGTCCAGGCTCTGTCTGATCAGTAACGCTATGCCGTCACCAAATTCTTCGAAGCTGCTGTTGCTGGAGCCAAGACAGTTTACAACAAAACACCAGATTCCAGCAAGAGCCCAAATAAAAGAAGAAAAATATGCACCTAAACCTGCTTATACACAAAGAAAGCAATTCCTTGGAAACCCTTGGGTACCATGACAAAGCAGCATCAAGAGCAGAAAGGGAGCATGAAAGAATTGGCAAAAGAGCCTTTGGGCTGGCGAAGAAGGTTCATTGAGAAATGCTGATATCTGACACCTGATCTTGCATAACCCTGCCAGACAAAAATTATTCTTTCATTTGTTTATTTATATATTCTCACCCCCACCGCCACCTTCAGTCAAATGGAGTGGTCTTATACTAGTTCAGCATCTTGTGTCTGAGGGCTGTAACATTTTTAATCATATACTAGCTACACTACGACCGGATTTACAGTTTTGTGAAGCCACCGTCTCACTACTGTCTCTGCTGTTTACAGCTGCTGGCCCCTCGGAGCTCTCTGTCCAAACGCAACCTATGTAAGTGCTGGCAGATAGTAGAGAGGGTAACCAATGAAACTGGAGCACGCAGCCAGCTGTCTCTCCCTCCCCCTTCACACCCCCCTCTTTTTTTTTTTTCTTTGTAAAGATATTAGGTGTTGCTCTGTTCAGCATTACAAGCCTCACTGTGCTCTGTAGAGCAATGCCTAAATATGTTGAAAAATCTCAGTCAGTGTGTTAGCTGAAAAATCAATGAATGCTAAGGATAGCTTAGAGAGCGAGCCAGAATTGACATAAAAGAAGATATGAGACAGTTTGGGAGCTTAAAAAAAAATTAATAAAATGCAAAACACAGGTGGGGAATTTGGGTAGAAGAGTATTTCTGAGGTGGGGAAAAAAGTGGGTATTAGAACTAGGAAAGAAAGTTGAAAAAAATAATGAGAAAAGCAAGATCCGGGCAAGTTACTTCACAGGGGAAAAAGTTGGAGAAAATAAAGAAAATGAAATCATGGTACTAAGGAACATCATCAAAAGATTAGAAAACCGTAAACAAAATGTAGAACTGATAAACAAGAGAGACAGAAAACTGCACTTATGAGTAGAGAAGAACGATAATTACCATAGTAAAAACAAGGAGTTGAACTCCCTGTAATGAAACAAAACATACACTTTGAGAGATGACAAGCAGTAGAGACTCAGAACTAAGTGGATTTTCTTAGTTTGGGCTGTTGTGCAAACCAGCCACCCTCATGTGATACTATGCCTGAGCTACATCTTGCCAGGAACCTTGCATTTTAGTGGGTCTCTGCTCACCCACGCATTTCCATGCTGTGCACTCTTCCTGGGTGTCAACACACTTTTAAAGTTCTGAGCCTGAAAGATAGTGGTGATGAAAACTTTTTGCTTCATTTTTCCCTGTTTCTGCTGTTTTTCTTTTATCCACTCCAATAGCAGTTGGCACTCCTGTGTCAACAAATATACATCCTCAGACCTAATCCTACTCTCATGTAACCTTCAATAGGTGACTTCTGCTGACTTCTAGGAGAGCCTGCAGAGAGCAACCAGTATGACAGTGCGCACAGTAGGTACTGGTTCATGTGGGAATAATGCCGAAAGAGGCAGGCTCAGAAAGCTGAAGTTGGCAGAAAGAATTTGAACAAGACTGACATTTGGAATTTGGGAAAGAGAAGGTGGTATAGGAGTAACTGTGGATCATAAAAATGCATAAAAATCATCATGCCCCTACTGAAACCACCTACACCACCAACATCTTGTATGTGTTGCTTCAATCACTCCCCGAGTTGAGACAGGGCTCTTACTCTTTGCACTCTATAGCCAGATTTTCAAAAGCTCTGTACCTACAGCTGCAGATCCAGTGGAATCCAGCGAAAGGTTAAAAGCTGTCTCTCACTTAAAAAAAAAAAGGCCTTGCTAAGACATTTGCCCATTTTTCATGCAACCTCTCATTCAGGAAGCGCTTTGTACCCTGTCTCTCAGAGCTCCGAGTGAAGGGGCAGGTCACAGTGCCCTGACCGCCCTTGCCCAGGACCCACACCTGCTGCCGTGCAGCCAGAGCCCCACCAGAGCTCGGACCTGGCCCCAGACCCACCCTTGTTGTGGATGTAGCCCCGTCCCTGCTCATCTGATGACCACTGGACTATCAGCAGGTCCTGTCTCCAGCCCAGCCCTGCTTGGACATGGGGTATGGCGCCCTGACTGCAAGGGTGCTGCCCTGCTGGGCTGGGGTCACCTCAGCAGCCGCTTCGCTCCCAGGGCAGCCCCACTCTTCCCATTCCTCAGCACTGCCCAGGAGAAGGCACTGAGATTTGTCTGAGCTGTAAACTGTGACATATTACCATTTGCTTATTTGAATGGAATTTATTCAGCATTTGTAAGGTCATTTTCTGATGCACCTACTTGTGACTTGTCTGTTCTGAGTGTACACCTGGTAACAGCCTGCACCATGTTTGTTTCTGATCTTTTCTTACTCTGTGATGGACAAGCTTGACATTTTCACATTTCCTGTCTTCCAGAGAGTATGCTGGAGGCCTGGGATGAAGATTGAGGGTGTCCTCATCCCTTTGAAGGATTAAACTGTTCAACAGCTGGTAAAGAAATTCTTCGGCACTGTTGTCACTGACTTGTGGTTAGTTGGTGCTCTGTATTACTTGACAAAGAATTTGGGCATGTAGCATAAAAAACTGAAACTGACAGATCAGTACATGCGTACCGCTACAACCAGATTTCTTCCGAATTCAAACGGTGTTAAGAGGCTTTGCCATGCTGCCGGTTTTTACAGATCCACCATTTCTTGGACCACACCGCTGCCGCAAACGGTTTTGGCTTACCCAGCTGTCTTCCCAAACCAGGCAAGGTTGAGCGGGCAACACCGCCGGCCTGCTCCCACAGCCAACGGGCAGCGCGAGAACCGGAGGAAACCAACAGCACGACCACATTTTTTTTCTGTTTTTAACGCAACGACGGCCAGCCTGGCCTACCACGGGGATGACTCCCCCTCTGTGAATCTGCAGCAAGGCTACACAAAACGCTGACCCCACCGGACCCGAGGCCCCGCTCCGCCGGCCCGGCCTGCAGGGCCCCGCCAGCCCCCACCT
>NW_009647218.1:2037233-2074805 GCF_000708025.1 Charadrius vociferus | reverse complement strand
CCGTCGATGCTTTAGGGGGCAGGAGAAGGAGGTGGGTTGTGGGTGGTTTTTTTCCTGCTGTCTCCGGGAGAGGAAACCAAACCTCCCCTTTCTGGGTGTTAACTCTCCAGCCCCCATGGGTTGGGTTTCAAACCACGTTTCTTAGGACTCGTTCTTTTGTAATAATGATTTGCGCTGTTGTTTTGATGAAGAGGTAAAGGCGACGGGCTGGGAACCGAAAAGGATACATGCTCGTAGGTTTTGTTATTGTATAAATGAAGGTGAATAATTAACCTGTTACACTTGATATTTTTTTTTTTTTTGCAGATCAAAAGAAGGAGGAAACTATGCCCACAGAGGGAGAGAAGTCTCCCGAGGCAGAGAATAACAACAATAATAATAAAAAAGGGAAAACTGGAGGCTCACAGGTAAAGCACACACACCCGAATAGGGGAGCGCCCAAACTATTAGCATTTAAAATGAAATGTTCAGCTAACAGCATTTCCTGCTCAGGGCATCTTTCTTTGGGTTGGATGAAACGTAGTTGGTTGGGTGCAATATTTTTACTGCCTGGACATGTTTTTTTTTATGGTGGTGTTTTTTTTTTTACATTTTGCAGTGATCAGCTGCAATAGAAGCATTTTTAATTTTTTCTTTATTTTAGGGGAAAAAAAAAAAGATTGGATTGAGGATGCGGTTGAGGTCCTGGCTGTCACACACTCATTGATAACTGAGGGCCTTATTTTTACAGATTATTTACAGAAATACATACTTCCTTTTTCAGAGCTCTATCACTAGTCTCTATGCAGAAGCACTGGTGGTGGTTTTTTTTCTGCTTCCTGTGTAAACCTCATGCTTACTTCTGATGGTTCACACTCATGCTTTTCTCCTGAATCTGTTCTGTTTTCTCTCTCTATGGATAGGATTCTCAGCCTTCTCCTCTGGCTTTGCTAGCGGCCACTTGCAGCAAAATAGGAACTCCTGGTGAGAATCAAGGAACTGGACAGCAGCAGATTATTATAGATCCAAATCAAGGTTTGGTGCAGCTTCAGAATCAGCCACAGCAGTTAGAATTGGTAACAACTCAGCTTGCTGGAAACGCTTGGCAGCTTGTTGCCACTGCTCCTTCTGCTTCAAAAGAAAATAATGTTGCTCAACAAGGATCTTCTGTTGCCTCGAGTGCAGCAAGTCCCTCCAGCAGTAACAATGGAAGTACATCTCCTTCAAAAACCAAGTCTGGGAGTTCTTCTGCAACAACCCCTGGACAATTCCAAGTCATTCAAGTACAAAATCCAAGTGGTAGTGTCCAATACCAAGTGATCCCACAGATCCAGACAACAGAAGGTCAACAACTTCAAATCAATCCCTCTAATGCTACTGGTCTACAAGACCTACAGGGTCAAATTCAGCTTATTCCAGCAGGGAATAATCAAGCTATTCTCACAACTGCAAATAGGACAGCTTCGGGAAATGTTATTGCTCAGAACCTAGCAAATCAGACAGTTCCAGTCCAAATTAGGCCTGGTGTTTCCATACCCCTGCAACTGCAAACTATTCCTGGTACTCAGGCACAAGTTGTAACGACGTTACCTATAAACATTGGTGGGGTAACCCTAGCATTGCCTGTGATAAACAGCGTGGCAGCTGGAGGAGGTTCGGGTCAAGTTGGCCAGTCTACTGAGAGTGGAGTTTCCAATGGAAATCAGCTAGCATCTACGCCTGTCACTTCTGCCTCTGTTAGTACAATGCCAGAGTCTCCTTCCTCATCTTCCACCGCTACGACCACTGCCTCAACATCTCTAACGAGCAGTGACACGCTAGTAAGCTCTGCAGAAACAGGCCAGTACACAAGCACAGCAGGCAGCAGTTCAGAGCAGACAACTGAAGAACCCCAAACCGCTACAGACTCTGAAGCCCAGAGCTCCAGTCAGCTTCAGTCCAATGGACTACAGAATGTCCAGGATCAGTCCGGTTCCCTTCAGCAGGTCCAAATCGTAGGTCAGCCTATTCTGCAGCAGATACAGATCCAGCAACCTCAGCAGCAGATTATTCAGGCCATTCCTCCGCAGTCGTTTCAGCTTCAGTCAGGGCAGACTATACAGACCATCCAGCAGCAGCCTTTGCAGAACGTTCAGCTGCAGGCAGTGAGTCCAACTCAGGTGCTCATCAGGGCTCCAACTTTAACACCATCAGGTCAGATCAGCTGGCAAACTGTACAGGTCCAGAATCTGCAAAGCCTTTCAAATCTTCAAGTTCAAAATGCTGGGTTACCCCAACAGCTAACCATTACCCCTGTGTCTTCAAGTGGTGGCACAACCATTGCCCAGATTGCACCAGTGGCTGTTGCTGGTACCCCCATCACTCTGAACGCTGCCCAGCTTGCTTCAGTACCTAATCTTCAGACAGTTAGTGTTGCCAACCTGGGTGCTGCAGGTGTTCAAGTTCAAGGAGTTCCTGTTACCATTACCAGTGTTGCGGGTGAGTGGTCTGACAAAGTTTTGGGTTTGTTTTGTTTTGGTGGGGTTTTTGTTGTTTGGGTTTTTTTATTTATTATGGCAAGAGTACCAGACAGTTTAAAATTAACACTTTTTTCAGGATTTTCTGTAATAAATGTTAAACCCTTAACTGTGAGGAAATACCTTATCGCTAAAATTCAGGTTTTAAAATAGCTGACACTTCTAAACATTGAGCTAATACCACCAGTTGCGTCAATTGAAATGGAACTGTTTCTATTTGATAAACTATTCTCAAATTATCATGTTCTCCATCTTATTATAGACTTGCAGGCTTCAAGAGTGAACTTGAGACTTTACTGTTAGAGCTTTCGTATGTTTAAAAAACAACAACAAAAAGCTTTTTCTAACCAAGCAATATTCCTAATCTCTGCGTGGGGGATGTAGGATGAGAAAAGTGACAGTATGTGAACTGGGATATCTTGTGCCATGGCATGCGTTTGTATGGAGCTATTTGTTGCATTTTGCACTAGCTCCTAAAAAGTTGTTTCCTTAAAAGTTTGAGTTCTGCAAAGAGATTGAATGGAATAAGGTGTGTTTGTGCACAGTATAGTTCCCGTGACTTGTCCTTATGAAAAAAGTAAAATAAAAACAACTGGTAACTGTTCCTCAGTACTTGCTGATGAACTTTTGATATGTCTTATGAAATGCCTGTTTGGTTATGCTGGTCTAATAGTTGGGAAAGGAACTCTTGAAAGGCTCTAGGCTGGATAACAGCTTAGTTCTAAAGTAGGTTCTGTGCAAGGTCTATGCAGTGTCTTAGAAGGGCAACTCTATGTGTAAAACTTGCAAACTTTTAACATGTCAGGTAAAACTTGATTTAGGGGGTCTCTCTGACAGTTTGATAACTGCTTACATGAGCTTGGTTTTATTTTGTACAAGTAAGTCTTCTGTTGTGGTAGTTACAATAAACTCTTGTCTTAACAGCAACTTGACTATAGACACAGTTTTTTAGTATAAGAAAGAAAAGTATACAGTAATAAAATACTCATGTTTGACTGCTGTCCAGTCTGCATAAACAAATGTTAGTTTCATATTGACTCTTAATCTGTTTTTTTGTTGTGGTTTTTTTTTTTATAATTGTATGCTAAGATGAGAAATGTTTAGCCAGGCAAAGGATTGTTCCCTTTAGTTGAAACATTTTTGAGGAGGCTAAAAATAGTTGATAGCAAGAAATTTGCCATTGGGAGAATTTAATCTGCTGTGGTACTCTTCAGCACTCGATGGCAGGTTGAAATACCAAGAGCTGGGTTGGATGCACTAAACCTGGCTTACTTAAGGAGTGTTACAGAAATGTTAATCTGGGTAATCAGAATTAAAATCTTGACCTTGTGTTTAGCTGTAATGGTTCAAAAAGAAGTTTCAGTTAGCTGGAGCTGACCAGCTGCTACAATATCTTGCAATCCAATTTGACTTAGAAGTTGGGTTTTTTTGATGGGATGGTGGTGGTTGACTACTGTCGTTACACAGAAGTTCCTACTTTGGTAGGGAATTCTTCATAGGAAGCCTGCTTGGGAACAGCCTAGATTTGGATGTGCAGGAAGAACCTTTCTGCATGCATTTTTTTCTCTGCCTACTAATGGTGTACAACTGTTTAGTACACACTAATAGGTATTAGAAGAAGAGATTCTGAATATCATCTTGCTCAGTTATCTTGACTGCACCTCTGCTGGCATGTGATGTCTGTTGGAAAATAAAGGGATTGAGATTTGTAACAGGATGAAAGAAAGGGAATGAGTCATAAGTATGATCCTGGAGAAGCCCAGCCTTTGTCACGCAGGGTTCATACATTAATTAAACTTAAGCTTTGTGACCATTGAATTCCCCTCCCCCTTTTTTTCCTTTTTTTTTTTTTTAATCCGGGTAGGCCTTATGTCTGTTTCTGTAGCACTTAGAATTTTATGCTAACAGCAGTGAATCCTCTGACCTCTTCTCCATTCCTTTGTATATAAGGTACTATTTCTGTTTCCCAAGGCTTGAGGTTCTGGAGAAAGAACAAACTGTGAGAATGTGAGTTATTAGTTATAATTTCTTTCTCTTACTTATTTCTACTTCTCTCCTGTGAAACTTCCTGATGCTACACTTTGGGAATGGGAGATATGGTAGCACAGAAAGGAAGGTGAAGAGCATGATGTGCAGTCCTTAGTGCTATATTAAGTATTCAAGGAAAGAATGATTATGACATAGAAAATTACAAACATGCTAAAATCTAAATTTTGCTTGGCACTTGTAAGGAATAACCTGTCTTGATGAGAGCTATTAACTTCCTCAGAATTACTGTCTTTGAAATGTTTTTTTGCTATTATTGTTACAGGAAACCTAAAAAAAAGTAAACTGCTTAGTTACCTCAACATCTGCAGACTGGTATTTCCATTGTTTTTCTGCAGTACCTAAACTTGTCAGTATGAACTCTTCTGTACATTAATCAAGCTCTCCAGAAGTGGATAATTTACTACAAATGACCAGTAGAAGTAGGTGTTAGAAGTCAGCCATATGGAAGATGTCCAGAAAGTGTCAGGGAAAAGACTGAGTGAAGGACTTACCCTATGCATTGATTCGGGTGCTCTAACTTTGTTAGGAAAATAAAGTTACTTTGTCCTTCAAGCAAACCCAACTGATCAAGCCAGCTGAGTTTCAGGGGAAAAAAATTACAACACAATAAGTGTTTGTCTGAAATAACTGTTTATTTGTGTTGTATTTCTGCTCCATGAACATTGATTTTCCTAGTTATTTCTACAATGGGGTAATTTAGGTAACTTGTCTTAGTTTTTCAGTAATAAATGAAATAGTAAAGCAACAGAACTCTAAACAATTAACTGCAAATAACAAAAATTCTTAACTTAAAATTTTTATGGATATATTAAGCTATAGAACTATTTTGGGAAAGTCTCTTTTTTTGGTCAAATAGATTCTAAATTCCAAAAGAGACAAATTTCACATTGGGAAGAAAAATATATTAACATCTTCAAGTAAGTATTAGTTTTGGTCTGCTTTTTATAACCTTTGTTACTCAAAGTCTCTGGTCCCAAGGTGTATAGGCTCTACTGTAAACCAAGCAAGAAGAATAAGTGTGTTTGGGCTTGAGGGTTTTTTTTTGTTGTATTTTTCAGTTAAAAGTTCAAACCTTGCTCTTGGTAAGTATCACACTTTGGATTGTATGTTGTGTGTGGTCAAAAAGCAGGGTAAAGCAGAAAAGTTCTCAGATTGTTTCACTTTCTGGCCTGAGGAAGAACTTACTCAATATCAGTGATGTAGAAAAAAGTTACTTTTTTTACTGTGAGAGTGACTGAACACTGGCTCAGTTGCTCAGGGAGATTGTGGACTCTCCATCTTTGGAGATATTAAAAAAACTGTCTGGACATGGTCCTGGACAACTAGGTGGTCCTGGTTGAGCAGAGCGGTTGAACCAGATGACCTCCAGAGGTCCCTTCCAGTCTACGCCACCCTGATTCTGTGAAATTTTGCTGAAAAGATGTACGAAGTGTTAGTCAAAGGAGTAATTATGTGAACAGAAGAAAGCTGGATGAGAAGATAGAAACTAAGTATCTGAGCCTTAAAGACAGATCTTTAAACAATTACTTTAATTAAGAGCTAATCAAACAACAGACTATATAAAAGCAACCGCGTTTACTTGAACATGCAGGGATCTACAAATACCCGCCTTGCTTTGAGATCGGTACCTGTCATGGCCTTTAAGCAGGACAGCAAGCTAATTCTGTACAAAGTAAACTGCATTTCTTCTGTGCTGCGTGAGTTGTTGTTTTATACATGATTCCCTGTGGAATGGGATAGCCTTAATGTTATTAGGTGGTGACTTCCTGAATGTAGCCCCTATGAGCTTGGGGACAAACAGGTATGGCACAGTTTCCTTACCTTTTTTTCAAGGCTTCTGCTGTGATAGTTGTAGAGGCAAGTTGAAAGGATTCTGATCCTGTTCCGCCGTCTGTCCATCCGTTCCCCACCCTCCACCCCCCACCCCCCCCGCCTTTCTTTGGGTATGGTGTCCTTTGCCTTTTTAAAGCTTATTTTTGGGCCCTTTTATTTGTCCAGATGTGTTAATTGAAAACATAAATGACTATGTGGAAGAAACTTGTTTTAGTACTAGACGGTTCTAAGGAAAATACATAGTTCATAAAACCATTTCTTTTTGGTGGGCTGTTTCTTTTTCCCTCAACACATTTGGCTTGGAGTGTACTTGTTTTAGGAATAACACGGAATGTGAACATTTGTGGATGCTAAAGAATATGGGGTGAGATAAAACAGACCAGTTAACCTGTAATAAATGCTGAGTATTAATGGCTCCCCTGTAAAAGTTTTGTGTTCTGCCTGTAGGATTTCTTTCACTGAGAGCCCTCTGAAGAGGTCACAGACTTTTTCTGAAGAGGTCACAGACTTTTTCTGAACTTGTTCATTGTTTTTGCTAACAGTGAGAATCTAGTGGTGGTGATGGAGATTATGTCTTTTCAGAATAATTCGGTGTTTCTTATGTGAAAAACAAAAATAATAAGTTAGACTTGTATCTACCTTAATTATACATCTTGAAGTAATTTTGTTACATCATGATGAAAGTGTTTGTCCCATACGAAAGTGTATGAGAGACTTTTGTTTTAAAAATCGTGAAAAATATTACTTGCATATTATGTGGACTTAGTCCAAGCTTTGTTAGTTGCTTTACACAAAAGTCACCAGATTCCATCACCTTGCAACTCAAGTTCAAGCCATTTTAAGATGAGTGTTGATGTGGCCTGAATTATGAGGAATCTGGAGTTCATCCACCAAAATAACCTGGACGAATGACTTCTGTTCAGTGGAACAGTCTGTTGCCTGGCAATACTGGAACTTGAGAGTTTTAAGTCTTTTGCAGGGATGTGCTGTGGACTCTAAAACATTTATTAATGACAATGAGGACTAATACCAAGCATTCTTATTGGGGCACTTTAAAAAGGTAATGAACCTTACCCTTATGTTTCATACTCTGTAGTAATATGAATTACTAAGGCATTTTTGTCTTTGACCAGCTACTTTGATTGCACTGGTATTGGTAGTTATACAGTTTGTCAGTACGTCCAGGTCTCCTCCTGCTTTCTTGTGCGTTTCCTCATTAGACTGGATCCAACTCCATCCTGTCTTCAAGGCTTTCTCTTCCCTTTCCTTCTTTAGTAACTCTTTTTGTGTAACAGTCATCCGTTTTATGATTTGCTGTTCAAAGACTGAAGACATTATTTAGATATTACTGTCAAACTTTGCAGAGGAGTTTGAAACATTCTACTAAATTCTTTAAACAGGAATAAAGTGATATGTAAGATTAAATGCATGTAACTCGGGAATAGTGACTGGAAAAAGGGAAAATCGCACCCATTTTTAAAAAGGGTAAAAAGGAAGAACCTGGCCACTACCAACTAGTCAGCCTCACCTCTGTGCCTGGTAAGATCATGGAACAAATCCTCCTAGAAGCTATGTCAAGGCGTATGAGTGACAAAGAGGTGATTAGAGGCAGCCAACATGGCTTCACGAAGGGTAAATTGTGCCTGACTGCTGTGGCGGCCTTCTACTATGGAGTCACTGTGGTGGTAGGTAAGGGAAGAGCAGCTGATATAATCTACCATGAGTTTGACACAGTCCCATACAATAAATAGCCTTGGACAGACACGGGCTTTATGAATGGACTATTACATGGATAAGGAATTGACTGGATGGCTGCATTCAAAGACTTGTTGACAATGGCTCAGTCTCCAAATGGAGGTCAGTAATCAGTGGTATCCCTTAGGGGTCTGTATTGCGACCAGTACTGTTCAATATCTTTATTAATGACATAGTGGGAATGAGCACACCCTCAGCAAGTTTGCAGATGACACCAAGCTGAATGGTGCAGTTGACATGTCTAAGGGACAGGATGCTATGCAGAGGGACATGGACAAGCTTGAAAAGTGGCCCCTTGTGAACTTCATGAGGCTGAACAAGTGCAAGGTCCTGCACCTGTGTTGGGGCAGTCCTCAATATCAATACAGACTGGGTGATGAATGGATTGAGATCAGCCCTGTAGAGAAAGACTTGGAGCTACCGGTGGATGAAAAGCTGGATATGAGCTGGCAATGTGTGCTCACAGCCCAGAAAACCAACTGTATCCTGGGCTGCATGAAAAGCTGCGAAAAAAAGGAGTGAGGCCAGCAGGTCAAGGGAGGTTATTCTCTCCCTCTTCTCTGCTCTTGTGAAACTCCACATGGAGTACTGCGTCTGGTTCTGGGGTCCCCAGTAGAAGACAGACATGGACCTGTTGGAGCGGGTCCAGAGGAGGGCCGTTAAAATTATCAGATGTCTGGAACGTGTCCTATGGAGAAAGGCTGAGACAACTGGGATTGTTCAGGCAGGTGAAGAGAAGGCTCTGGGGGCACCTTATTGCAACCCTTCAGTGTACAAAGGGAGCTTATAAGAAAGACTGAGAGATACTTTTTACCAAGGCTTGCCTGTAGTCACAGGGCAAAAGGCAGCAGTTTTAAATTGAAGGTTAGGTTTAGATTGAACATAAGGAAGAAATTCTTTACTGTGAGGGTCGTGAGGCACTGGAAGTATCCAGAGAAGTTGTGGATGCCCCATCCCTGGAAGTGTTCAAGGTCAGGATGGACAGGGCTTTGAGCAACCTGGTCTAGTGGTCTGGTGTCCCTGCCCATGGCAGGGGGGTTGGAACTCGATGGGCTTCAAGGTCCCTTTCAACTCTAACCATTCTATGAACAGAAGAGTCAAAGGTGTTTCTTACCCTGTCTGATGCTGACTGCAGGGGGTGCATACAAGAATAATCTGCTCAGATGCTCTTCCCACCATTCAGTGATCTGTAGCTCAGATCTTCCCAAGCCAGAAGTGGGATTTATTTTTTTTAATATTCAATTATCCTTGATGGATTTCTTTGCTTCAGTGAATGTCTTTTTCAAAAATTTTTCACATGTTCAATACTTCTCTGCTATAAATTGTCTTAATTGTTGTATAAGACACATTTTTATTTAATGTTCTTAAGTTCCTGTTTTGTGAAAAATTAAATTATTTGATTCACCTTTATACTATTCACAGTCTTCTATTATCTCTATCACATATGCTAGTTATTGAGGGAGGGGAAGGCATTCAATCTGAAGTCATAGAATATTACACTTTTGTTGTTGAATGAAAGAAAATGCATTTTCATGACAATGTGTAACCTGTGGGTCACCTTGCTCATGTTAATGTAATAGTGAGTATGTGTAAAACAGAACTCGGTGAGTTGTGTGGCTAAGCAAGGAGGGATGCCTGTAGGTGGTAGCAAGGTGAAAAGGGTTTAAAATAGTGTATACAAGCAAACTGGCAAATATAAATACCAAGGGTGGAAGTCAAAGGAGCTGAAGGATGGTAGTTGCATGATCTTTTTTTTTTTTTTGAAGAACATCCAGTGTTTCCCTAGATGTTCATTGGCAAACAAGCTGCAGCAAATACCTTGAAAGAAACAAGCTGCAAGCTGTGGAATCGGCAGTAAAAAGATAAGTACAAAGAACTGAGCTATTTCCACAAAAATAAAATAAAATAAAAAAACGCAGGAGTCTTTCTTAGTTTTTTACTTCATAATGTGTTACTTGGCATTCTGAGGGTGTAGTTGGGAGGAGTAGAGAAATTTAGCATACTTTTTCCAAAGTCACGAAAGGTCACTTGCAACTGTTCTCAGGTTGCCTTGAGCTGAGAATTGTTGCCGAACCACAGTGTTCTAAATATTATAGCACTGGCATCCCTTTCAAATGCTTCAGGGTAATTATAGGAGAAGCATTTAGCTTTCTAATGACAGAATTGCATGGGCTGTGGGATTTTCTTAAACTGAAATTCAAAATAGTGGCAGAAACAGTTTAACAACTGCTGCTGAAAACAAATGTTTGCCTTGAGGATAGTAGCTTAAAAATAAAGTATCAATAAACTGTTCCTGAACTTCATGCACAAGGAATGCACAATATACCTGTTCAGCTTAAATTGCCCATGGAGACTAACCTGGTTAAAAATGCCTCAGTAAAACAAGTCTTCTCTGCCTGACCTGTGAGTAGCAAGGCATGACTTTGTCATTACTTTGAGATAAAGTGGGGAGGGGAACCATTTCAAGTACCAACTCTTCTTATAATTGTGAGGTGAAATAGGTTTCTGTTCTATTAACTGCAAGAATTAAATGTAAGTTCTTAAGTCTTCGAAGAAGAATGTTAGTAAAACTAACATTTCCCTATTAGAGTATGTGCTCTTATAAAAATGTTTCATCAATACAGGTGCACTCTCTGAGAATATCAGGTTTTGCCATCCCCTTTCTTGTTGCTTATTGTCAGAAATCAGAGCATAGAGAGCAGGAAATGAACTGGCTAAAGTTTCTTGATCAGAAACTGTCAAGCAAGCAGACTGAGCGATACTGCACATCTTCATCAGCCTGTTGATTTGTTTTTTTTTTTTGGTTTTTGTTTTTTTTTAAGAATGCTTAGATCTGCACAAAGCCAACCTTCTTGTTTGCCCATTACCACCTGGGGCGGTGGTGTGGCGAGAAGCATATTCAAAAATCTTACTGAAATAACTTCCTCAGTGTAACTTAAATTATGGAGTACTTAACTTCATATGATTTTGGGACCAGTGGACAAGATAAATCAATTCTTACTGTTAATGTATTAAAAATGTTTAATGGCAATGGTGATTATTGAAAAATCTAACTATATATGGAATGGGATGTTGTGTTCGAAGGGCAATGTTAATTTCAAGTGTAAATAACTATCATTGAAAAACAGCTACATTTTTTAATGGACAGTTCTTTTATTAACTAAATTACCCGTTAAAAAGTTGTGTTATTCATATGCTGTAGTATAGTAGCTTTGGAAGTAGTCAGGACTGCATAATGAAATGTAATTTTTACAATTAATATGTTGCTCTTGTCATGATGCTTTCACCAAGACAATAGCTCTGGACATCTGTAATCTCTTGAGACATGTAGCATCTCAGCACACGCTTAGGTTCTTCTGGGCTATAGTTATATGGATTTCTATATGTGTCTGTTCTTAAGAATGGAGTTTCGAGTGATGTTTTATACTACTGACAGTGGCTAACAGTCATATACCTTAATCAGCTGGTTATCGGTAAACCATGTTATCCCGACATGCGTAATTACTCTTAATAGACTGGCAGTCTAGTATCATTTTATTGTGAAGAGAAAAGGATCAGTTAATATCCTCCTGCCAAAACAGATTTGGGATACACATTAGGTACAAGTCTGACTTTTCTTAATTACAGAGTACTTTCAGGTGATGATGTGACCACTTTTCCCTTGAGCAAAATACTCAAGTCTAAGAAATATGGGCCTTGGTTGTCTTATTTCTTTGGTCATCAGGAAGTAACTCTGACTAAAACATCAAGCTCTTCAGTTTGTTCTGGTCTGAAAAGGACGATTAAGCTTACCATTTTAAGGGGTTAACGATGTTACAGAAGGAGCTGGCAGGACTTCCAAGGGTTTGGATCCTGGAGATTTACGTGGCCCTTCTTCTGTGATTATGTAATATATAGATCTGTTGGTCCTTGCCTGATGAAGGCTGTAACAAAGTTACAGTTTTTACATATTTAATAAACAAATTAGGGTTTGTATTGGTTAACGTATACATCCATAGGCTGTTAAAAACCAAGGCTTGTGTTTCATATTTAGTCTTACTGTAAAAGGTCTTTACAAATGTTTTATGAATCTTATTTTTCCCAATAACTTCTAATCACCTTGCCAGTGTGTTTTTTTTATTCTAAATAAATTATCAACTGCTATACAACTTAACCTAGTTTTAAAGTTAGCTATCTTTTCTGTTGAGAACATTTTCAATGTATGTACCTGTTAACCAATCCCTCCTGTGCATAGAGTTATATTTATTATTATCTTGATAATATAAAGATAGCATTTCATATTTCCAAAAAGTTTACTTCAAGGACATTTCTGAACCTTCTAGCCAAGCGTAAAATATGTAAGCTAGCTAAACTGTAGTAGAAAAACCCCACAAAACCCAACCAAAAAAAGCCCCACTTCTCCCCCCCCCCCCCCCAAAAAAAAAAAAAAAAAAAAAAAGATGCAAAAAGCAGACTGAGTACTGGAAACTTAGCTCACATTTCTTAATGTCAGCCTCATTCTGTCCTTTCAAGATAAGACTATTACTATTTCCATGGTAATATACAGAAGTTGAACTGAGATGCTGAGAAACAGGCTTTCTGAGACCACTATTTTATTTTCTATATGGCAGAAGTGTGTAAGGTAGGTATTTAAATTTTTTTTTATTATTGTTAGTTTGTCAGATACTGAGCTTCTCTAGTGAGACTGTAGAGACCAACAGTCGAACAAGTTTCTTTCTAGTCCTGTCCCTATTTCAGAGTTAAGGGGGAGAGCTGAAAAAAAAGAACTGGGCCAAGTTCTGTTCTGGCTATAAGCTGTAGAATAACCTGAGAGCTGGAGTGGGGTGATGGGGTAGACGGAGATGTTCACTGAAAGTAAACTTAAAAACCTACATTTCTTAGATCTACTGCTAGTTTCCAGGCAGTGCATCTGACAATCTGTAGCACAGTTAGTGCTTGGGTTTTCAGTTATCTATTTGCTCTAAGCTTCAGTACTTGGGGTATTATTTGTGTTTATCTGGAGAGAAGTGTTCTTGAACACTCTTCCCAAATACACCTTTCTTTTTCGCTGTTCTTTCAATCATGATGAAAATCAGGGTTCTTTGTTATACTACTGCCTTAGCAGTAGTATAGCAAGTTATTTTTCCTGATTCCAACTCCTTCTTTAGAATGCATAATAAATTGACCATATTATCTTTCCATTTGAAGCCATAGCATCCAGAACAACCAGAGGCATTGCCTTGTTTTGACTGAAACCTCTACTTTGTTGTGCAAGACTAAATTTTTGTGAAACTGTAGCTCTGTGGTTGATTTTCATAGGATCATAGAATGGTTAGAGTTGGAAGGGACCTTAAAGATCATCTAGTTCCATCATCCCTGCTATCACCTCCCTCAGCCTGCTCCCTGCCGTGGGCAGGGGCACCTTTCACTAGATCAGGTTGCTCAAAGCCCCATCCAACATGGCCTTGAACACTTACAGGAATGGGGCACCCACAGCTTCTCTGGGCAACTTGTTCCAGTGTCTCGCTACCCTCAGAGTAAAGAATTTCTTCTTAATATCTAATCTAAATCTACCCTCTGTCAGTTCAAAACCGTTACCCCCTGTCCTATCGCTATACTCCCTGATAAAGAGTCCCTCTCTACCTTTCCTGTGGGCCCTCTTTAAGTACTGAAAGCCTGTTCTAAGGTCTCCCTGGAGCCTTCTCCAGGCTGAACAACCACAACTCTCTCAGCCTGTCTTCATAGGAGATGTGCCTCAGCCCTCTGAGTATCTTTGGCCCTCCTCTGGACTCGCTCCAACAGGTCCATGTCCTTCTTATGTTGGGGACCCCAGAGCTGGATGCGGTACTCCAGGTGGGGTCTCACCAGAGTAGAGTACAGTGGGAGAACCACCTCCCTTGACCTACTGGCCTTTTGATGCAGCCCAGGATGCGGTTGGCTTTCTGGGGTGCGAGCACACACTTTTTTTTTTTTATGTTGTTCCTGTATAGGTCTTTCTGTGTTGTATTTGTGATAGCTCTTTCCTATGTTTAATAAAATAATAAAATAAAACTGGCTTTCAGTTTAATGGAAGATACTACCAGCTGAGAAAACTTATTTTCTGTCTCAAAGTACTGAAGTGACTTCAGGTTGTCATAAAGCATCTGGGTAAACCTTAACGTTTTTGAAAAGTCATTAAAGTGCCTTCATGAAGCTTCTTGGGCATTGTTTTGTCTTTGTGTTGCCAGTAAGATTCTTCGCAAAGGAAAAAGACTTCAGTTTTCTTTAAGGTGTTAAAAACCCTTAAACTTACTTTTTACTGCCTTAAATCTTACTCTTTTAAGTGGTGGTTTTCACAGAAGTTGAGCTTAATTATGCTGCTGTTCAGTAATCTTTGAACACACTGAGCCATTTGACATAAGAGGGGTTTGGTGGAAAGGCCAAAATGTTCTTACAAAACTTGTCAAAGTTGGCAACAGGCAAAAGATGAAAAGATAGAAACTTGCTGCAATGTCCCTGTAGGAGGTAGAAAAGGCAGATGTCTGGTTGATGCTGCAGTTTGCACTGGAAACTTTCTGCTTGTAGGGGCATCTAGACACAATGCTGTGCTGTGATTACCCAAATTTCTTTTAGTAATTGGGTGGATCCAGTTCCTCTCTCTATTCCAAACTGTTCTTCTCTACAGAATGTGTGGGTCCCTTGCATGGTCCCTTGTACAGTTTCTGTTCTGGGTAATTTTCTTCTTGTCATGTATTGTTTCTTCATAAATCTTTATCAACCACTGCTTCAGGGAAGAAGAGAAGACAGAATTATCTGTGTACCATTTAAGTAGCACCAAATCACATCATCTTTGTGTAAATCCTGAAACTCAGTGTTGTCTTCACATATGTTTAATTTTAAGATATGATTTTCATTTCATTTTTCAGCATGAAACCTCCTTTCTAGTAGATTTTGTTTGGGAAAAAAATATCTCTGACTAAACTATTGCCTTTAAAAAAAAATAAAATTAAAATCTTGGCTAATCTTAATCACAGAATCACATAATCAAAGTAAATTATCTGTCATTGTGGAAAAAGAATGTTAGAGTAAAGAATGTTTGCAAGGTGACCAAAGGTTGGATATGCAGAGGAATGGGAGATGAGAACCCTCTTTTCCCACATTGCTTTGCATCAGTATGTTGTTGAACAGGTGAGCTGCTGCGTCAGCTCCAATGTTTGTAAAGCTTTGGAACTCTACAGGTTGTCATTAACTTTACTTAGCCATCCTGTAGTAATATACATTGAATTATGGATGTCAGTTGCAACCTTCTCTTTCATTTTTAGTATATGCAATTGGACAAATTTTCTGGTTTGCAACATTAGCCACTCTGGCTCTAGGTGTGTTTTGCAAAGTGTTCCTCAGATTTTGTAGTAAGCTGCATGCCACTGAGATTCCTCTGTGCGATTAACGCCGTCATCTTTTTGACTGCTGAATGCTGGTTGCACAACAGCAACAGGAAATCTATACAAATCGTTCTGGGGAACTAAGTACCAGAAACTAGAAGTGTCTTTGTCTTAGTCTTAAATTTCTCTTCCTTCCCAGATCCATTTTCTAAAGTTTGACTCCCGTGATTTCTGTGGATCATTCAAGTTAAGTCCTTTTCTTCCCTTTCTGCCTTATTTATCTCAAAGAGTAGTTTTTCATGCTTTCTACTTCAGGTGAACACGAACAGTGTGACAGGAACACAGGTGCAATATGTAGTAAAGGGAAACTTGTTCTGACCTACGATGGATGGCCAAGCCTGGTAATCGTGATCTTCAGTGGTCAACCACTCTGTAGGAAAGTACTTCCTAGGTACCATGCATTAGCTTTCTGTAATCATCCAGGTGGTGGTATGGGAATTATTATTTTGCAAATTAGCTTTGAGGCCTAAAATTGAGTGAGAGAGAGAGATATTATTTGGCTTCATAGTAATTACTTAAGATTGTTGAGTTTTGTTGCATGAATGTGTTACAGAGTCTTGTGTAAGTGTATACAAGTTGTAACTGCTAAGATGCAGTTTTACTGCAAAATTCAAAAGCTAAGTAAGTGATGCTGAGGAACAAAGGATGTGGAATCCTTTATCTTGATAATCCTGTATCTTATGATAATAAGTAATATATTTACTTAACTGCTTAAATAGGATAGATTAATGACTAAAATCATACAGGTTCCTCTATTTGAGGAGCTTTAAAAATTTCTATAATGTTCTTAATTAAATTCAGTCATAATCATATATGCAATATTGCAGTGGATGAGAGTCTTATTGCACTTGATTTGCAAAATAAATACCATATCAGGTTGCCTTATTGTTTGCATGTTGTCCTGTGGTCAAATAAACAGTTACAATCCAAAAGAAAAGGGAGAACTTAGACCTGAGAGAAAATGAAATGCAATGGCGTAGTTGGTATCAGTGTTATTTTATACACTAACATTTTGTTGCAACTTAACATTGTAACCTGACAGCATGTGCAATCAAGTTCAGTCATACACAAGTTCAGCGGTGATTTTATTAATCAGGAACGTTTCACAGTTTCAGGAAATCACTATTAAAGAAATCATGGGAACTTAACAAAAACTCTTTGTCTTCCTAGAGCTGGTGTAAATGTGTGGTCACTGCTTTGACAACTCATGTATGATAACATAGATGAACTGAAGTGTGACTTTGTTTCCTCATGTAATGTTTAGACCTCTTTCTCCCATCTGTGTTGAAATATGAGAGCTCTTGTTACTGAAAGGTTTGGTTATGAATGATGAAGTACAGTGCTATCAGGTCTCGTGGTTTGGAGTATGTCAGGAAGAAGTACTGTCAAGTGATTTTATGATTGTAGCAGAATTTCTGGGAGGCTTTAAATGGCATTTTTATGTCACTAGTAAGAAGTCATATGGATTATGTTTAATAGGTCTTTTTTTTTTTTTTTCTCCATCTAGAAAGCGTTAGGAGATAATTCTGTTCCTGTATGGATAACGTTATCTCAGCCACGTGTTTTCAGAATAAGCAGAGTTTGTTTCAAACAAAAAGCTAATTTGTATCTAGATCCTCTCTATTGAAAAATCCAAATTTTTATAAACTTCTAGAAGTTGCCCCAATTTATTTTTGTAGGCTGCTGACAAAATCATATCAACGGTTAAGTTTTCTCAGTATCTTTTCTTCAGTAAACTTCATTTAAGAAATAAAGAAATTCCATTATTTTCCCTTAATAAGTATAAATGATGTAAAAGTTAAAGCTTAGTGATCCATAGTGGATTCCAGTATATAGTTAAAAAAAAAAAAATCAAAATTCTGTACAACTCAAGACTATTTCAGGCTCACTTTGAGATTTAGACGATGGCATCTTCTGTCAGTTGTTTTGTGGAAATTTTCTGATTTTTCTTCAAGATAAAAGATTTTTCAAATGGTCTAAAATACATTCATTTGACTCTCAAAGAGCAAGAATGATGAATTTTATGTTTAACAACTTCAAGATGAGAATAGGTGCATTTCTTTGTCCTGTATGCTACTAGTGTGCTAGCTTGTTGGAATGCCCTTTCAGGAGTTCAAAACAAAAATTACGTCCAGGAATTACATTATTGAACTTTCCAGTGTTTTGTGATAACAGTAAATCTCTGGCAAAGAATATTTATCAGATATGTGTGCTTCCTTCAGTTACTTTTCTACCTCAAAAAGTAGAGATTTGCTTATTGAATATTGTGGCCTGGATCTTTAAGTAAGGCTATTTGTCTGATATTTTCAGAGTTTCAGAACCTTCTGTTCTGAATTTAGTAAGTGGGATACAAGGGAAGGGAGTTTAAAATAACAACTCAGTGAGATTAGTTTAAAGAAGAAAATCAACATTCACATTAGAAAATGTAATAACTTTGTTAATGCTATCTAAACAGCAGTCATTTAATTACTGTTTAACTGAAACCATATGGATAATGTAGTTGTCTGCTTGAGACCTTACTTTTGGCATTTTCTCCTTTGTATTTTTATTGTCACCTTTATGGTTATTGTGAATAATTTCTCCTCAGATGTATCGCTGTATTATGCTCAATAAATAGATTAAGGTTGTAGCTCAGTAGTGTGTATCCTATACTCCAAGGTACACGTGGCCCTCACATTGGGGAGGGAGACTTCGGAGCAGATAAAGTATTTGTTGACAGTGGTACTCAATATTCTGAAGAAGTATTAGAAGATCCTTGTGTGGTTGGTAGTCTCATGACTTAAAGACTGAAAGTTGGTTCATATCGAAGCAGCACAGTATATTGGATTTTTAGAAATGCTGAACAGTTTTCCCCATAAATGTGTATTGGTCAGATCCAGCGAGAGTTATGTGCTGGACACTTATCACTCTAGGACTAATCATGGAGTGAAAAATTGAGTTGTCCTCCTCAGGGTTCAAGTGCCTCTATTTACATCTTTCTTGGAAAGCCGTGGTCTGGCAGCCTCGGGGAAATATGCATTGAAACTGTAATATCAATTCAAGAAAATCAGAGAGAAAGGGAAAATTGAGAGAAAATGATGCTCTTCAGCTGTGTTCTGACCACAGACTGGTTAGGTGCCAGGACTTTTTTGCTCAAATAGGACTTTCTGACATGAATGGAGTCATCCCTCTACCAGACTCTAACAACAAAGGATAATTCTTACTAATGTACTTGAAAACATGACCAACAGTGCAAACAGCATCAGAGGCTGCAGTAGGTGTGGCCATTATAGCTGTTACATCTTTAACTTTTGCAGTAACCATCTGTAGACTCATAATTTATAGTGCTGCTCTGTGAATTGAAGGAGTTTACATCTTGGGTATGTTTAACAGGCAGAAGAGCAGTTTGTGTTCTGCAAAAGACTACAAGCAGAGCAAGTTCTTCCTGTTAATTTACCTTTGGCTAACCAAAACCGGCAGCTGGTTTTCCACACAAGCAATCACATTATCATGTTAAGATGAGCCTTAGATATGACAAAAATGATCAGCCGCCTTTGACTCTGGCTACTTGTAGCGCTCGGTCAGCACTGCAGCAGCTTAGGAGCCTGACAAGGAATTATTGCCCCTGGACTAGCACTTTCTTTGGAAGCTCTTGTATCCACTTCTGTCACTGTTAGACCCAAGTAGATATTACTATTTACATTTACACCACAGTGTTCTCCTTACCCTGTCATACTCTCCCTCAAGGATTTTCATCAGTGCTTTTCTTACCCATTACAATATGGGAAATAAATTTATTTCCAGTATATAGCTATTCTGAAAAGAAAGACTTTGTTCTGTCCTAGACGTATAGAGGCTCTGCACTCAGATTAAGCCAGTGATTCTTTTCCTATGGTTCCTCTGCTGCAAATACCAGACTCTTTTTAGATTTTTTTTGTTTGTTGTTGTTTTAATATCTGTCTGTCCAACAGCAAGTGGGATTCAAACATTTTCTCTTCTGAGTTTGTCCTTGTTCTTTTCAGAGAACTGAAAGTACTCAGCATCTGTCAATATTTGTGGCCTGCTTAAGAAAACAAGGAATCTGTGTTTATTCATATCTAGGCAGATCAGGTGCAAGTTCCAGAGGGAAAGCAAGAGAGATAACTGGGAAAATTTGGTCAGTGCTTCTGGTGAAAATAACCTGGTACTGACCTAGGCGTGAGACATACTCATTCTATTTCCTGTAGCCAACAGTGGCCTGTTAGAGAACAGTCAAGTCACTTTGGGTAGTTCTCTGCATATCATGTTCTTTAGTCCTAACCTATCTGTGTGTATGTGGTGGTGTTACATGGTGTGTGTTAAGTTTCATCTATGGCTGTTATCATATAAGAAAACATATATTGCTCCTTAGCAACCATGGGAATGAAGTAGTCCTTATCCCTTGCTGTGTTGTATATGAACTCACTTGGTAGACAGGCAGTTTAGACTTCAGAGGGAGTGTTCTCAGTCTTATCCCCATTGATGGTGTCTGTTATGGATGCTTGAGAAGTAAGCTGGAGTACCCATTTGAATCTGAATCATGTTACCCCCAAGGGATTTCTAAGTTTTGAATTAATGCTTCAATACTGAGGACTTTCAAGTCTTAAAATATTATAGTCTATTCTAAGGAATTCTGGTTGGTCATTGCACTCTCTCAATAAGTAGGTAGTATACCCTCTTAATTCCCACATGTATGAAGGCACTGAATTTTTGAAAATGGCGGCATCTAATGATATTTTTGTCCCATTCCTGTTACTGGCAGGACTGGCATTCAGTGTTGTCAGATTGCAGCTGGAAGTAATGTTTCTGTCAGATTTAGTTTGTGACGTTATTTTCTTAGATTGTGTAGTACTAACTTTTCAAGCAAACATAATATTACCCTGCTGCTCAAGAAACTACACTTCTTACCTGTATTGGAATAGTCTTTGCTTTAATATCAAGACGGTAATACTGGTTTCTTTTGATCAAGAAAGCAAATGAGATCAATGAACTTATGCAATGAAACTAAGTTCTTAATTCATCAAGTCAGTCTTAGAATTCCATTTGATTCAGTCAATCTGCTTTTCCAGTCTTAGTGAAAACATACTCCCTTCTGCAAAACAGAATTGTAGAATATTTCAAGTTGGAAGGGACCCATAAAGATCATCGACTCCAACTCCCTGCTCTTCATGGGTCTACCTAAAACTAAACTATATGACTAAGAGCATTGTCCAGATGCTCCTTGAACTCTGACAGGCTTGGTGCCATGTCTACTTTCTTGGGGATGCTGTTCAAGTGACTGACCACCCTGTCAGTGAAGAACCTTTAGCTAATGTCCAACCTGAACTTCCCCTGACACAGCTTCATACCATTTCCATGTGTCCCATAGCTGGTAGAGGAGATCAACACCTTCCCCTCTGCTGCCCCCCTTGAGGAAAATGTAGACTGCGATGTGGTCACCCCTCAGACTTCTTTCCTCTAAGCTGGACAAGCCAAGTGACCTCAGCCGCACCTCATAAGTCTCGCCCTCGAGACCTTTCAACATCTTGGACACACTCTAATAGTCCTTCTTATATTGAGGCGCCCAAAACTGCACACAATACTCGAGGTGGGGCTGCACCAGTGCAGTTTAGAGTGGGACAATCACCTCCCTCAACCAGCTGGCTGTGCTGTGCTTGATGCACCCCAAGGCATGGTTGTCCCTTTTGGCTGCCAGGGCACACTGGTGACTCTCATTCAACTTGACGTCAACCCAGTCCCCCAGATCTCTTTCTGTGGGGCTGCTCCCCAGCCTCTTGTCCCCCAATTTGTACGTATAACTAGGATTACCCCATCCCAGGTGGAGAATCCTGAAAAAAACCCCCACAACCTAACAACAAAGCTCTGGTATGCTAGCTTCTTCAAGTCTAGTCCTACAACATTTCTTTTTCTTTGTGAGAGTTCCTTTGTGCCTCAATGTTGATTCAGGACAGATTGTATGAGAAGTGACAATTCAGTATGTGCCATAAATCAGCTTTTAAAATTAGCTAATTGTAGTTTTCTGAATGTAGATATGTTTTCAAGGGTAATTAGAGAGACATTAATTGGCAATAGATTTAAAAATCTCTTTGTGTAAGATTTTGTTTAATGTTTTCTCATTTGTCTCCGCTTTTGAGAAGAAGAAAACACTTCTTAAATTAGTTCACATTTCTTAGTATGAGTCAGTAATTTGCAGTCTTGTACTGTTCTAATAACAAATTACATTAAACAGGGCTATCTAAGCTAGCAGGTAAGTCCTCTGATATTGCTTCAGGAAAATGGTTGGATTTAATAGTTGTTTTGTAGCTTTCCTTAACTTTAGGTGGATTTTTGTTCTATAAAACATACAAAGTTTATTTCTGCATTTCACTTATTGAAATGACTAATGAAACATAAAAACACTTTCTTATTTTACAGGTCAACAGCAAGGACAGGATGGAGTAAAAGTACAGCAAGCCACAATAGCGCCTGTTACTGTAGCAGTAGGTGGCATTGCTAATGCAGCAATTGGTGCTGTTAGTCCTGATCAGATAACACAAGTGCAGCTGCAACAGGCTCAGCAAGCTTCTGACCAGGAAGTGCAACCTGGCAAGAGATTGAGAAGAGTTGCCTGCTCATGTCCTAATTGCAGAGAGGGAGAAGGAAGGTAAATGTAAATTTTATCAGGACATATTTAGGCTTCTTACCGGTTTGCCTCATTTGGGCATGAGATTTTCTTATTTGCCTACGTTTTTTAATGCTTTCTATTAGAAAGTATGTTCATATATTTCTTTTTAGACAGGCAATTGTAATTGTCTGTATTAGCATGAAATATTTTTCGTAATAGTTAATAATATTTTAGAATATAATTACCTACCTGTTTAAATTTGATCTTTTCAGAGGCAGCAATGAGCCAGGAAAAAAGAAACAACATATCTGCCATATTGAAGGATGTGGAAAAGTTTATGGCAAGACATCTCATCTTCGAGCCCATCTGCGCTGGCATACCGGTGAAAGACCATTTGTATGCAACTGGATTTTTTGTGGCAAGCGATTTACAAGGAGCGATGAGTTACAAAGACATAGAAGAACCCACACAGGTTGGTCAGCCCTCTTTGTATGCGTAGTACAGGCAGTCTGAATCATAGTGGCCGTGGTTAAACAGCGATATTAAAGATCTCGCTTATTAGGGTCTCTGAAAATTACTTTTAAATGTAAATAAAGTAGATTTAAAACAGTCTAAGTGGTAGATTTCAGTGTTCGTCAATGTGAGCTGACTGTGACATCATAAATAAAATGAGATCTATTCAAACTGTTCTTCTGTACCTGTGCTAGAAAAAAAAAGACTGTTTCATCACAGATAGCTGATGTACATTAGCTAATGAATTCCTGATCTAAATTTCACAAATTTTCTTGAGCATGTAGATGAGGGTAGGTTTAGATTAGATATTAGGAAGAAATTCTTTAGTGTGAGCGTGGTGAGACACTGGAACAGGTTGCCCAGAGAAGTTGTGGATGGCCCATCCATGGGAGTGTTCAGGGCCAGGTTGGACAGGGCTTTGAGTAACCTGATCTAGTGGGAGGTGTCCCTGCCCATGGCAGGGGGGTTGGAACTAGATGATCTTTAAGGTCCCTTCCAACCCAAACCAATCTATGATATGATTCTATGTAGGGTTGGCCATGGACCAGGGTTGTCATTTCCTCGCTGGACTGGTTCAGTCCTTAAGAAATTTATTAACTTAGTCCATGCATCACATTTCATCTTCATGGGAAGCTTCTTGGAGTTTCAAGTGAGAACTAATAAAGCAAGTTCTCTTTACAGTTCAGACTGGAAAGGTGGACCTTTTTGATAAAATTTTCAATTTCTGCCTTCAGAATTCTAGCCCCAAGAAGGTTCCCCTCCCCCCCCAACTTCTAGCATCAGAAGATAGCACTCGATAAGTCTAAGCGCTAATTACATTTGAACAGTGACAGGACTTTTTAGTATGGTGAATTAGAAGGACTGATTGGGGATGTGAAGATTGTGGGCAGCCTTGGCTGCAGTGACCATGAGATGATGGATTTCAGGATCCTGCAGTGAAGAAGCAGGACAATAAGTAGAATTACATCCCTGAACTTCAGGAGAGCTAACTTTAGCCTTTTCAAAGACCTACTTGGAGGAATCCCATGGGTTAGGTCTCTGGAAGGTAGAGGGATCCAAGAGAGCTGGTTAGTATTCAAGCACTACTTCCTCCAAGCTCAAGATTGGTGCATCCCTCTGAGTAAGAAACGAACCAAAGGAGGCAGGAGACCTGCATGGATGAGCAAGGAGCTGCTGGAAAAACTCACATGGAAGAAGGAAGTTTACAGACAGTAGAAAGGAACTGGCCACTTGGGAGGAATATAGGAACGTTGTCAGAGTATGCAAAGAGGCAATGAGGAAGGCTAAGGCCCACTTGGAATTAAATCTGACAAGGGTGTCAAGGACAAAAAGAAAGGCTTTTTCAAGTACATCAGTAGCAAAAGGAAGACTAGGGAAAATGTGGTCCTGCTGCCAAATGAAGTTAGTGCCCTAGTGATGGAGGATACAGAGAAGGTGGAGTTACTGAATGCTGCCTTTGCTTCAGTCTTTACTGCTAAGGCCAGCCCCCAGGAATCCCAAACCCTGGAGGTAAAAGAAAAAGTCTAGAGAAAGGAAGACTTTCCCTTGGTTGAGGAGGACCATGTTAGAGATCATTTAAGCAATCTCAACACCCACAAATCCATGGGCCCTGATGCGATGCACCCACGAGTGCTGAGGGGGCTGGCAGATGTTATTGCTAAGCCACTGTGCATCATCTTTGAAAGGTCATGGAGAACAGGAGAGGTGCCTGAGGGCTGGAGGAAAGCCAATGTCATTCCAGTCTTCAAAAAGGGCAAGGAGGAGGACCCAGGAAACTACAGGCCAGTCAGCCTCACCTCCATCCCTGGAAAGGTGATGGAATAGGTCATTCTGGATGTCATCTTTAAGCATGTGGAAGAAAAGAAGGTTATTAGGAGTGGTCAACATGGATTCACCAAGGGGAAATCATGCTTGATCAATCTGATAGCCTTCTGTGATGGCATGACTGGTGGGGTAGATGAGGTAGGAGAGCAGTGGATGTTGTCTGCCTTGACTTTAGCAAGGCTTTTGACACTGTCTCCCATAACATCCTCATAGGTAAGCTTCGGACGTGTGGGTTAGGTGAGTGGCCAGTGAGGTAGACTGAGAACTGGCTGAATGGCAGAGCTCAGAGGGTTGTGATCAGCGGCGTGGAGTCTAGTTGGAGGTCTGTAACTAGCAGTGTTCCCCAGGGGTCAATACTGGCTCCAGTCTTACTCAACATATTCATCAGTGACCTGGATGAGGGGACAGAGTGTACCCTCAGCAAGTTTGCTGGTGATATGAAACTGGGAGGAGTGGCTGGCACACCAGAAGTTTGTGCCGCCATGCAGCGAGACCTGGATGCGCTAGAGAGTTGGGTGGAGAGGAACCTAATGAAGTTCAACAAAGGCAAGAGTAGGGTCCTGTACCTAGTGGGGAATAACCCCATGCACCAGTAGAGGTTAGGGTTTGGTCTGCTGGAAAGCAGCTCTGTGAAGAAGGACCTGGGAGTCCTGGTGGACAAGTTGACCACGAGCCAGCAATGTGCCCTTATGGCCAAGAGGGCCAATGGTCTCCTGGCGTGCATTAAAAAGAGCATGGCCAGCAGATTGAGGGAGGTTGTCCTCCCCCTGTACTCTGTTCTAATGGGGCCACATCTAGAGTATTGTGTCCAGCTCTGGGCTCCCTAGTTCAAGAAAGACAAGGAACTACTGGAGAGAGTCGAGCAGAAGGCTATGAAGATGATCTGGGGACTGGAACACCTCTCTTATGAGGAAAGGCTGCGTGATCTCTGTCTGTTTAGCCTGGAGAAGAGAAGACTGACAGGGGATCTCATCAATGCTTATTAATATCTAAATGGAGGGTGTCAAGAGATGAGGCCAGACTCTTTTCAGTGGTGCCCAGTGATAGGACAAGAGTCAATGGGCACGAAGTGGAACACAGGAAGTTCCATCTCAACATGAGGAAAAACTTCTTTTCTTTGAGGGTGACAGAGTACTGAAACAGGCTGCTAAGAGAGGTTGCAGAGCCTCCTTCTCTGGAGATATTCAAAACCCATGTGGACGTGATCCTGTGCAACCTGCTGTAGGTGGACCTGCTTTAGTAGGGGGGGTAGACTAGATGATCTCTAGAGGTCCCTTCCAACCCCTACCATTCTGTGATTCTGTGAATTTATCTCTCTTGACGTAGATTTCATACATCCTTATGGAGCTTTGGGATTCATGTTTCCAAATTTCCTTCTCATCACTAATCTAAATAACAAAAGTCATCTTAAAAAAATCCTATCAAGTAGTTCTTTCAGGGTGTTTACTGCTCCTACTCTGTCAGCGTTATAGAAGTTTATGGAAGTTCTCTGGTGACCTGAAAGTCAAGCTTCTTACCAGATAATCACAGCATAGCAAGTATTTGTTGAGAACATTTTAGTAGTGAAGAGTGGATTGCCAAAAGCCTGTTACCTGGAAATCAGACAGGTAGAGAAGAAAACATTGTATCGTTTTAAAGACAGTTCAAATGTTGAATAGAAAAGGGTCAGATTCAAATGATCAAGCAAAAAGTGTTCAGTGCTCCCTTTCAGTAACATTTTGGTTTTGTTCTTCTTTTAAAAAAGGTGAAAAGAGATTTGAGTGCCCAGAATGTTCTAAAAGGTTTATGCGAAGTGACCATCTCTCAAAACATGTCAAAACTCATCAGAACAAGAAGGGTGGTGGAACGGCCCTTGCTATTGTTACCTCAGGAGAACTGGACTCTTCAGTTACTGAGGTTCTTGGTTCTCCAAGAATTGTCACTGTTGCTGCCATTTCGCAAGATTCAAACCCAGCAACCCCTAATGTTTCAACAAACATGGAAGAATTCTGAAAGGATCATTTATATGGACGCCTAGTGCTGCACTTAAGTTTACATACCTTTCAGGATATGGAAGTGGGCTGGTGAAGTGGATTACAGAGCAGGAAATCATGTTTTCAGTCATGACTTCTGTAAGCGTTCGAGGTTGGAGGGTCAGCATGGGAAGTGTACACCGGTGCAACAAGACAAAAATTTCAAAAATACAAACAGCGCAAATTGATGAACTGGATAAACAGATGGGGGAATATTATTTCCATACTGTACTTTTTTAGTTATATGTCTGTATGTCATGTAATGATTTTAAATGAACTTTCCCCCCCTATTTTAGCATTGTATGTTAATGTGTTTATAAAATCAGATATCAATGTAAAACAGGGTGGACCTTGACTAGGATTAATACCATTTAATGAAGGTACTTTGTTTTTAAAATAAATTTGTAATATTTTCATGAGAACATCATTTTCCCATAAGGCACAGCAAAGCCGATTGAACGGTAACAGAAATATTTTAGGGTTTTCCTTAGTCCATAGAACACATCAGTTGATTTTGGCCGTCTTTTCTCAAGTTTTGGAATTACTCCAATAGCAGCTGGATGATGCATGCTGCGAAATGGTTCTGAGGTGGACCTCAGATTAACTTTGACCACTACATTATAGTAGTGTGTATAAATGACAATCAGTGAGTTCCAATTCCTCTCTTTGTTTGGAGAGATAAGGTTATGTAGAATTAGTGTATACGCTAGGAAAGCTAAACTGATAGAAAGATATTAAAGTAAGATTTTACAAAAGTAATGGTATCTTTATGTAGGATGAAAAATGAATATGGCAGCTTTTGTGTCAATTTTCGATATTTCATTTCATTATATTTTAAAACATCTGTGGTCCATTTCTAACTCGTAGGTAACATGAATCATAAAAACTCAATCTTAAGTGTTTAAGTGTTTTAGTTTTGTTATAATTCATGGAAATTAATCAGACAGTTGAGTGTTGTAGCTCATTCTCCAGTATCTTCTCTCTGTAAATACTAGTTATTATATTGTGGTTAATGTGCTGAGTTCTTTACGCTTTGACTTATTAGCCAAAGAAAAGAATTAATTAACACATTTTAACCAAAAAAAAGGTATTGACAGTAAACATTTTATCTCTTTTCCCCTAAATATTACTGTCTTTATTTTCTTTTCAAGGATAATATGTGGGCTGGTAATAAATAGATGTTACCTATTAAGTCTTACATTGAGCCTCCAACCACAAAACAAACCGGGGAAAGAGGAATACAGTTATCTTTTTACTACACGACTTTTGATTTCAAAGGTTTGCTTACACTTTCAGATGTGCCAGTTTAATAGGAATATGGAGGAAATTAAAAACAATGACAACAAAAACAAACTGCATTTTGTATGTGAAAACTCCAGTACGTACAAGGAGGAAAGATGGCCAAATATTTCATACTCAGGATTTTTACTTACTTCCCATAGGTATAAATGTAACCTTTTACACATACAGTCATTTGGTAATAATTCTCATGATCATTTAAAAAAAAAAATTTATACACCAAAATATTTTTGATGTAACTAAAGGAAGTACAGTGCAAGACAGATACGTTGTTTTATTTCCCTGCAAATCACAAAAGGAAGAATGTGTTTGGTAGCTGTTGGTTTGAGAGACATTAACAGATACCTTGTGCATTCCCTCGCAAAACACATACTTCTCATCTGAATACTTTATCAATCTTGTGGTGTTTTCTGTATTTTTGAAGCAAGAGAAATACCAATCATTGTTTACACTGTGTACACTTTAGGCCAGCCCTTTGTAGCAAAATACTAAGCTGAAGGTATTTTATACTTTCAGTTTACACAAAAAGCTTTGAGATTAAAGAAAAACAATTTTACACTGTGGTTATAAATTTCAAGTTTCTTAAAGCTTTTGTAGACTTGTAACAGAGTCTTTAAATTTTAGTTGGGTTTTGTACATTATTTTGTATATTTTATTTAAAGTACTCTTAACTGATGTATCTGGATTTAAAGCATCAGTATCAATTAGATGTTACATTTAATACAAATGAACATTAGGTAGTATTAACTGTTAATTTTATTATATAGGAAATGAAACGTCAAATATATATTTTATCATTAAGCTTCACAATCAGTGCTATAAATTTCTTTATGCAAAGAAAAAACTTTCCTAATGTTAATACCATGTTTCCTAGAAGTTAACAATTTTTGTAAACTGAAGTTATGAGCATTCTGCACAACCATTTCATATATAATTTTTTCATGCATACTTATGTATGCAGATAGGAAACTCAAGTAATTTTTAATCTGCAATGAATCCCTATTATAGATGTATCCAAATCTAAATCTGGTTGGCTTCATAGCATCTCAAGTACATTAACTTGTGTTAGCAGGTGCACATTTTACCGCTGGAATTAGAAACATTTTGACAGTCTGTTCTGCATACCATTCTGAATCCACTTTTCTGTCTTAAAAGGATCGTAAATTTCAATGTCCTTTATTTGACTCAGTGGGATATAGCTGTTGTAAGTAATAGGGCACAGATGTGCAGTAGTATCTTGTTTAATGGCATTTCACCGTTCATTCCCTTTGCCACTGTTAAAAATTTTGCTTTATTGTAATTATCAGTGCAAAGTGTATTTACCATGGTAGAACTCCAGTGTTAGAATAGTTTTTTTCTTACAATATACTTTCTTTGGTTAGGTTCGTGTATGTGTTGCCGATTACATTAGAAATTGGTGTTAAGTCATTATTTATCACATTCTTTCACGAGAGCAGTAATAAAAGTGTGTAATCTAGGAGAAAAAAGTTAATTTGTCAAAGTTAGGTAAGCATGATGTTTAGGTCCTATTTTTCAATTTTATAACTGTTTTATTGCAACAATATTTGTATTTAAGTCTTCATTTTAATGCCTTGTGGTGTTTTTTTATGCATGTCACTGAATTGTCATCCCGCAAGAATTGATGTGCAGCATAGGGTATTAAATCTACATAATGATTTTGAAACAGAAAAATAGTTGATGGTAAAAATGTAAATGTTTTGCAAAAATTCCTTATAAAAAAAGTTTTGTAGTAATATTTCACTTGTAAATTTTTCTAAAAAAAATGGAAAAGGAAAAAAATGAGAGTACCATTTCCCCACATCTAGAATTTAGAAATTCATTCTGCCAGCAAAGCCTGTAAGGCATTAATTTGACACTTTTACAATGCTGATTTGTATAATTTTTTGGTGGGTTTGGAACTAAAATCATGTACAAGTTGTTGCCTGCAATAACATTTTGCAAGTAACCTATTAAAATTCCCTTGAGTTTAAAAGGTTTCTTCATTTAATTACTTACAATATAAAGCAGCAATAAATTATGTTTGAGTGATAATCTGTTCAGCAAGAAGAACACGAGAGAGCAAATGCTTCTCAATGGGGAAAGGTTGGCAGCAGCTTCTGGGTTTGTGTAATTAAGACCTGTACTTGCTGGTCAGCGTTTCCCAACTGGCAGACTCCCAGCAGGGAATTAAACCAGCAGATTCTAGCTCAGCATGAATTCTGTGGGATTTGTTCAGCTCTTGGGAATGGAAGTTATGGTTATTCCCGAACATACTAAAGGAATAACCAAAGGAAAAACTTTTCTAAGGTAAGGAGTGTGAACACACACGCACGCACAAATAAAAAATTAAAAGTTAAAAAAAAAAAAAGAAGATAATTCCGTTTGAGAGAGATAAATAATAGAAGTGTCATGATTGTATTGCGGACAGGGAACAAATAAATGGAAACCTGAGAGTACTGACTTCAAGTTCTAGAAAATATATTGAGCTTTTCTTAGTGAAATGTAAACAGGCTCCTGCATTGTGTTATACTAAAATAACTTTGATGTTATATGAAATTGCTAATTATACTGGTATACTAAATTATTTTTTAATACTAAAAGATGTTTTATGGTAAGCTTTGCCATATGTTTGCAGTGAACAAGTAGTAGTATTTCACAAAGGAAGAAACAAATAGAGAATCACAGAAGCATTTAGGTTGGAAAAGAGTCCAACCGTAAACCTAACACTGCCAGGTCCACCACTAAACCATGTCCCTAAGTGCCACATCTGCGTATAACGAGACCACTTGCTTGTTCCATCTTCCAAAAGAAGATGGAATTTGAAATTTGTGGCTTTTAGCCTTGTACTGCAAGACAGAATCATCTTTCCTCTTCCCTAATGGAGACCTAAAATCATTTCTCTTCATTGTATGTTTGCTGAAATACCTGTTTAATTTTGTCTCATTAACCTCTATTTGAATGCAATGACTCTAATGTCAGACAAACTTATTAACTGAAGTCAAACTATGTCATAATTCAAAGTAACTGCATCTGACCAACTAACATGTCTTTATTGGCCAATTCTTTGGTATTGCGGCACTGGCCTTTTTATTATTACTAAATACATAGGGTTTCGAAGCAATTTCCAGATTATTGATAAGAGAGTAGTCCTCCACTTACGCAGCAACCACTGTACAATATCAGAAAATGTAACAAAATCTAACATAGGGACATTAAGGATGAATATGTATGTTGCATTTTACCCTTTTAGTCCTTTAAATGCGATCATTGTACTCTGTGAAAGATAAAGTATAATACCGAATTAAGTAATTTCTTCTGCAACTTTAGATTCAGTACCAGTGCTATAATTTCCTGGAATTACATTTTATACATTAATTCCATTAGCTTACTTATATGCCCAGGTAGGTAGCAAATATTAGGTTGGTTTTTTCTATATGTAATATTCATATTCATACTTAATTCATATTGAACTTTCTGCTGTCACCTTCACTTCCTTATGCTTTCTGCGTCCCTGCTTCCTGTTCCTTTCCTCAAAGGTATTTGCATCATTTCTGCCCCTCTACTCCGCTCTGGTGAGACCCCACCTGGAATATTACGTCCAGCTGTGGAGCCCTCAACGTAAGAAGGACATGGACCTGTTGGAGCGGGTCCAGAGGAGGGCCACGAAGATGATCCAAGGGCTGGAGCACCTCTCCTATGAGGACAGGCTGAGAGAGTCGAGGTTGTTCAGCCTGGAGAAGAGGAGAAGGCGTCTCCGGGGAGACCTTATAGCAGCTCTCCAGTATCTGAAGGGTGCCTACAGGAAAGCTGGAGAGGGACTTTTTGCAAGGGCATGTAGTGATAGGACCAGGAGTAATGGCTTCAAATTGAAAGAGGAGAGATTTAGAATAGATATGAGGAAAAAAAAGTTTCACTCTGAGGGTAGTGACACACTGGCATGGGTTGCCCAGGGAAGTTATGGATGCCCCATCCATGGAAGTGTTCAAGGCCAGGCTGGATGGGGCTTTTTGGGTCTGGTGGGAGGTGTCCCTGCCCATGGCAGGGGAGTTGGAACTCGATGATCTTTAAGGTCCCCTCCAACCTAAACCATGCTATGATTCTACGAAATGGTGAAAGGTCCCTCATTTTGCCATGGAATTGCTTGTCTCTTCTCCAGAAGCGTTTGGGATTGAAGATGTATAGCTTGCAAAGGATTTTTAACAGGCTCTGATATTTGGGAATTGCTCAAGTGGAATGTTTCTTCAAATCAATCCACTAGCATTGCTGAGGTATTTTTCTGACTAGTTTTATTTTAGTTTGTTGGGTTTTTTTTTTTTTAGTAAGGATCGAAAATTACCTATTTCTAAATTGCCAGATCAAGGAACATATGCATTTCTTTGTACACCGTTGCTCATGTAAGTCAATGTAAGATTCATAATATGTAGATTCCAAGGTTTGCCTATCATTTGTACTTTTATGTATGGAAAATGCCTAGCCTTGAACCATTTAATAATTTCTTATAATAATGTTTTTTTTGCATAACTTTTTCATTTTAAAAAAAACAGACAAACAAACCAAACAAACAAAAATTATGTCAAACTTTAGAGTTTCCCCTAGGAAGAAATCTTTTCTGTTCTAAAATGAAGTGTATTGGAGACCGTAAATATTCACAGGTTTCTTTACCAGCAATACATTTTACAGCATTTCTAGAATTTTTCCACTTTCTCTCTTGCATCTGTCCCCTATGCTGTGTCTTAGCCTGGGCTTCGATTAAGACCTCTCTTACTGCATTCTCAAATGCTATAGCTTTTTATCTTAACCATCTCCTGCTTCTCACTAAAAGGATTGCAGAAACACATAGACTGGACAAAAGAAGTACTGTGTCTCAAACATTTATATTGGAAAACTCTGTTTGAGTGGAATGAGGTCTCTGTTCCATCCCCACAGATTATGGAAGCATAGTCCCGGGCAGAGTTTAAAACAGAGTATAAATTTGCAGGGTAGGGGGTGTTTCTCAAAAAGCGCTTGTACTGCTGGTCTGAAATTCTGTTGTGTTACTTTTTAAGCTGTTTTAAGTTCAATGCATAGCTTTGCGTCACTTGTATATATTTTAAAAGGGAAGTCTTGGGACAAATTCCAAGAAGAACCCAATCTCCAAGCTGGCTGGCCTTTTGGTGTTGACACTTTTGTCAAAGTTTTGGAAGATTTTTAAAGCAACTAAAAACAAGCATTAAGAGAAGCATGCTTTCTGTAGACCTAGACACGTTCCAATTTTTAAAAGAATTAATTGAATGAATGAGGTACTGATTTACTTTCATAGCTTAATATACTAAACTACTGCCGATAGGTAAGGTGTGTGTCTGCTAAGTGATGCATGTGCATCTTTCAGGAGTTGCCTGAAAGATTTTTGAGTTTGTCCATCAACAAGGATATAAAACACTATCCTCAGCATTTCTAACTCCTTTTAATCAGTTCTACTTCGGTCTTCCAAATACACATCCTCTGCTCACAGTTTTAAAAATCTAAGAAACTAATATATAAAATTGCACAGGTAGGTGGAACAAAGCCAAGAAAGTGAAAGCCAAACCGAGTGAATTAATGTTTTCTAGGCACATATTTTACTTTTATCCTGTTATAATTTTCCCATAGGCATGCCAGATTTTCATCACCTTCTTTTGTCAGTTCCTAACAGGAAAATTCCATAACTAGATGTGGAAGAAGTGTTTATTTAAAGGAAAAAAGGTAGCTAAAGCATAAACAGGATTCTGGTTGGTGTACTTTTTCCCCCTAAAGTCTTAGGTTTTTTATTGACAGCTGTCATTGAAGCTTACTGCTGCTGGTAAAGGGAAAAGAAGTCAAAATAATTGAAGGAAGCAAGAATTACTTGGGAGTGGGATGAGAGGGATGATAAAATATCTAATTAGCAGAAAAAAAGGGTGATATAAAAGAGTACATTACAAAACAGGAGACTGAAGAACAGGAACAAGCCGGAATGGGATCTAAAATGATAACAGAGGAGTAAGAAAAGTAGTAGTTCCCATTTGAAGCTAGAAAGAGGTGGAGAATAGGTAGGATTGTTCCTTTGCAAATACACTTTTTTGCATGCTTTTGACTTTTGAAGCAACACTGGTCATGCATGTGATGCTGGCAGCTTCTTTCTGTCTTGATGAGCAGCAGAAGTCACTGAGTACTCAGTGGACTCACTACTAGAAGTTCTTTAATTGAACCGCTGGAGCTGCAGAAACAGTGGAATACCTTAAAAGTAGAGTCCCCTGGGAGCTGTGCATGGACGTAGTAAACATCAGTCATGCTGGATCTGTTAACATCTGTTTACATTAAGATGAGCAATCAATTTTTACAGGCTGTCATAAAACAGAAAGATTTTTCTACTTAAGTAGAAAAAAATTCAATTTCCCTCAGCTTTTTTCCCCTCCTCTTTTATAGCAGAGTGAAACTACACAGAAATCGAGTCAGTAACCTTGATGGAATAAAAATACTACAGTTTAAATGCTAAGAGTTTAGGACATGAGATAGCAATACATCTAAGCTCCTGCTCTTAAATATGGACAGAACTGATTTCACTGTCTTCCAACATCAACTTACTGAAAAACTTCGAATGATGTAATTCAGATGTATTACGGTCAATATGGCTCTCGCATTAAACACAAGCCACACTTCTACAATAACATTTATGAATTTCACTTCTGTTGAACTAAATGCCTGAAGCCTCCTCTGAAACTAATATTGAAACCTTTTGGTAGCCGTGTCTTTTTGCCCTGTAAGCTTTTGAAACTAGTTTGCCGTTGTGGATCACCTAGAAACCACTCTGCTATTTATTATTGCTACTTAGCCAGTAATAATGAGTGATTGTACCTTTGTTCTTCCTTTAGTTATGACTGTTCAATAGCCTCTACCTTCTGTTTGTTTTAGCACAGTAGTCTGTTACCACACTGTTAAAATAAAATTTCTTCGTCTTTTAAGAACTCTAGTCTGTATTAGATTGTTATCTAATTAAGGGACTGATCACCCAGTAGCACGCATGTGAAGAGAAGAGAGCTGGAGAGCAATGGAGCATGTAACAAGCCAATATGTAAAAAAGCATTGCCTGCAAAAAATGCTGAATTTAATCCTGTGCCTATTTGATCTCTTCCATTCTTTCAAGTCCCGCATGGGCCTGCAGAAAAAACATTCATTATCCTTGGTCTTGAGATGTCATCTAGCAAATACAGAGGAACACACGCAGGGAAAAAAGTTGGCTGAGACAAATATTTCTTGCAGCCAGTTAGACAGCAATGATATGTTGAGGAAAATCAAAAGTGAAATTTATTGGGACAAATGATAATGGATTTCAAATGTGTCACAGGTTCAGAGAAGGAATTTTGGGGGATTACCTTTTTGTCATATTGAAGAAATGAAAATTCACGTATCACAATAATCTGTATGAATCCCTTCATTTAAATTACTTCACAGAATGTCCCTTGTAGCCCTTCAGCTGAACTATCTAGCCAAAGCTTTCCACAAAGATTCTACAAACAGGAGTTTATAATAAGGATCAGAAAATGACTTTTTGAAGGTGTCAACCCTTTAATTTCAGAGAAAAAAAGCTTCTATTCAACTACCTCACTGAGATCTTAGGGATTGGTATCTATGTCATGTCTAGCTAGTCAGCTCTCGCCTTATGTTCCTCAAGATTTAAGATTATGATTTCAAATTACCGTTGAATTTTTCTGTTAATAATCTTTTAATTGTCCTTCTGACTGGCCAACTGAGAGATTCAAATATCCACTCTACGTATCTTGTTGAATGTGCCTATTCATTGTGCTGCAGCTGCAACAGCTGACTACAGAATTTATGTTGAAGCTTTCAACCAAACTCTTGCTGAATTGCACTGCTAGAAGACCTTCTGTTTTGCTGACTATCTGAATATTTAAAGAAACCAAAGGATTATCAGAAAAGAATAAGGCAAATAAAACTTGAGGACAATTTGTGTCAGTCACTCAGGTCACAGAAGAAGTCCGTAAGATGCTTAGGGTCAATCTTTAGGATTTTTAGCCCTTGTTTAATGGTAGAATTATTTTATTTTTTGTAAAGAATATTGCACTTGGTTTCCCCTCAAGGACATGGACAGGGAAATTCCTTGGTTTCAGTAGATAGATGAGACTTTTTCACCAGTGCCCATTTAAGTTTGTAGATGGCTCTGGATGTGACCCAAGAGGCAGGTTGGTTTGTCTGCAAGGAAGCCTTGAAAAACCCCTGCGCTTATACCAGGACAGCTGTTTTCTGTGCTGCTCTGTGATCCCAGAAAAAAGAAGCAGATCAAGCCTGGCAGCGAGGAGCTATACCACACAGATTGATGGCTCCAAAGAGCCAGAAGTTGAAAGAAAAGAGCTCTCTCGCTGTTCCCTTGAGAAAGGTGGAAAGTAAGTTGGTTACGTGCTAAATATCGACCTAATGAAGCACAAAAAGCGAAGGGATGGCACTGGCGAGAGAGCCAAACTCCAAGCCCAGCTGAACTCCAGCTGGCCCTGGCAGAGGGGGAAGTAATCCCATTTTCAAAGAATATAAGGACGAAGGTGCTCACAGAAAAGAAACCAGGGGAAGAAATGTAACGTCCTCTGTGCTGCAGAAAAATGAGAGAAAAATTCATCAAGGAGCACTACAGTTTCGTGCAGAAAGTGAGAAGGCAAGCCAGCTCCAAAGGTCCGTCGGGCAGCAGCCTGGCGCACAGGCATTATGGCATTATGTCGCTATTTGTGCTCAGCTTTTGAGAGAGCTTAACGCGGGGCAGAGCAGGGCTCTGTGCAGTCAGACCTTTGCCCACCTACAGGTACTGGTCTCTAGGGTATGCTGGGAGGAGAGCTCAACTCATAGTCACCGTTTTGTTGTTCCTAGATACAAACTGTTTTTCTTGAAAAAAAAACCCTCCATGATCACAGAGGTCTTCTAGATGTCCATGGCAGGAGCATGCACGTATTTTATAAGGGTGTTCCATCAGTCACATGGGGGAAAACAACTTTTTCTAAGATGAGTGGCCATCTACGGAGGTGCTCGACAGTTTGGCTGACCAGCAAGTTGGCTGACCACCATGGGCTGGCAGAGGAATGAGCAGCCTGTAAGTGCCCACCTGAAGAAACCTCAGAGAGAAACCCATCACACACCAAATAAAGCTGGCTTTCTTTGCAGCGGACATAATAGACATTTTTCTCAAACATCTACAGATTTTTTGCTTTCACGGGGTTGAAAACACATATCCTGCATATATCTGCATTTTGTTTGTGCTTAATCAGATACAATTAGGCAGGTCTAGCAGCTGTGAAGATGGGGAGGCAAACACGACTGACCTGTTTCTTCCTCCTTCTGCAAAAAAGCAAACCAAGGAGCCAGTTTTATATCGCAATAGGAATTATTTATTATGCTGCAAGCTCAACTTCAGAAAGCAGCTGTCCTCACACCCCATGACCTGAAGTCTAGGTAAGAGCTGCCCAAATAAAGTCATGATAGCTGCGACACTTCCTTCCTAGCTCCTGTCCCCGTGCGGAAGGATGTGTCCCGGGGGACACGGGGTGGCGCTGGGCCCTCAGTGGGAACGGGACATTTGGGGTCTCTTTTATTTCCAACCGCTTCCCCCTGAACGGCTGTCCCGGCATCCCCAGGGCACGCTCGGGAGCAAGTATGAGCAGAGAGCAATTCTTTATTTAATTTATGGCAGTTTCCTAAACATTTGCGAGGGGGGACGCTGAGAGAGGGACCCGTATTTCATATATTCCGGGCGGGGGTGGCCGCCGGTGTGTGTGTGATGCCTAAGTGTTGCT
>NW_009647218.1:2036695-2036943 GCF_000708025.1 Charadrius vociferus | reverse complement strand
TCCCGCCCCTGGCGCCGCCGCGGGTGCCTCCTGCCGGCCCGCGGGGGATGGCGGCGGGATCGCGGATGGGCTTTTTCCAGCGCTTTTAGAAGGTTTTTATTGTCGCGTCCGTGTCGTCCTGTCCCCCCACCCCGGGGTGAACAGTGGGAGAAAGCAGCGGGTTTGTGTTTCTGTTTGGTTTTTTGTTTGTTTTTTTTTTTTTTTTTTTTTCAATTGTGGGCGTTGATGTTGTTTTCAAAGTCTGAAGA
>NW_009647218.1:1904553-2036669 GCF_000708025.1 Charadrius vociferus | reverse complement strand
CGTCGCCACCAGCAGCGAAGACAGTGAGAATGTCCTCTCTCAATGCAGTTTAGTTTCAGCCTGAAACAAAAAGTTGTTGTACTTTCTGGTTTTTGTTTGTTTTTGTTGAGGGGTGGTTTTTTTTGGTTGTTTATTTGTTTTTTGAGGGGTTGAGGGATGGTCAAAACCTCGAGCTGATTCCAAATTTTTGGTTTGGCCAAGCAAGATCAGAAATTAACTGTTCATGTAACTCTTCTGTGCTTCACCATGAGGCTGCGCTTGTGTCTCTTCTCAAGTAAGCTGAATGCATTTTAAGGATAGTTTAACTTTGTGATACTAACCCAGGAGTGGAAATGCTTTGCAGCGGCAGTCTTCCTCCTGTGCTCGCCTTCCTTCTCCTCCCTTGAATGTATGTGGTTTTGAAGGTTTTCAAGATCTTCTGTGCCATTTACTTTTGCAGAGGTCATCGATGCCTCCTCTGCTGTAGCAGCTCTGTGGAGTCTGTGCTGAGAACTAGAAATGTGAGAACTGTGCAAAGCTTCCTCCTGGTTAAAATGCTTTGTGGCAAATTAATTGTTTTCATGAATGTAGTGTCTGACTGGAAAATCTGGGAAAACTTTAGTTGTGCATAGCGTAGCTCCCCTTCTCCCCCCTCTCCTTGTACCGATGGAGTTATGCTTGTGCTGCGGCCAGGACTCTTGCTGTTTCTTACCTCTGGTTGCTGATTTATGCCAGGAGCATGCTGACCTTCTCTGAGGGGGATTATTCCTCTGCTGAGGAGCTGCCTCAGTCACTTGTAGCTCTCTGCCTGATACCACTCAGTGGGCTACAACCTAACCATAAGCGTCACTTAATCCTATATGCGCATGTTGTCATGATGGAGTGAACTGATCTCGTGTCGGCATGGTCCCAGGCTGCACCCAGTTCAGTCTCTACTCAGTTATGGCTTTTAACTTTTTCGGGTAGGTTAAAATTGAAAATTGAGATTCTGTATGTCTGAATAAGCAGAAAAATTCACAGTGACTTGCACAGCTGCCAAGTCGTGGAATACAGAGCCCTGGCAAACAAGATTTTGAAGAGTTAGTTTATTTTTGGACATGAATACATAATTCACAGTGAGATTATGCTGTCGGAAATATTCTTTTGGTTCCCGCTAACTTAAGAAGGAGTTGTGTATAGAGTTGAATGGAGTTAGATCTGTGGCAGTCTCATCTCGTGTCCTAAAATGCATCCTCGCTGGTATCTGGAAGCGTGACCCTGATTTTGTATCTGTTAGCTGCAAAGCAGCCCCCCTGGAAGATGAGAATATACAGCTTTTTGGCAGAGCAGAGTATAGATGACTAAATGCAATTATGCATATTGAAATATAGCACCAATGAAAGGTGGTATGGAGTATCTAGGGGTGGTTTTCAAAAGATGATTTGTGTAGTCATATTTCCAAGCCCAGAGACTTGAAAAAGGTCAATGCACATCCAAAGGGAAGCTGGAAAAGCGGGTTTAGGAGGAAGACCAAGGCATCTGCGTATGTTCGTGTAGTATAGGTGTTCTGAAAACATTCTTTGGATTTGCAACTTGCTTATTTACGTATCACGCTTTCTCCACTCAGTCCCAACAAAACGTGCTGAGATTTTGACTTTTATGGTGCATCAGTTGTTGGAGAGCTCTGATACATAGCTGAGGCTCTCCTCATCTTGTTTATTCTGTCTAAGCAGTAGTGCAACAGTGACACTGTCAAACCGGTAACCTGCATCTTACTTGCTTCAGGTGCCATGTGAGGTGGTGCAGAAAGCAGTCTGTGCTGTGAGGAGGACCGCAGCATGCCTTGGAACGGAGAACACCAAAATGACCTTCAGTTTGGGGAGCTGTCTCAAATGCCACTCCAGCGTACAGTAGCTTTCACAGAAGAGGTATTTATAGCTGTAATAAAGCAGCAAAACCAAAGATGAGATTTTAACTGGAACCGGAGACAACTGATGCAAAATAAGTCTTATGAACAGGAAAAACGTGCCTCTTTAAAAATAGCTTCTCCACTCTTTAGATAATCATCAGAGGTGGCTTGTTGCTGGAGGCTCGGTTCTGCGTAGCATGTCGCTCTTGCTTTCTTTTTGCTGCTTTTTTGTATAATGGATGTGACTGCTGTCCTCTGAATTGTTTACAGCATTATAAATATATATATTTTCTGTCCAGTGCTCAGGTCTCTAGAGCCATCCTCGATGCAGCGGTAGGTGGTGTACTTCTTGTCCAGTATATGTCATTGTGGAAGACGAGGGATGAGTCACTTCCCTTGTGGGCAGTGATGACTAACCCCCTCTCCTTCAGAGCGATGACATGGTGAAGCCACCACACCAGCAGTTAAGCACCCAGGGAATCATCCCCTCAAATCAGCCCTCTCCTGACTCTGTGATGTAAAACCAGTTTGTTAAGTCACATGATTAAAGGCTTTTACAGCTCACAAAGGAGGAAAGCTCATAAGAAGGTAATATGAAACAGAAAAGTATTTGTTTTTCTACCAGTTTCTCCAAAAATGTGCTGCTTCTGAAATTTAAATCATAAGACATTCATATACAGGATTTCAAAACTTGTCTTATAAGAGTTCTTAGGATTCTGCTCTAAAAACAAGTATTTACACGAGTTAGCCTTAAAGAATAACGCATAAGTAATTAATACTTATGCCTTATTATATACTATTATATAATTCATATATGGGCAATTTCTTTTAGTGTACATTTCTTAAAGTTGCATAGAAACCTCTTGCTTTATTAACAACACTGTGTAATAGACACTCAGGATTAGTGTCAAATTAGATACAAACTTTTTTTTTTTTTGTCTTGTAAAACTTCTGGGAATAACGTAAAACTTCTGGGAATAATGTGAAATACTTCATTTTGAAGTGTAGCTGAGTCTACATGAATATCTTAAAGCAAAAGTACAGACAGACTGTAATCCAAGTCAGACTCCTACCTTTGCAATAAAATTTACTTTAAAATTGCATTTGAAGCTCTGCTGGAGGTCTGGAGATCTGGTGGATCTACACTTGGTACCAAAGGGAATGTCACGGACATAAAAGTGTACTGCTCTTTCTAGGTCCCGAGTCATGTCTGTGGTCCTGATCCTGATTATTTGGGGCTCTTCCCCAAAATTTTGAAAAGTGTTGGCTCATCAAAATAACATTTTTTTAAAAAAAATGGAAATAACTCTAGTTCTGAGTAAATTTTTTGTAGTTACAGATCCAGGATCAAGTTTTGGGTTGAGGAAGAAACCAATATAGTGGTTCATGTCTGTACTTGGGATTCAGGAAACCCAAATTGAAGACCAGGACAGCTAAACAGGTTTCACAGAACAGTTTCAGTCGTTAGTCCTGCATTTCTATGAAAAATGGATGTTTCAAGAAGGGAATAAATGTGTGCCGTTTATGCCACCGTATTACAGACACTGTATATAAATACTGATGAATGGCAAAAGGAATAGTTTTCATCTCCCTGTCCTTTAGTACTTTGTTGGCAGCATTGAGTTTTCAGGCTGGTCATTATCTCGGCGGTTTGATCTTGAGAGACAGCGGTTATGAATAGGGGCAGGGATGGAACCGCAACTCTCCTGCCGAGAAGGAAATCTCTTCGCGATTGAAGACCATGACAAAACTCCCATCAACTTCAAAGGGAAAGGATTTCAAGCACAGGGACCTGAATGCATCTGAAATCCACTGCTGGGCAGTCTGGAAAGGTCAAGGTTTTTTTCCAAGATTAGTGAGGAAGAGAAAAAGAGTGAGAACGAATTGTGACTAGCATGAAGAAAGGAGGAAGTTGACAACTAAGTTCACAGTGCGTTGCTAAATCTGTGTTTATTAAGGAAGCTGATTTTTTTGTGAAAGCTAATGCATGCGTTCAGCTGGCTTAGGTATTTCTGCTTAAAATGAGAATGGGATTATTCCTCCTTTCGTTCGATGTTATGGAAACAAACGTCTAAGATTTGGTTGTCACAAATGGTATCTGTAAGCACTATTGTGGCTGTTTACTTAACTAGCTTATTCTGCAGCGAGAAGCCAAAATTTCCCAGCAGTAGCACCCGCTGAAGTTTTGAACTTAAATGTCTCATAATCCTTCCAATCTCTGTGTGTTGCTCATCTGTCTTATAAAAAAAAAGTCTTCAGCAAAAAGTGCTTTAAAATGAAAATATTTTAAAACCTTTTGCAACGGAGAGACTACGTGAGAAGTGAAAGTTTAGAAATTTTGACATGAACTTAGTGTTTGCTCAGTATATAGATAAGGAGTTTCATTTATAGCCTTGGTATTTAAATCTATTCTCTGAACTCATACCTTGACTTCGGTGTTCAACAATGTAAAAATAACCCTCCAAAATGTCAGATTTGCTCCTCTCCTCCGCACTGGGACAAACCCAAACCCTATCAGATTTATGAAGTTTGGTAAGTTTAGGGGGTTTATTATGTTAAGGGAGCACAACTTCCTTCACAAAGCCACAAATTAACTCGTTAAATGGATGTCTGTTGTACGAGTCTCTGGGGAGCGTACGGGTAGCGTCAGGCATGTCCTCCTCAGGGAGGATGCGGGAACTGGCCTCCCGGAGGGAGGGATTTCGGGAAGGCTCTTAGGAGGGGAGGAAAGGCTGCCCTGGGAGCGGGGCTCCGCTGCTCTGCGGCAGCTGGTGGTGCTCAGGTGCAGGCTTGGATGGAGGAGGGTGAGCTTCAAAGTGCTGAAGAAATTGTTCGTTGCTGTAGCAGGGCCTGATAAATTAGGTCTCGGGAGAGGGATGGGGGTTAAAACAGCTAAACAGAAGCACTGTGCCGCTCATCCGAGCTTCTCTGGCTCGTGTCTTGCTTACACATCACAGCTGATTAATAATTGCAAAGCAACAGGTACGCTGGGGCTGCTCTGGTGCCATTCACATCTGCTGTGTCAAAACAAGTGAAACTGAACCCTCAAAGTGAGCCTTGAGTTTGTAACTACTTGTGCAAGAGCAGACTTGCGTCACTGTTTTCCTTACTCCTTCCCTTTTTTCGGTTTGTTGATTGTAAGTCGCTCTGGCACAGAGAGGAGTAAATGGGGCACGCCATGGATGGAGCAGCACATCTTTAACGACATTAGGCCCTAAAACTGGGTTCATAGCAAGGAATCCGTCTCCCTGAATTCTGTGACTCAGAGGTTAAGCACTAATTTCCATGTTTGGCAGTAAAATACTTTGAGCCTTGTGAGGGCCTGAGGAGACTGAAGTCCCCACGCTGATGAAGATATTCTTCCAAGAAGCTCACCTGGGATGCTGGTGGGAAGTTTTAATTAATCTGGACCTGATTCGGCAAAGTAGTTTAATTTGAGCGGGTGCTTAATTTTAAGCATCATGACAAATAGTAACATACTTTAGGTTCCGACACTCTCTCCTGAGCAGAGCTCTGTACTGACATGGTTTAAGAAACCATGTGGAGAGAAGTCAGGAAATGTTTCTGTAGTGAAAGAAGATGCAGGATTTATAATAAATGTGTGAACTGGAACAAAATTCATAATCGGTGTCATTCATTTGCATCACAGAAAAAAATCTTCCCGAAGGATATCACAGGTGCCTATTTCTAGGAAATAATTTAAAATACGAGCTTATAGCCTACAGGTAAACTGGCTTAAAATAGTATATATTAGTGGCTATTAAACCATGGAAAGGAGGGTTTGTGCTACTGGTAGGATTTGTTTCTCCTCTTAGGAAAATACTTGGTATAGGTGATACAGAACTATGCCTGTTCCCCTCTCCCCTTACTTGCAATCTGCTTCTATTTTCTGAGGAAAGGAGGAGAAGAGAGATAATAAACTCTCTGGTGTAAACTTCATCTGCGTTTCTGAAGCTGCTCAGTGTTCATTTTCAGCTGACTGAGAAGTAATACTGTCCCAAAACATAATTTCCATCTACAGTACAATTTGACGGAGATTCAAGTATGCGTTAATGTTGATAGAAAAAGAAAATGTGAAGCTGATTTTGATTCAAATAGTCATGAGTTTGAGAAGTGTGACTTGGGTTGAGTTGTTCATCTCAGATTTAAAGAAGTAGTTTGCAGGATGTCACCAATAGCCAAGTTACTCTTCTTACTGATTTGTAATGTTACTTCTCCCGCTTCGCCTCCAGGTGTTAGTGCCTGTTCTAAGCAATAAGGAAAACCAGACGTCCTGGCCAGGTTGTGTTTCCCAAGATATGGAGCATCATGTGGAAATCATGAAAAATAAAATGCAATTATGAAAGGACTGATGTCAGGAAGAACTCACCTTCTCATTCCCACATTGCAGCAAAGACTGACTTATATCAAATATATGCTGAAAATAAGTAAGGAATGACTATTGTGTGACCTATGCAACACGGGGAGGGGAATAAAAATCTCCTTTTGGTGGTTTTCAGTCTCGGATGTAAACTGGTAGTATATTGCATTAATGAGAAAGTAATTAAATAGTGTTCCAAACATAATGTTTTTATTACTCCATTTTTCTAAACATTAAAATGAATTTTAAAGTATTTTCTGTGCAATTCATGTGTTAAACACTGTAATTGCTCTGTCATATGAAAACATGAATTTCCAGGAATTTATATTTTGGATTTATTAATTTCAAAGGCAAGACTTAAACTGTCTGCAGAGCCACCAGAATTTGGAATCACATGAAGCTATGCTTCCACAGTACAAAACAGGGGTATTCTGTTGAATTACCTTTTCAGTGTATTTCCAATAGATTACACTTCTCCATTGCCTTGAGTGTTTAATGTGAACTAAACTCTTATCATAAAAGGCATCTATCTCATTGTTTTTAATTAGATTAGTATTAGTCTTAAAGGATGGCATCAAAAAGGAGTGTGGCACTAATCATTGGGATGTGCATCTATTACCTATGGAAACAGCAATAATATGAGCTGTATCCCAGCGAACTCGCAGTTTAAGTAAACCAAAAGTTTAATTTCAGTTTGGGACTGACTGTGTACAGAGGTGATTGATAACCAGTGTTGGATAAGTGAAGATTTATAATCCTATCAATAATAAATGATTTGGAAGGCCCTGGTCAGTGTCAGCTCCGTGCTGTGTGTTGTGGCAGTGAAGCAGGCGTGCCAGGCAGAAGAGTGTAAGTAAGTATGTAACTAAAGCTGAGGCAGATGAATTAGCTTAAAGAAAAGGACCAAAAGGGGAAAAAAACAGAGTGTGAAAGGGAGAATGTAAACTTTAATGTTCCATTAATATTTTATTAAAATGCTTTGCTGTGTATTGTTAGTTTTTCTTTTGGTAAACACTGGAAAAGTGTAACAAAAACATATCAAATAAAATCTATTTAATATTTATGTTAAATATCAGCATTCATTCAAACACCAAATTACCATGTAACTTACTTATTAGAAAATTAAACAGTAAAATGCAGATTTTTCACATCTGGAATAATTGTAATGAACCATTCAAAGGGTCTGCTGCCAGTAATTTCTGAGAGGGTGTTTGGCCAGGGTTTTGATTAGTAAGTACATCTGGAAGTGTGATCTGTGTCTTCATAAACAGCCTTTTTAGCTCTATCTTCAGGTTTTTTTCTTACGATTTTCCCTCTGATCAGAACTAAATTCCCAAGTTCAGTGTTGTTCATCAATGTAAAGGGGAGCGGGGGGAGAAGATCTGTGTTCTATCACAGTACAGTACTTGCTTTGAAATTCAGGGGCTTTTTTCATATTTTGCAGACAAGATCCTAATTCCAGGGCAGTATTACATACTATCGAATCAATGGTTATTAGGTGGTCACATCAGATTCGTGACACTGTGAATAAGGATTCTGCCAAACCTCTTCTGCATGGCCTTCATTCAGACCCCCAAACTGAGCTGAACGTCTGGAAAGCAAGAAAAGACAATCCCTTACATATAAATAAGCAAGTAAGTGATTTCAGATATTATTGTAGACATCAAGGAGAACTTTCTTTTGCTTTGTCTTTCCTGGTGCACACTGAAAAATGAGACGCCAAAAAGATTTTTTGTTGTTTTATTTTTGCAAATAGCTTAGAGTGGTTTCCCAAAGTAATCAGACTTTGCATAAGTTGCCAAAGAAAAACAGAGTTAAATATTAGAGGATAGTTAGTGATTAGAAAGTTAGTGATGAAGGGCTACGTAGCCATAAGGAATTCTGTTGTTCTTGTGTGTCTTTTCTGAATTTCTTTCTCTGACATTTCTCAAACTCTGGAGAAAATAAGATTGAGAACAAAGTTTATATTCAGGAAATTATTGCCAAATTTGTCTCTGAAACTGATACTATTGCTTAATGAGAATAATCATAGCCTGTTGCAAGTGCAACAGCTCTTTTTAATTGAAAAAGATATGCGAGGTTATTTACTTCTCAAATATGAACTGCTGTTGGAATCTGTGTTTAATCCTCTGCTGCTTCCCTGCTTGTTACTAGCAATGTTGCGATGTCAGATAAGTGGACGTCATGAAGAACCCAGTTCATTCCCCACTGAAAGCTTTTGGGGCCTCTCTGTGGATTTCGGCTGGCATGGATCAGCGTTTACTGCTCGTAGACTTGAGACATATTTGTTCATTAATTCTTTGAGTGCAATTGGAACTTGCTTGGATTTTTACCTTCTACTCTTTGTACTCCTTTGACAGGTGACCATGATCTTGAATTTCTTTTTTTCTCCTTTGTTAAATTCTAGCTTCAGTAGCCTGTTCAAAAAAATATTACGATCTTAAAAGCCAAAGAAAGCAGATCCCAGTGTTAAAATTTTGGTTTCTTGATGGAGTTCATAATTTTGTGTTATCGTAGAACCATAGAGTAGTTTGGGTTGGAAGGGACCTTAAAGATCATCTAGTTCCACCCCCCCTGCCACGAGCAGGGACACCTCCCACCAGACCAGGTTGCTCAAAGCCCCATCCAACCTGGCCTTGAACACTTCCAGGGATGGGGCCCCCACAACTTCCCTGGGCAACCTGTTCCAGCGTCTCACCACCTTCATAGTGAAAAATTTCTTCCTGATATCTAATGTAAGCCTCCCCTCTTCCAGTTTGAAGCCATTACCCCTCATTCAGTCACTACATGCCCTTGTAAAAAGTCCCTCTCCTAAAAGTATTAGGGGATTGAAATATATTTAAGCAGTCTTTCTGTTAATGTATGACTAGAAGAACGGATTGAATCTTCCATAGTTCATCAGGTGCCTCTAGTTACCAAATAGTCTACAGTGACAGAGTGCAAAAATTTTCAGGTCTCTTCTGAACTTTTGTGGCCAGAGATGTGTGGAGTACCTACCAGGCAATGGAAAGACATTATTCACCAGGACCTTGCCACCTGTAGTGGGTGGCATTGCTCTACAACCTCCATTTTAATAAAACTTTTGAGCAGTAAAAGAACAGACTTTATCTACATTGACCAGAGCCCAAACCTAACTGCTGGTATGAGTCTGAATCCTTCCCACGTCACCCCATGCCAGTGGCAACCCAGAGCACGCCTGTTGTGCCTTCTGCTGAAGGGAAAAATAGCACAAGCTTCTGCAGTCTATGAAAATAAATAAGTTTTGGGTGTTTGCTAAACATCCAGCTTGAATCTTGATGAAAAATGCCAAGCTATTGAATGTAACACTGGAAGGGGCGCTGGAGCTCACAGCCCTTTCCAGAATGTCAAGATGCACTTTCCTCTTGGTGCCAGATTAGTCAGGAATATTAACTGATTATCATTTGACCTCTTGTGGTCAGACCTGGATTGTCTCTTTAAAATGATTGCAGGCCTCAGACTTTTTATTTGCTTTCATTCCAAGGCAGAATTTCACATTTACATGACCTGCGTGTCTGCAATGATTCCTGCATCTCCTCAGTCTGGTTGCCAGCAGTGGGAGGAACAACAGACTGATTACAGAAAGTTGTTAAGCATCCATAACTACCAAAATTGGAATGGGAACCATCCTATCCACTTGCAGAGCCTCTGTGAAGTTTCATAAGCAGTCTTTGGATGCAACATGCCACTAAAACCTATCTTTCTCTTTTAAATAAGTACAGGGTACCTTTGCATTCTTCATCAAGGCTAGGTTAATTTGGAATTTATCATCTCTTAAGCTGTAGAATTTTTCCCTAGAAAATTCCCTCGTTTTTACAGCACTTGTAAAAGCCCAAGATATTGATCTGTATCTGAGACCACTGGAAAAATACATTCAGCTCTTTCGAGAGATGGAATTCCCAAAGATCCGTAATTTAATCCCACCTTTATTTCACGCCATCTGCCCGATATGGAGCCGCTCCAAGTTCTACAGCACGCCTGTGTGAATAGTAGTTCTACTGCAGGAATTCTGCAATCTGCTTATTGACTAGGTAGCTTCAGGTAAGGGTAGTAAATCACAGAAGTACCTAATAAATAAATGTTAGTTGCTATGCAGTACACCAGTAACAAAGACAGGTATTTAATCTGTCCGTTACTTGTCTAGTGAACACCCTGATTTAATTATAGATAATTTCACCCACCATTAGATTGTTAAATTTGAAGTTGAGCTGAATGGTTAGTTATCAGCTGCACTGTTCAATACTGTGTATTTAAGAATGAAATAAATTTTTTGTCTAGTGAAAGAAAACTATTCTTCAGAGGACATACAACCTTTTCAGGTTGGGTTGTTGCTCCCTACTCCCCTCCTTTTGGTGTAAGTTTGCTGCCTCTTTTCTTAGGATGTTTCTTGGTAGGTATTTGGTATTTCCTTTCATGGACTGCAAAATGTTGATAAGAGCTACGCAAATCAAGAAAACAGGAGGTTTGCAACCAAGCTGTGAATGAGCTGCCTCAATACATTTGCTGTCCTCCTGTCATCAATTAGCTTTCCACATGCTTCCACTGAAACCCACTGTTTTGGTGGGAGTACAGGAACTTCTGCAAGTTGGCAAGCAAAGCCATTCTGTAGGATTCAGTGTTCTGGAGGCACTTCTGTTGGTCAAGAAACTGGAGAATTCCCTCCAAAGCCAGTCTGTTGTACTTTCTAAATGGTCACCACAACCCTCCCGTAGGAAGAGCAGGCAGGCAGCCTCCCTGATGTCCCCTGCCTGAGGGGACAAGTGTGCAGCTCCCAGGGTGACTTGTGACCAGGGAGTGAGAGAAGAGACCAGATTCTCTTCTCTTCTGCAAAGAGCAATTCCCGGGTCATGCTTACAGAAGTAGGAGGAGGCTTGGCATGCCTGTCACTAAACAGGAGCCCCCTGAGAGGATCTGAAGGAGTAAATCCCCTTTCTCTGTTGCAGGCTTACAGCAGTACTGGAGTTGTGAGTGGGTACAGGGTACTTCACTCTTTCAGGGGAGAAAACTATGGTGTGAGCATCTGTGCACTGGAAGAATCCTCTCTCTGGCAGGGTGGGAGCTGAATGCTTAGATCTGAGCTCAGATTTTCTTAGAGTTGCTTGGGAAGGAACTTTGAACTGAAGAGATCATTGTGTTTCCCATGTCACACAGCACTATGCTGTCAGGTCTCCTGTTTATTTTTACTTAGTCAAACATCTGTTATGTGTGGAAAGGACCTGTTTGCCACTCTTTTGACTTTGCACCATCTCCTTCCTCCTGTGTTTAAGCTGGGCATTAACAGGCTAACAGAAATTTTTCATGGAAATTAATCTGATTGTCTGGCAAGTTATTGCCCTGCATTAGAAGGCAAGCACTGATGAAGGGCAGAGCCCGTGCATTCTGGTATTAGTCCAAACCAGCAGTTTTTGAAGTGGTGCCAAAAGTTTTGGATGGAGCTGTATGTAATTCTTAGTTTGTAAGGCTGGGAGAAAGAGCACAAGAAGGAGGGGTGGTGATATGAAGTCGAAGAATATTGCGGGGGGGGGGGGGGGGGAATAGAATAAGAACTGTGACCAGGAAGAGGCACTGGAACAGGTTGCCCAGGGAAGCTGTGGAGGCCCCGTCCCTGGAGGTGTTCAAGGCCAGTCTGGATGGGGCTTTGAGCAACCTGGTCTGGTGGGAGGTGTCCCTGCCCATGGCAGGGGGGTTGGAACTCGATGATCTTTAAGGTGCCTTCCAACCCAAACCATTCTATGATTTCCCCCGCCCCTCCCCTGCCAACCCTACCTGCAGTGCATTAATTAAAGAAATTAACATAATGTGTTTGGTGTGAATCTGTAATCAATGTAAGTTATACCAGTTTTGGATAAACTGCCGAAAAGCAAAAACCAGCTTGTAGTGCTGTTCCTGTCCCTGTCGTGTCCACGGCCCCAGCCAAACCTTACTACCTGCAGACAGTGTTATCCATGGATCCTGGTTCTCTCTTTCAGGTTATTCATGTTACTGTCCAGAATTATACATTAGGTACGGCTGTGTCCTAGGTTTGATTCTGGGTTTGGGGGAAGCCCTCTTCTGCTGATTTACTAACTGAAAAAAAGCTAGAAGGATTTGTGTTGGCACTTTTGTATGTGCTGGCACAACATATGCTACATAAGAATTAGTGCCCAAAGGGTGTGGAGGTGTTATGGCAAATGGGTGAATGTATTTCCAATATCACTTTTATTGGGGGGGGGGAAATCCCTTTACTCTGTCATTTCCTGAATGTTCACTGTACAAAAGATGGTACATCAGGGTGAGTCTTGCTGGAAGGATTTGTAACAGTTTGAACATACTTTGGGAGCATCTCAAAAGTGAGAGTTGCATTATGAGACAATTGACAAACTAGAATAGAGATAACAATTTTCAATATATACTATTTTTGTGTTCATATAGAAAGTCGAAAGTAACTTTATGACTGATGTCATGACCGCGTTTTAAAAAGTTACTTTTTAATTTTTTTTTTCTTCTGCTGTTCATTTATTTCCATTCTAGTCTAGGTTGTGTCTTTCACCAGAAAGTCTTTTCAAAGGAGGAACTGGAGAAACATTGAAGCATGTGAAAATAGCTAAAACTACCTTAAAAAGCTTTAAGGATTCATTCTTTAGTCACAGAAACAGATTGGAGAGTTACTTTGCCTGTGGCAAGGAATTCACACCATGGGATTTCAGATCTGAGATGTTGTTTTCCGGGTTTGAAGTGTTACTCAACTGCTCACTGAAGATTGAGGTTTTACTTATAGCCTTTATCGCTGGAAAGATACAGTATCTGAGAAATGTGGGCTGTTCTCAGGTATACAGACGACAAGACCCAAGTTTCTAATATCCAGAATGCAAAGTTACAGTGCATACGAAGAGTTGGGAGTGTTGAATAGGATGCAAACATTGCATGCTGTGCAAGGTGCAAACTAGTATTAGCAGTAAGAAAAGTGACAAACGTGTTCCCTAAATCCACCCCTTCCCAGGATTTTGAAAGTTTCTCGAGTTAAGTGCTACTCTTCATGTGCAGCTCATGGCTGGGGCTTTCTCCTGAGCATGGCACCTGCATCTGTTTGTTCTTTTTAAAAGAACTGAGAAGGAGTCATCTGTTTGTACCTAGAAAAAATGTGGTGTTTTAAGCTAGTTTTGGGATGAGACAGAATACTCTTCACATTTATTATTTATTATTAAATCTGTGCCAACAAGCAAGAAAAGGTGAAAAATCTGAGGTCAGAAAAGGAGTGTAGAATATTTTTTCTAATATTGTGGTTAGGGTAGTTGTGAAGGATGAAAGCTATCATACATTCTGGTTCCTGCTCCTGGGACTTTTTTTATGCTTTTGTGAGCCTGGAAACAGTTGCAGTAGGAGTCTAGACTGGCTGCTGATTCGGGTGCTCTTCTGGGAAGTGGGAGATTCGCTTTTGGGATCTGAGCTAGGAAATGATGGACTTCAGCTCAGCAATTATTTAGCTAGTGTGTGTCTCCATCCCACCCCTTTAAAACACTATCACAGAGGAAGAAATCCCGTCTTACAGTGTCTGACAGTGCCTACCAGAGCCATCTCTGGAATGGCTTTGGGGTGAATGCGTTGGCTCTTGGCTGTCCGTCAGCAGACAGACAGGTCGTGGTGCTCAGGCTGGAGGGGTGTTGTAGATGCCTAGGGACAGCACCCCGTGCCTGCAGCTTTGCAAGCGGGGTTGCTTGCACCCATCAGGTACAGCCCCAACACATGAACAAGTCTTGGTTCTTGACAATCAGATGGTCCCACAGTGAGCCCAGCCCTGTGCGAGCAGGTCCCTCACCACGGTGAGGTGGCAGCGAAGTCTTTGTAGGTCATAGTGCTGAGCCTTAGGGGTCTGCAGTCCACCAGGAGGCTCCTTGGGGAACCCACGACTGGTTTGCTTTGCTCCTGAAGAGAATGTGTGTTGCACATTTCTAAACACACAAGGAGCCAGTTAGTTTCATCCCTTTGGGGCATAAAACAATTACTTCATTCAAGTGAAATCAGAGACCTTAGAATTCATTTGGCACGTGTTACAAAGGAGGTTAAAGCAGGTTCACTTTGACTCCTCTGAGAAAGTTTTATGTTTAATTTTTGTAGCAACATTTTGTGTTACAATAATAAATCATGTGTTTATATATGAAAGTATGTGTTTAGTAGTGCTTGCTCTTCTTTGTTTAGGCCTTTTTAAACTTAATCTGATAAAACTAAAATGGAGTTACATTTGTTCATTATATGGGACAATTCGTTTCCACTTGTGTTTTAATCCTATAAGTGGCTCAACCAGGATAAAGCCTTGCTGGAATTACCTCTTGCTCCTCCACTTTTTTTCATATTAATTGTTTAAGATGGCGCACATTTTAAACTCTCATTCTGCCAGGCTGGAAGAGAGAAGGTCAAATGAGGCAAAAACCACCTCAAACATCAGAGGCATACTGGTTTTTTTTTTTTTGCAGAGGCACACCGTTAATTAACTTTTATTAAATTGATCTAGGAAATAGTCATTAACGTTGGAATTTCAAAAGCTGGGAAAGCTGGAGTTTGGTGATAATCAAGGGGAAAATTTTAAGTCAGCAGGTCTGCAGAATGAATGAAGGGTTTCTGGAAAGCTGTGAAGTTTTCAGAAAGAGAACAAACCAGAAATTCATTTTCTTAAGAAAAGACTTCTGGATGCTTTCTCTTGATCAGATGACTGAATTATTGAGAAGTACCACATCTGGAGAAGCATTCAGATGGCTCTCACCAAAGAAATTTGAGTGAATAAAATAAATTTAAGTGAATAACATAAATTTAAGTGAATAAAATAAATTTAGTTAAAGTGAATCAAACTCCCCCACCAACATTACCCAAAATTACAAAAGAAAAAAAAGGTTATTTAACTATTGACATGCAATATGCAGGACAGACAGTCAGTTCTGTAGGCTTTTTTTCCTGAGTGTTAGGATGTGATTTATATCTGGTTCTGGTGTGAATAATAAATCAGTTGATTCTACTTGAAAAAACAGAGAAGATTTTTAAAATGTTGGTATATAGTGATCTCTTGCAATCTTAGCTAAAATAATTCCTAACACTGTACTCACTAACAGCCATGGTACGTACGTCTGATAAGATATAAGATGAAGGAATGTTTATTACTGTTCTTTTCATAGACTTTTTGTGAGGGGGGCTCGTTTTCAAGATTTTGGTGTTAATTCATAGCTGTCAGCATTTGTACACTTGGAAAATGGTGTTTTCTGAAGGATTTAATCCCCTTTTAACATAGATTCAAATAAAAAAGTACCCTGTCGTGTTATACAGTTGGCATTGTCTGCTGGCTGGAGCACTGGGCTGCCTTCAGTGTGGTCCCCGGTCCCAGGGTAGAGGATGCTCTCGGAGTTTTGGGTGGGCAGCCACACGTGGGGAGGAGGACAGACCTGGTTGGTAAATGTCCCAGCCATGGGGCTGCTCCTCACTCCTCCACCCACATGGCTGGTAGACTGCCAGCCACATTCGCTCTCCTCTCCTTCCTTTTGACCCTGCTGCTTTGGGGAGGATTAAATTCCTCCTGGGGTGCAGAGGCTGGTGAACCCGGGTCTGCCCCCTCGCAGGTGTGTGTCGCAGCCGGGGGAGGTAAGGCAGCAGCAAGGGGAGGGTGAAGCAGCCCCAGCCCCAGCTGCAGATTTAATGAGTGTTCCATTAATGGGTGCTCTCTTCTTTGCCATCCTGATCCAAAAAGTTACCATCACAAGTGGGATTCAATCACCCCAAATAAGCTACATTAAAACATACTTTCTCTAATCTGTTTGCTGACTGAACTTCATTTAAATGAAATTTTTCTTCTGTATCAGATGACCAATTTTTAATTTTTTTTACACTTACACCCACCCATTCCCCCCCCCCCCCCCCAAAAAAAAAAATCCTCCAGCCAGCTGATTCTCCTAGCTGTGTCCCTGCCATTTCCCCATGCTCCTGACACCTGTGTACCTATGAGGCATACTGGGTTTGCAGAGATGCAGGCAATGAGGAGGTGGGCTTGGCCTTCTCCCAGTGCATGTAAGCTTTGCTGGCGTTCAGAAGCTCAGACCTTCTGCATGGTAACACATTTTTGCGTAAGATTATTTTAGCAGGCAGATTTTCTGAAACAGACACAAATGTTAAAGTTGTTATTATTAAAATAATATTATTAAATTATTAAAATAATATATATTATTAAGAAATTCATTATTAGCAGAATGTAAAAATTTGCTCTTCTGTTAGATGTGGTAAGAAATCTATTCTGTGTGTATGCGCACTGATTTTTTTCTTGCAATATGTGGCTTAATCTAAGTAATTAAATACCCAGAGGAATGGTTGCAAATCAGACTTGAACTAAATGAATGGCACAGGTTTAATTCATGTGGAAGCTTTGCAAGGTTGTTAATGTCTTTGGGGTAAAATCCTGGTACTGCTTTAAAATCCATAGCAAAACTTCCCATGTCTTAAGGTCAGGACTCGCTGTACTGTACTTCTAAATTTCATTGCTCCTAATCAAATCCTTTATGATTTGCACTGAATTCCTGCTAATCCCTGCACAAAGCTGCCTCAGAAAGGAGAATTGTGTGGCAGCAGAGACCTGCTGCTTTTTCCTTTTTTTTTCTTTTTTTCTTTCTTTCTGAGGCAGCAGGATGCTCTGCAGCATCCTCGTCCATGGGAGATGTGGTTTCAAGACATGCCTTCTCAGATCTGTATGTAGTTTGCCTGGTTTTGCCTTTACCTCTATGGAGGATTCCCTGCATATGGATGTATATGTTCCCTGTATATAAATGCAAATGTTGGTGAGCCACTTGAATAACAGTTTTTAAGCTGCTAGGTAAAGTACAGCAATTATCATATTTGGCCATCCGTAGATTGGAAGATGGTTTGAGCTGATCCGTTTTTTAGGCAGTGAGTCCTTCTGTAGTGACTTGACTGACTTAGAACAAAAGGAACCTTTATAGCACGCTTCTGAGTGATCACTCTGCATTGTAAGTGTGTTGACTTTCCAGTTTATTGCCAAGTAAAGCATAGTCAATGCGTATTAGGTTTCAAGTTTGAGTCACTCTTACTCATGTATGCAGGCTTAGTGTTGACAGAAGAAGTACAAGTGGAATACCAAGCACCAATTACTGTGCTGTTTTTACTGTCATCGCTAAAATATTTCTTTTTCCAGTTTCTTCAGAAACTATTTGCCTTCGGGTTTGACAGTACTAATCAGGAGCTTTATCAAACAATAGCTGTCATCTTACAGCTAATTTGTTTGTCAGAAGCTTTAAGGCGCATGCTATTTGGCGTATGATACATGAATTGTGTCCACGTATTTCCAAGAACAAGTTTTACATGCTTCTGAATAGGCAGCGTGCAGTATGTGTCTGGTTAATACGTGGATGCAGTTGGCCCAAATCCGGAACAGAGCAATGGTCTGGTTTGTGGTGTGACTGAGGGTCTGACCCCGAAGAGGACCAAAGGATGCTTAGCTTTCAGGGCACAGAAAGGGACTTCTCAGACTGATTTTCTTAAGTGGATTTTTGATGTGTAAAATATAGGTATTTTAAAAGCTTATCACATCCAGTCACAGAACGAAATCTGAATTTCTTTATTGGCTGTGAAGAAGTTCGTGAAGTTCATCAGTCATGGTTTGGATATATGCGTGTGGGTTTGTGCAGTGTGTTTCAAAAACAAACGAACAAAACCCACATTAGTTGGCAAGGAGGGGGTTAGAAAGGAAGAAGATTCTTAAATAAACAAGTTAATTTGATATGCCTTCAAAAGAGGCTGGATTTTATTTAAATATCTGGCTTGGCTGCTGGTACTTCTATTTTATTTTTTCTGAGTGGCTTGCAAGAGAAAAGAGATTTAGCCAAGTTGTAAAGAAGAATATTTTCTCAGAGATGGCCAGTGTTTAACACATTTAACAAAGAAACAAGTGTAGCTTTACTTGGACGTGGTACTGTTTGTGTTGCTAACAGGACACAGCAGAAGATCCCAGAGCTCTCCCTTTAAAGCCAGAAAGAACTTGCATTAACGTGCACCTGTATTTTCTGCTCTGGTGTTATTTTTCCGAAGTCCTCCTCCGTGAACAGGGTGAATTGCCTTGAGTGTTAAGAAAGTACAGGTGTGCTATAGCAAATGACTGTTGTTCTGTTGCCTGATACATGTGGTAGCTGCAGATCCTTCAGATAATCTAATTAAATGTAACAATGAGTTAGAGTCAAAAGGTGTTGTTTTCTTAGTGAGTTGACTTCGAGTCTTTTGAGTAGCTGAAGTTTGATGCTCTTAATATCCTATTTAATATGCAGACATAATTAGGCTTGTAAAAACTTGTTGAGAAGCTCTTTGTTTAACGAGAGAGTTAACAGGATGAAACAGCATAAAAGCAAGGAGTAATATTGTGTGGTGTTGGTGGCTCTCCCTTTTACCAAGCTTCCTAAAGAAAAGTGTCACTAGTACACGCGTGCATTGATCTTGCACTGGTACACACGTGTATAGATCTTTACAAATTATTTTTAAATAACAGCATTTGCTGAGCAAGTGCTTCAGTTGTTAACTCAGTTTCTGTAAAAAAAAAAAAAAACAACAAAAAAAAAACCAAAAAAACCAAACCAAAGGGATTACTGTTAGGTAGCATTTATCACTGCTCATCAGTTAAAATAGTACTGAAAAAACTGTAGTACAAAAATCTCAGAAGTTTGTTCAGTGACAGAGGTGAGCTACGTGTTTAGCACAGCCACATGCCGCCCATTAGCTTTTCTTCCCTATTGGAAAGACACGCATTTTATACATTTATTATTTTTTTTAACATTACAGGAGTTTGAGAATGATTATACAGAATTTAAAGCAAAACCCCTGGATCTTGACAGACGTCTTGCCTCAGTTCTTTGTGTAGGATTTTGTGACTGTTCGAGTTTAGAATCCATGTACAAGGTCGGTACCCGTACAAGTGAAACTGTTCTTCATTTATTATTAGAAAAACAGTTTTGTGCATTGCTTAAATTATACTTTATATCTTGATAAGCTATTTGTAAACTGAATGCCTTGGAATACTGAGTAACATGTATTTCAGCCGCAGAACCAAACTGACTTCTTTGATTCTATTATCATTGTGATGATGTTCTGAATACAGGTTCTTTCCAGAAGTTAACCCATAGCTAAGTCCAGATCTAAAATGTAATTTAAAGAAACGGAGAGATTCCCCGCTCACTAACATGCTGTATTTGCCATTGACTGCACAAGGCATGGAGAATCTCATGGATGGCAGATGTGTCCAGGCTCTCCATCCAGTGTAGCGTATAGTTAGCCTGGGTGGTTGGAGCGTATTTCTGCAGTAGTACTTATTGTTCTGAAGCAGGAATAATTAAAACATAAGATAGGGAACAACTGTTTAGAACCAGTTCTTCAAAATATGATTTAGGAGTTGTAGAACCCGAGTAAGTGATGTCATGTTATTAAGAAAGAGGTGAGTATGTAAGATGTTCAAACAGGTGATTGTCCTGAAAGGCACAAGGAGAAATCTCACATTCTAATCACCCTTGATAAGGCCTCCAGTGGAGTACTGTCCCCCAGTGTAAGGATTACGCTTCAGGGAAGATCAGCTGTTGACAATTATTGAGGCTGAAAAAGAAAAAGACAGGGAATAGACATAAAATCTTCAAATACATTAAAGACTTCTGCATGCAGGAAGGAAATAGCCTGTTCTCTACATCCAGAACATAATGAACTTAATTTATAGCACAGAAGGTTCAAGTCTGGTGACTGGGAAAACCACTTTATACCAAGCGTAATGAATTGCTAGAATAGATTGCTAGGGGAGGTGACAGGCTCTTCATTCTTGAAAAATCTTTCAGGGAGGGCTAGAAAAAAGTCTCTTGGAAATGGCTTAGGTATAGCAGACCTCGTCTTGGGGCAGGAGTACAGGGTGATTATTCCTGAAGTCCCTTGTAGACATACATTTCTGTGACATTGTATACATCACACTCAAACTGTGTCAAAGTGTTGCAAATTAGTTGTGGTAAGTATAAGGCAGTAATAATTTTGAGTAAATAAATTTTCCTTAGGTTGTCACTTTTGGTATTGTTAGGAGTTAAATGAGTATCTTGCATTTAATGCTTGTGTTTACCCTGTTTCTTTCCAAACTCTTCTCACTGAATTCAGGTAATAGCTATAGTATTAAATCTACTCTTTCAAAAGGCGGAAAACTTGTCTTGAACATAGCAAGGAGAATGGAAGATTACTTATCCTTCAAGAAGTCACCCCTGCTTGCCTCTTCTTTGGTAATTTTTTGCAGCAGTAGGCTTCTTTTCCCCAGAAAACGTTAACACGTAATTAAGACTGAATTTGTGTGAGACACTGGAGGAAGAGGCTGTTGATGTATGAGAGAGGATATATCTGGAAAAAGGGGAGAAAACACGCAGGTTAGAAAAGTGCAGGGTAGGATTTAGAAAGTAGAGAGTGTGGGGTGTATGCCCGGATCTGGAAATCCTGGTTCCATGCTTTCTAGCATCTAAGCTAACCTGTCATTCTTTAGCATTCTAGAATTCATCTGTTTAGCACAATTTAAGAGCATATTTGGAAAGACGTAGTCTGTTTATTGGCCCATGGCACATACCGACAGCATAGCTTGGTACAGTTCCAGTACTTGTACTTCAGAAGCATTTTGGATAAGATTTCAAGTTGACAGGAAGAGAACTCTAATGCTTACTTTACTGTTTGTTTTCTTTGTTTTCCTTCTTTATTTTCTTTTTAAGCTTTTAACCATCTCTGGAAGCTTTCTAAAAAAAAATAAAAAATCCTGTCATCATGGAGGTATTTAGTCCAAATTACAATATTTTATTAGAAATGTTTGATGAACTGGATAACTGCAGACGTATAAGTGATGAACACATTCAAAAGGTATGCTACAATGCAAAAATAAAAGATCATTTTCCTGTTAGTTCATAATGGCTTCGTTTCTGTTCTAATAAAGAAAGAAGGGAATGAAATAATTATCAAAAATATGCCACTTACTTCAGGAAAAAACCTTAAATGGTCTAAGGAACTGGAGGAACGGATAGACATTGTAGTCCTACTTCCTGTCTCTACCTCACCCGTAAGTGTTCGTAGTCACTGATTTATTGGGAAGTTAATAGCCTTTAAATAAGGCATCGCTAATTGCTGAACAAGTGTGAACTGCATAATATGGTCTCTTACTCCAGTAAATTTAACATCCATGTTGTGCATGTGTACAGTTCAAACTTTCTGGTATATTCTGGAAAGTTCCTGTTTCTGCATTGAAATGCGCTCGGTAGTGCTCTCAGAATTGCTTTTTTAATAACTGTAAGAGATTTGCTTGATGATTGTTTGGATGAGTCAATAACTAGCAAATCCAAGAATTTCTCTGCTTCAGGACAGCACTAACATGTCCCACATAAACGGTATTATTGTACTATGGTGACAAGACTTTCAAAGGTACTTATGGGGGACCTAGACATCCAAGTTATCTGAAAATTGGGCCTCGTCTCTCCCTCCTTTCTTGATCCTTCAGCAAACATGCTTTTAGGTGGCAGCACAAAGGATGGAAAGCTCCTGTAGGAGCATTAAACACACCTGAATTCAATTATTGAGTAATACCAATTCCACCTGTTGACCGCTGACACAGCTAGTAACATGCAAGGGGGGACATATCCTCCTTTTTTTCCCCCCAGTTTTAATTGTTGCCAGTGTTCTCACTTCTTGCTTTATGCATCTTTTCCCCTCTAGTTCAATTTGGTAAGGCTATGGATAACTTAAAAATGGCCAGTATACACAGAACTTCATCTAAAAATGAATAGTGTGGGAGATTAAAGCTTTTTACCAGAATTTATCTCTGAACTGCTGTAATTAAAAGAAGAAAACAGATTAGGTGTAGTTTTTCCTTGCAGAGTTTTAGGAAGTCCAGAAGCTGCTTTTATGTCTCAGAAATATGTGGAGATGTTGAAATGCCTGGACCAATATGAAGATCAGACCTGCTGGGAATGGAAAGTTCAGGTGGATGAAATTTGTCAGTTTAATTTAGACCGACCTCTAACTAAGCATAATCCCAAAGGTGGCCTCCTGAGTGTGAATTTTGATCCTAAGGTATGTATGTATAATTGTAACTAAATCTGTATCTTATGTTTCTCTTTGACTTCATAAAATAACAGCAATATTCTAGGGTATGAGTAACTCTTAAAATCTTAAATCTTACTTATTTTGTTGTCTTTGTTTTCCGTTTGGGAAATCTAGTTGCCTTATACCTGCGCAGGGGAAAGTTCTTATTTTAAACAGTAAAGAAAGTTATTACAGTAGTAGATGTCTCCCCAGAGACACATGGAGGAATATAATGATGACAGTTAGCTCTTACCCTGTAAAATGCAGTGGTTCTTTAAGTTACCAAACTTCAAAAAGCCCTTAAATCCCTACCCTTAAATTGCTGAATACTAATTAAAAGATGTCTCTTGTATACTTTCTTGTACTCCAGTCATCAAAAAGGTATTCTAATGCCTTTGTATCTGAGATTAAATGCGAAGTAAACAAAAAGTCATTGAGTTGATGCTTCTGAAAGGGTAAATATAAAATAAAACTGTTTCTTTCTTTCTTCTAGGTAGTGGCTTTATTGACAGAGGTGAAATATCTCTTGGTGCTGAACCAAAACAGCATTCCAGATTCTGCTTTAGCTATATATGAGAAAAGGAACAATTTTGCAAAGGTTGCTGATGGTGGGATATGTTAGCAAAGCATGTTTCGGTTTTTATTCTTTCTTCCTTCCAGTCCCTTGCAACTTGTATGAGTGTGTGTGTGTGAGCATGTACCTGGCTCTAACTGTCCTGTCGTTGAAAGGAAATATTGCATCTTTGTGGAACAGAATCCCACCTGCAGCTTACGCTTGAGCTTGCAATGCTGGCCTCAGCTGAGCATTAGATACCTGGTAGCACTGCCAGTCTGGACCTTCCAGACACTGGATCCAGTTGCCTTCCCAAAGCTTGCCTTCTACCCGGCAGTCTGGTCTGTTTTGAGATGTTCAAGGTCTACATGGTTTCCTTTTCATAGTCTGGACACCTTCCTCTAATAGCTGTTCTGCCCAGCAGAACACATGTGGGACATTAGGGGGATTTCGTCCTGTGCATGTCTTTCCCATGACCTTGAACTTGTCACTAAGCTGTACGACAGACTAATGCAGACTGCTCTGAAGGTGGAGTATCCTCTGATTGAAAAAAGAGCTGAGAACTATTGACAGCCTGCTAAAAGAAGCAGAAGAAATATCCACGTGGCAGGCGACAACCTGCTGGGACTGCATCAAACAAGTGAAAATGGCGTTGCGTGATTTGGAGCAGAGAGTTCAGCAATCAAAGGACGACATTAGATCAATCCAGGGAATTGTGAATGCTTGGATGGAACATGCCCTCTTTTTCAGGAAAGGTAAAAAAGAAACTCTATTATACCTGGATGACAAAGGAGAAAGACTCGCTAAAATACACAAAATGCTGCAAGAAGATAGCTACCAGATCCATCATCTTGTTGAGGTGATGGCCAAGTGAGCTCTGTACTTCCATGTGGTAATATTGGTGTTAAATATTTGAATATTAACACGTGGTCACCTGTATGTTTTTGTTCAATTATTTGTGTAATTGCGCAAACTACGTAAAATTTCATTAGGACTGACATTTGAAGACAAATAGGGAGAAGAGAGAACAATTTTGGCAACATTCAAAAAGAACATTAGCGCTTTTAAAAGTTGGTAGATTGGGAATGACTGGCAGGCTGCAGTCGTGATAGTGCTGCTGTCTCGTTTTTGTTACCCTGATCTATGTTGTTCCTGTGATCCCCACGGGTAAAGTGATTTATGCAGCTGGAGAAACTGTCCTGAAACACTTTTTTTGCACTAGAGATACTGTGAAATAGTTCTGATTTGAAATGTGACTATTGTTTCATTATATGTGTAATTAAAAATATACAACAGATAATTCACCAGTTTACTTATGAATGCTAAAGCCAATTATAATAGCCTTAAATATGAACTGCTGTGTTACATGACTACAAGTGACAGAATTGAAGGAATTTGAATAAGACGTGAATGCAGAAGCAGGGGTTTTTGTCTCTTTGCCCCATTTTTGCTAATTTTTTGAGGGACCTGCCTCTGTGTCTACTACAACAAATTTTTGTGTCCATTATCAATGTTAATCTTAGTGTTACCATCTGATGACTACCTTTTAGTTCAGTTTCACTCCTAATTTTATTTGTATTATTGTCTGTACTATAGATATTTATTTTAAAAGATCATAATAAGGTGGGGTTTTTTTAATATTTAGTTAACTATAACAAGGGTTGATACTGGAATGCAGAACAAAGATGCAGAAGTATTCTTACAAAATGTGGATATTCCATCAAAGTTACTGTGTTGTATAATAGTTTTCTGCCAACCCGTAGTCTTTTCAATGCAGGGATACCTTCACCCCTGCACTGAGTTTTGCTAGTGTAAATGCAATTCCAGGGAGGTTCAGGACTCTTCTGCACTGACCAAAGTAAGGTCCAGGAGCATACAAGCAATATTAGAGTGTTGTTTTGCGATATACATCAATTATATAAAACATATAAAATAATACTGAAACAAGGAGGCGTACTGAGTGAAGATATACATTAACACAACCATTTATTAAAGTACTTTTCAGTTGTTTTTTTCTTTGCTTGCTTATTTAGGGCAATTAAAAGCTTTTTCAAGCAGATTCCTCCTCAGCCTCTTGGAAGAGTATATAGAGTATATTGATGACATTGTGGTCGATGGTTTATACAACACCATAATGTGTTCTTTATACTTATTTTTTGAGAACACAGAAGAAAGTTTGAAACCGACTCCACTTTTTCAAGCACAAATTATGACAGAGATTGAATTTAAACCTTCTCTAGAGAAAGAGGCTGGTGATGGCTCTTATGATCTAGTAGATGAACTCCTGCGTGGTGTTTTCTGAACGTCTGCCCAGGTGAAAAGGGTAGCAGCACACCTGGGATGAGAACATTACCAGGTACAGCTTCTTCTCTTGTGTTGGTGTGGGAAAATAACAGAAGATTGGCGAGGAGGATTGTAAACACACTCAAGTGACTCGCACCTGGGGTGCTGGACAACACACACTAATTGTTCTTCAGCCTTGTGTGCTCGCAAGTAGAACATCTGCACTTAGATAACGTAAGCCTGGGATAGACTCAGGGACACCTTATCTAGCATACGGGAGATCACTGCCTTGTTGAAGAAGAAGATCAAAGCAGAGTGGAAAACTATGCCTGCTTGAACCCTTGAAAAACAGGCGAGAACAGCAAGTCGGAGCTCACACGCTCCGGCTAACAAGGACTTTCTCCTGCCCTGTAGTGCCTGCGTGCCCTGCTCGCCTCCCTCTGCCCAGGTGTCACTTTGGAGATTCCCCGATTTGTGAGGTATTGAGATGAAATTTGTTCTTTGTCTTTCATCCATGGTTTTGCGGTTGTTCCCGTGTCCTGCCCGAGTCAGCTCACACAGTTGGGAAATAATGAATCCAATTAATTGTAAGCTGCAAGAAGTTTATTTTTAGTTGCAGACTCATTTAATAGCATCAGTCTTCAAATCCTGAGCCTCATCTCTTTTCTCAGTTGTGCAGTTTCTAGAGGCATAGTCCCAGTAATTTCTGAAGGTTTACTGGTGCTTTCACCCAATTCTGCATCTGTGAGCAGCAGAATGAAATTGTCTGTTTTACACAAAGCTAATTTAGGTTAGCTGAGTATTTATTTCTCTGTTCCTATGCTGTGGGCTTCCACCTTGGGTGCCATGGTGAAGTCTGTAAATCTGCACATAGTGGAAACTTAATCTCTTAGACAAGTTAAGGAGTATCCACTAAACTGGTGATCAAAATGATACATAGTCCATGAAAAATTCAGCTTTGAAAAATTTGCAAAGGATATGCATTCAGTTTGGTTTCATGTGTTCATGTAACGAAATGTAAACCCAAAGTAGGAACAGCTGAGTGAATTGTAATTTTTCTTGTTCATAGATCTCTGGGGAAACGGGGTGGAATTCCAGTCTTTCATCTGCATGTAAATTTAACCAATTGGTATTAGTGTCTCACTGACTGAAATAACAAAGCTTTTCTTTTGATGCCTAGAATGATATGGACATGTTTGATCTGTCTGAAATCAGGCAGGAGATTATGGAGAGAGTGGCAAATGTTACCAACAAGGCCCTGGAGGACAGGAGATCTCTTGGTAGCGATGCATCTCTGGCTGGAGAACAGGTCTGAGTTCATGAAGCAATTCCTTCTCTGTGGTCGTGGTTTGGAATCCACAAAGATGCCTCTTACTGATGAAGTCTCTCAACAGCCTCCCACTATTAAACTGTTTAAAGAGCAGGCAAGAAAACCACTAGTCTTAGTAATTGGCTATTTAGTGCGGGGGGGAAGTTGGAGGAGCATATGCGTTTATTTCTTTGCCTTCGAACTTGATTGATTTCATTTATTTCTCTCTCTTCTGCTCTATTTGACATCTGTGAAAATCTTTATGTTCAGATAAGCAACTTTGAAGACTCAGAAATTTTTGAAAGGTGGTTCAAAATGCAAACTCACCCATGCCAGTGAATTTTCCAGTCAACAGTGGAATTTCTGTTTCTGTGTCTGTCTGGTCCAAACCAGATCAAGGGGTTGGCTGGGAAAATAAATGTAGGATTTTTGATGTATACCCTAAACTAGTCTTCTAGTTACTTTGAATTGACTTGGCTTCAGGCTTCTCTTTCTTGTACTTTCTTTTGACAGGCCAAAAAAAAAAAATCTATCAAGGTATTTTTTTGTCATCGTGATGGAACGGGTTTTTCTGAATGGTTTAGTGACTGGTTTTTCTAGAGATCTCTGGGAGGTTTGTTGAATGAGAAAGCTATTTCCAGTTCAGCTTTATATACTTGAAAATACGTTAAGTATTAAGGCAGCAGGAGTGGAGCTCTCTATTTTACTGTGTGGAAGATTCCCCAGTAATTGTGAAACAAGTTTTACGTGATCATACATAAAATAACTGAGTTCATTAGGTTCAAGTAGTTTATGATTACCAATGATCCATAAAAGTAATTATTTCACAGTTGACAAAAATTCTAGTAAAAACTGTGACACAGAGTATAGTTTGTGGTTAAATAAATCCACCACTATAATTTCCTATTTATAGGCAGATGTTGGGGTATCCTCACTGTTAATGTACAAATTTAATTGACATACTTCTGCTGTGTGTGATATTTTTCCTCCAAGGTATTTTTTTCTCTGTTAAATAGGAATTGGCTGGAAAACAGAATGTTGTTAAGAAGAGAGCTGTGTCAATAAAGAGCAAAGTAAGTCCTCTTCAGGCATCTAAGGCTGCAGTTATCAGAAGGAAATGCACTTAATCTGATGTACATTAGATTCAGTGATCAGTCTTTTTTTATCTGTGGGGTTTTTTTTTATGAGAACATGATGAGTGACAGGTGTCATTACCCGTGTTTTGTCAGGGGAAGCAGGTCGAATTCAGAGAAAGATTTACAATGGAAGCTTCCTTTCAGTTTGATGCTGAAAATGCATATTTGCTTTTTATCTTTCAGTACTAAATGTAGTGATATTTTGATGTACATATCAAAATATTTGTGGTTTGTGGGTTGGGGTGGGGTTTTTTGTTTGGTTTTTGTTTGTTTGTTTGTTTGTTTTTAAGAAGCTGTTAGAATTATAACAGTTAAATATCAAGGGCTAAATTTTAAAAGTCACCACCAAATCTAAGTTTCCCTTGTTTCTCTTCCACTGGTGCATATGCTTGCTGATAAAATAAGTTCACAATTCTTGCACATGTTCTTTATTCATGTTCTTTTAAAAAGTCACCATAATGTGCTCTTGAAAGGAGTAGTCAATAGTGGAATATTTAGTGCATCTTTTTAAAACATAGTGAAGGAACTTTGTTAGCATTTATACAACTTTAAAGTAAGGAGAAGTGATTTAATAAGTCAAGAGAATCGCCTGCAGTTTTTCTTTTTATGGTTCAAACGTAGAGTGCTTGGTATGCCTTTTGGGTGCTTTCATAGACAATGCAAATGTAGCTTTTTAACTTCTTTGCAGTAACAGCTCTCAGCTTTTCTTATATTGAATCAGGTATACAGGTTGTATACATTTCACTGCCAGGTTTAGATAAGCTTATTATACCCTATAACTGTACTTTATTGAATGCTTTTTTCCTCTTTAAGGCAAATCAAGACCTTGAGATGGTAGAAAAGGAAATATTACTAATGCAGGAATCTGCAAAACTATTTGAAGTAGCTATTCCAGACTACAAGCAAAGGAAACAATGTGGAAAAGAAGTGCAGCTGCCTAAGAGACTTTGGGATGTTAGTGTTTATATTAATGTAAGATGATCTTTTTTTAAAAGGTATTATAAAGTTAGAATATATTCTGGGTGTTATACTCTTAATTTGTTCCTAGAAGTGCTTATAGTTTTGATTTTTAAAAAAAATAAAATACTGAAGATTTTCATATTCCTTTTGTTCTTGAAATTATAGTTGCTGCATTTTACGATACCCAGAGTAAAAATATCCCTGTGTTCTCAAGTTAACTGATTTCAAGATAATCCCAAAGTGAAACAACAGTTGTAGTTTCCTTTTGAGCTTTTTTTAATACCAGTAACTACCTTGAATAACTAAAATAATTGAGTAAAAATTCAGAAAGCCAGAAAATTCCACTTCAGAACTGAGGATTGTACTCTGGAAAGCTGTAGATGGCTGGAAGCAAGAGTCCAGGAAAGTCAGTGTGCAGACTTGTATGGGAAATCAGCCTTGTAAAGTTCTGTTTACCTGAAGAAGGTGTTTTTGGTAGGCAAGGTTAAAAATATATGTGCTAGATTTTCTTTCCGTTATTGTTTGCCTAGCAGTTGTTTTGCCAGGAGGGTGTGGAGGGCAGTTTCCCCCACGTCTCCCAGGTGCATCTGTATATTATCAGTGGGTATAGGTGTGTGTTTAATAGCGCAAGAATGGTATGTATGTGTACCTCTCAGAAACGGAAGTATTGAAACTGTTTAAATGCTTGGCTTTTGGGTTGAATTTTGAGCAGATAGATTATTTTGTATGCTTTCCAGGTAGTGGTGGTGGAGGGTTGGAAAAAAATAAGGTCCAGGAGCTATTGCGGTGTGATGGGCTTTCCCCTGCATCCATTCATCTGTTATATAGCAGAAGCTTGTCTTTACCAAATGTTGTTGACACTTTTATCTGTACGTTCTGTTTCAGAGCAGCATTGATGATCGGGCTAAAACCCAGTGGAGACAGATTAATGTGGAACAGATGGGATGTGGAGCTCAGAAGGTTTGTCAAGGCAGGATCCATAGCTGTCTCTTTCTGCAATTTATCTGTCTCAGTGCCACCCCTTCCTCACTCTTCCCACCCTCTATGACGTTTCAGTGGATTTGTTACTCGTGTCCAAACTGAATGTACTGGAACATGGGTTGTTTTGGGGGCTTTTCTTTAAAACTTTACTCTTCAGGGTAAGTTTCCAGTCCCTGTGGACGTACGTGGTCAAACCGTGCTGTCACTGATCTGAATTGAGGCAGTATGTGAAAGAATAAAGAAGGTGGGGTTTTATGACAGAAGAAAGTCATTATTTTTAGAGACGGGTGGAATTTGCAGGGATTTATCTGCTCTGCTCTTAGACATAGCTCTAGAGTGTTGGGAGTTGCAGCAAAGATGCTCATTTTTAAAGGGAGGGCACTTCCTTTGCTTGAAGTATACGCAGCGTTTTGTTGATGGTAGCCCTGCAGAAGACAGTTCCAAAGGGACAAGGGAAGTATGAAGCAAAAGTAGCAGCAAAGGCCCCCAGACTATAGGCAGTCTCCCTTACCCTTCTGAATGGTGGCTTTAAATGTATTAAATTTATGAATACTTTTATCTGCAGTGAAATAATTAATAATAAAACTAGACTTTAATCGTCAGGGCTGTGGTAAAGTAAATGGCTCAGGTCCAACTGTAATCACAGAATCACTGTGTAAATGCAGTGTTAATACACTTACATTACTTAAAGTGCCATACTGGAAAGTACATTTCCAGAGCCTTTGCTTTATCTGCCACGTAAACCAATGACCCTAATAAAATCTTTCCTAGACTTGTGCCAACTACAGCTCTCCCACACATGCACATGTGAAACAGGAAAATAGAGTTTTCTGACAAACCTCCTAAATGTTTCTTAAAGTTATCAACAAGGTGGCTGGTCATGGCAAGTAATTATTACAATTATTTTAATCCTATTCCTTAGGAAATGCAGTCTTTGGATAAAAAAGTTCGCTCCTGGGACGTATATAGGGACTTGGAGTTAAAGATGAAGAATCTGATGTCATTGCTGAGAACAATATTGGAGTTGTCAAATCCTGCAGTCAGAGAAAGACGCTGGTACCAGGTCATGGAGGTGACAAGAGTAAGTATTCAGCCAAAGAAACCCCAGTGATGGTCTTTTATGCTCTACCTATAAATGCAGCAGTACCATCAGGCGTGTTGTAGAGCCACTGCTGCCAACTATTCAACGTGTAAGTGGAGCGGAGGTTTAGGTTTCAGACAAAGGTATCTTGTGGGTTGAGAAGTAAATTTGTGGTCTCTGCTCAGACAAAAGGACCCAAATGTCTGAAGGCAGACCTGGCTTGCTAAATGACAGGGTTCTTCCATACCTGGCTGTCTCCCTGCGGAGCCTGAAAATAGCACTAAGCTTGAAAGGTTCTCTGTCTTGTCTGGGTTGGGAGAATACTTCCCAGTAATAATTTCTATCAAATATTTATAAGAAAAACAAGCAATGTGGCTAGATACATTCCTGGATAGCAAAAGAGAATGTTTCTTAATAGTGAACAGACGAAATGATGGGCAGAGGGAAATGGGTAAGGAAAGAAAGGCCACCTGAAATATCAGCCTAGTAGTAATTTTTTTAAAAAAAATAGTACACAGGGAGACTGCTGACCTGACAATAGTTTAAAAAAAAAAAGTATGGTGTCAGAAGGGGGAGAGATGTATATGTTTTACCCAACTGTTGATCATATAGCTGGAAAACCAAAGAAGGTCATATGAACAACAACAACAAAAAAGTAGTTATTTTAATTTCTCAAAGAGAATCCCAGTGGTTTGGTTCCTAGTGTATAACATGGACCAGTTGTTGGTTTTAAAAATTTGAATAAATTTTTTTTTAACCATTCTGGAAAAAAAATTGAAGTTCAATTTTCAGTCATTTTTAAAATGAAGAAAACTGATATGCTGAAAGAAAAACACAGGAGAGTGAGCATAATAGAATGTTTCTAGTCTATTCTAATATACCAGCCATTTTTCACATACAGTTTTAATAAAAGCATCTTTTAAATTATTGTTAATGCAGAAAGGTCCTAAACAGACCTAGCACAAAACTTTTGTAATTTTTTTAACAAAAAATAAAAAAGTTATCAACTGTTGTCTTTTCAAAACCAAGCCTTGATTAAAATTTTAATTTTTTTTTTTAATTTATGCTTTACAAAGCTGTAACAAAATATGGTAAATAACCCCACCGCTCCCCAAAATTTGTAGTGTGCAAATACTGTTTCTGTAGCTTACATCAATTTCAATGGCAGCTGTGTAAATAAACATGCCTTTTAGTGTTATGATGCACAATATGTCACAGTACAAGATGAATCAACGAAAACCAGTAACAGCATCAAGAAATATTTCATCTAGGCAGATCAAGTTTACAGTTCTGGTGCAAACCTGAAAGTATATCCAGTATCTAGAGTTTTCTAGTGAATAATTTCATTGTTTTTAACTTGGATTCCATTTGAACAGTTTGTTGTATGCTTGTGTCTGATTTTTCTTATTCATTTACTTATTTAGCTCTCTGCTGTCTCTTTGCTTTATAGGTCAGGCTTTTACTAGCGGAAGATGCTACCTTGACAGACCCTCTGGGACTCCAGCTTCATAAAGTAGAAGATGAAGTCCAAAGTATAGTTGACAATGCTGTGAAAGAGTTGGGTACTGAAAAGGTGAGAAGTGGCTGGGCTGTTTTTTCCTTCTGTTTTTGCAAAATAGTATGTAACAAGCTATTTGTTTGATGAAGTTTTGTTTCAAGAAATTAATTATAGAAGTGAATATTTTCCTGTGACTTACCTAGGGAGCAAAATTCACAGCCTAGTGAAACTCACTTGTTGTCTGTGGTATAGTTTACCATCACGGTGAATTAAATGTAATTTAATTAAAAGCTCTTAACTCAAAATATGAAATGTGATATGTGTAGGAAGATGTTATTACCACTCTTCTTGTTCCCAGATTTTGGCAGGAATCAGCCAAACATGGGCTGCCATGGAATTTTCTTACAAAGAGCATCACAGGAATGGATCTCCTTTAATAAAGTCAGGTGAACAGCGGCTTGAAACTTTAGATAACAATCAAGTAAGGATTTTATTAATAGAAATACTATTAGTATATCAATATTGTTCACTCCCTTAATACACTTGGGTAGTTAACACTTTTTTCCTGAATCTTTATTGCAGAGTTATGTTTTCTCCAGATGTTAGTCCTGGGAAATTATATGCATGATATGTAACTGTACATACTCTAAAAATATTCCTGCCTCCATGTAGGAGTTTACAAAATTACAGCTTTCTAAGCTTATACTTTCTTAGATTTATTTTTTTTAAATCATTTAATAATATGCTGTCCATTTGCAGTGTTTAAAGATGTCTTCTGATATGATATGCGATAATAACAAGTTACGGGAGAATTTGTTAAACTCTTATTAGCTCTAGTTCCTCTGTTTGATAAATTATTTTGATTAGTGAAGTTTTTCTAGGTTCAGCTGCAAATGATTCTGAAAAGTAAATAGGTGGCATATTTCACTAAGGAGTGAAAGGTTGGCAAAATAATTTAAACATGGCATATTCTGTCATTTCCATTTGGATGGAAGTTCAATGCACATGGTCTCATCTAGAAAGTATTTTTGCTGGCTCTGAAGATATCAGAAGCCAGATACCTGAAGATGCAGAGATTTGATGAAATCAGTAGAAAATTCAAAGCTAGTAGAGTTAGTGTTTTATGTCCATTTATATCTTGCATTTGAATTATTTAGAGTGGGTAATTAAGTATATTTTTTAAATAATACCATATTGACAATTTAGTTTGAGTCTTTCTTTGATAAGCTTGTTTCTAACCCACTGGATTAACGTTATTACAAGAATCTTGGTCTTACTTGGGAGAATATCAGAAGTGGATTTTGCATTCTTTATAATTAAAATTTAATTAATTATTTGCCTTGTTTTCCTTTTGTGTGGACTGGCAACTGCTGGTTGATGCATTGCCACAAAACATGATTTCTTATAAAGTTCTGCAGGTCATGACTTTAAGATCTTCTTTTGTTTGCGCTTAGTTAGCTTTTTAACCTCCTGGAGTCACATAGAAATACAATACTTCTGAGTTACAGAAATCTTGCCGTATCATTTAGGACAGTGACAGCTGAAATACAAGTTTATGGTCCCTTACTTATTATTGGCCAAAGTTAATTACAGCAATCAATGTAAACATTTGATCTTGCACAAAATATCATGTCTTAATTGTTCGTTCTGACCAAAAAAAGTCACTGAACCCTTGCTTAGTAAAGAGGATGACTTGTGTGTGATCAATATATTTATAATTCAATCCATGTATGCAAGGGAAAGTTCTCATTGTGTACAGTTCTGAAAAGCTAAGGTATGATAATGTTCTATAAGGAGGTTCTACGTTTAAAATTTCTAAGAAAACTCTAATTGGTTTAAGTCTGCAATTTAAACAATGTGGGCAGCACCATGTCTAAATATATGCCCCAAAAAGATAATATCTATATTCACACCTTTGTATGAGTTGAGAACCCTGTTAAGAATGATGAAATTATTCATGATGCTTAACATGCACGAGTTTCTTCATGGTCCATGTTGAAAAAGGAATTAGGCTTGCACACATGAGCAGAATTATTGTACAAGTTTATGCTTCTCTTACGATCTGTCATTTTTATCTTCTTAGAAGAGATCTAATAGTATAATTAGTGGTATTTGCTTTCCTCCAGTGCAGTTCTATCTGTTCATTTTACATTTCCTTCATGTTCAGTCTAAACACTGTCAAAATAGGTGTTTGTGGATTTTTTTTTTTTCATTTGCTGTTTAAGAAATAGAACCTAAAAGCACACTGATGAGGTGCTTTCTTGCAGCTCTCTTCCCCGGTGCTTTCCTTGTCCCAGTATAACAAACGGTATGAAATAGAAAAAAAATCTGAGGGGAATTCCACATGTTGCAATAACTTCCTTGCACTTCTGTACAGTGGTTGGTGAGTGACAGAGCAAACATAAAAAATGTGATGGAAGGTGCAACCAAGCCAAAGCTGTATGGAAAATCTGAAGCTTTGCAGCACAGGTAAAATTTCCAGTATGATTGTTAATTGTTCTAAAGTGTAATTCTGGAACAGTCAGGAAATGAGAGCTGTAAAGTCACATTTCCTTTTTGTATAGGCATGAGATGATCTGATGATAATATTTTTGTCATTTGTTTCTATTTGACATATTGGACTTTCAGTGCTTTTTATATGGTCGGTTATGTTTGAGGCGTTGGTTCATTATTAATGAATTACATGATGTGAAAATTGTCAAAGGTCTTAAAAATATCTTCAGTTTGGATCAAATTCATTTCCTCCCCATCCACAACCTGGGAGCTGGGTGTCTTCCTTTCAGACTTAGAAAAGGAGATAGGGAATTGTGTACAGCAAAGGTACCTCCTTCAACACACTTAAAGGTCTGCCGTGAACTTCCAACTGACATTCACTCTTCTTGCCTGTAGGGACAGCGACGTTTGGAGTCACAGCCTGTTTCTCCTTGCAGAAAAAGGTTGTAGGAAGTTTAAAAAGAAATAAAAAAAACAAAACCAAACAATAAAAAAACCCACCCAAAACAGCCCACAAACCCGTTTTTTGCTATGTCACTTTTGTTATGAGAGATACCAAGCTAATAGCTGAAGTGCATCAAACACACATAAATAAATGTGGGGCTTTTTTTCTTCTCCAGATAGGCATGTAATTGAGTATTTTGACTCTTAATACTTTTTGTGTCAATAACAAACATGAAAACACATGATGGTGTCATTCATACATAAAAGAAAACGTGTGCATCTTAAGAGAAGTGGTTACCTTTCTCCACTATTAGTCTGGTTCTTAGCTTTTGGGTTGGGTTTTTTTGTTATTTATTTTTTTATCTGCAAATAAGTGCCCTGTCAAGTAAGAAATTTTTGTTCTTGTCCCTTACTTTCTAAGGCTGGACTCTGGAAGGTTGAAGGGGAGTTTCTGCTTAGCCAAACGTATCTTTTCAGGGACTTTTCTGGCACAAGTCCTCTTGGGTTCCTTGGTCGGAATGAATAAAAAGAGCACGTTCTGTTTCAGTTTCTAGAAAGGAAACGTGTAAGGTTTCTCACCTTCTTTGTTCCTTACAGCTGTATTCATTGTTACCACTTTAAATTAAAAGTGGATTGTATTGTTCTGTTTTACTGTTTGGTCTGATTTCTTCTCTAACTGGGAGGTAATTCTTGGTGTTAGGGTGATTAAATGCATGTGTCATTAAAGTCTGTCTTCTTTTCAGACTTTCTCTTTGTGAAAAAGCTCTGGCTGAATATTTAGAAACCAAGTGCATTGCTTTTCCTCATTTCTGTTTTGTTTCTTCAGCAGACTTGCTAGACATCCTTTCAAAAGGAACACAGCCCAAACAGGTGAACCTCCTTGCATGGTATTGTACTTCATTTTGTCTACAGAAAAACAAGTTTTCCAGCTAGCCATGTGAGTAGTAGTAGTAGTAGTACATGATAGTAGCGTAGAACTGCACCTTTGTTTCTGAGTGTTAATTTACTTTACAAATAGGAACACTTTGTGTAAGGAAGGTAGTAAACATTTTTCCCCCAGCTAGGACAAGTACAAGGTGTTCAGCAAGGAGAGGTGAAACCATCATTCTGAGAAGTGTTACAAATCCTGTGCTGTCTTGCTGGAAAGTTAGCCGTGTGCAATTTGCATTTATTTGGATTTGGGGATTGTAGGTTTGCAGGAATTAGAAAGCGAAAAGGTCAATGAGATCATCAAATCTATTCTCTTTGTGGCATGGATTGATCAAATTTCAGGCAGGCTATGCGTGGTGATGATAAGTAAGACTGAAAGGTCTATAGTCTCTGTTAGGCTGTTACTGACTGAGCTGCTGACCATTGTACGAGGAATGTTGTTGTAGCTGTCCTTCTGTTTTCCTCCCTTGAATAATAATCTGCTAGGTTTTGTGACACTTTGAGACCAATTTGTATAAAAATGCAGGCACTTTGACGTATTTCAGAAGCTTTATACTATGTTATCTACATGCCAGATGATACTCCTGGCCTCAGTGACTATCCTGCCAGGGCCATTAATTCTCTGAGTGCTACAGTTATTGGTGTGTCTCAGGTGAAGCCTTTTTAGATGTGATGTGACATGTAGCAGGAGAACTGATACTTTCCAAGAGGATGAAGGGCTTGTGAGGCTTGAGCACTGCCTTTTCAGAGATGATGACAGAGTCTCGTAGCTTCTTCACAGAACTAAATCTCAGTGAGTTGTTTCATCCATGCATTGCTCTATGCCACATGTAAGAAGAGCGACCAAACAATTCTTCCCTTCTGGTTGTCAAGCGTAGAGTGTGCTGAAGACGGTAATCTTCAACCCCCATGGTCTTTGGAGAGGTGTGTAGTTACACAAGGCATTTACACCTGAATCGACAATTTGTGAAATAAGCACTAGCCATAATAAATCACAATTTCAAGACTTCTCAGTTTTATATTGAGACATCTTTGTCCTTCAGACTCTTCTGATAACTGACAATAATTAACTCTAGCCACTACTTTAGCTGTGACCATTTTCCCCCCAGCTTTTCCCATAAAAATCTCCTGTGTAGTGATCGTGCGACAGTCAGATAACATCGCCTTGTCAGTTTGCACCACCAGGGAAATCAGAAGTACTCTTATTATTTGTTCAGTTGGCACAAGTGTTCTAATACGGTGGAAAAAACTGGGTTTTAATTTTTTTATTGTCTTTAAAACTTAAGAATGAAATGTTGATTAATCACCTGGTGATTCAGTGCATCTTACCTGCTAAGGTCAATGGAAGACTATGTGCTGACAGCATTAGAGTAAGAAACACAGTAGTAAGATTAGTGCAAAGACTTCATGTTACCCAGTTAGTTGCTAAAAACTGTGTTGAATTTTGCCGAACCACAAAATCTTACTGTGTATAACAAATGGTACTCATCCACTTTAATAGAAAAATGCCGTAAAGTAGTGTGATTGACACAAATCAAAAGTAAATGGTTTTCTTATATGTCTGGTATTTTGGGGTGCAGGTGACCCATCACATCCTATCAAACTTTTTGACAACATTGCTGATGTTAATTTTCAAGACAACGTAGAGGAATCTGTGAATATTGCCCTTGAGATGTACAGCAGAGGGGAGGAGCGTGTTGCCTTCTACGAAGGGTGTGGATGCAGTGGTCAGGTATGCTGAGTTATGTGAAATTTCCTTCACAGATTTTGCCCTGTTTGGGATGTAGTTTAAATAGACACTTTCAATGGCATGAAATACTGCTTTTTAAAATGTAAATTTAGAAAAAAAAATAATAATAAAAATGCCTTTGAACCATTTTTCCAAATTTCAAAACATTTTGTGGCCCAAAACTGTGTAATAAACTAATAATTTAATAAATTTTCTAGCTACCCCTTGTATGTAAGTTGGTTTTTCTAAGTGTAGCGAGTTAAGTCTTAAAGAGCAATGAAAAAAAAAAATGTACTAAAACCCATAGAACTGATGAAGCCTATGGTTGAATGTTGCATTTCTCATACTTCCTCTCTTCTGCTCTTCTATTTCATCTTCCATTATACTTTCAGATCCCTTCCTCTCTTATCCTTTAGCACACGCCTCTCCAGACCTCCAGCTCTCTCCCATGTCCCCTATCAGCCGAACAGGGTTTTAGCTGGTTTTGAACCTCGTATTTGCTAATTGGCCAGCCAGTATGCGTGCTAACTGGGTAGTGGTAGGCCAGAAAGAACACATCAGCAGCTTCTGAGACAATAACTTATTGTTCTCAGAACAGCGCTGAATGGATAAGCATTCACATTGCATAAAATCAATGTTGCATGTGGTTCTAATGATTGATTGCCTCAGCAGGGAGGCCCCAGACTGAATGGGCAAATATATGCAGCTTGCCTCTTGGAGATAGTTTCTGCAAGATACGGCTACATTTGAGTGCATAGAGACATAGGAAAGACTGTGTTGTCTGTGTTTGTTGTTCTGCAGACACAGGGTAAAACTTCAGACTTTCGTATTTGGAGCTCTAAGACAGTATGTCTGTGTGTTTAAGTCAAATGGATATGTAAACCAAATGGATATGTAAACCAAACCAATGTCTGGTATCTCAGTAATTGGGAAGGGCTCCTCTGAACTAAATCCTACTGAAGAGGCAGTAGGAGAGAGAAAATGGAAGGAAAAAAACCCACAAACCACTCTCAGTTCAAGTTTGTAAATCTTTGTAAAGATTAATGAGATGAGCTTCCTATATTGGTACCATTTCTGTTACATGCATAAATTTATGCATGTTTGGGTTTTTTGCTCCAAAAGGTAGAGTCTTGGTTGCAACACCCTGAGGAAACTGTACACCAAACAGTGCATCTCCACATCATGGAGACGATACCGGCCTATGAGGGGAAGCAGAGAGAACAGTGGGGTTTTGACTACCCAGCCCAGGTTGCACTTAATGGTTCACAAATCTGGTGGGTTTCAGATGTTGCAATGGCATTCGGCAGGCTAGAAGAGGGCTTGGCATCAGCCCTGAAGGATTGCCGCAAGAAGTGGGTATGGATATCTTCTTTTTGTTTAATGCAGTGAAAATAAGTACAGAGTGAGAATGGTCTCATAAAAAGAGATGAGTGGCATATCTAGTAATTTTAGTCCTGTAGTAAATTAGCTGCTATCAGCACCTAATGAAAAAAATAATACAACTTTTGCTTCCATTTCTGTTTTCTCGTGGGCATTGTTATCACATCTTAATTACTGGGGTTTCTGTAGGTTTATTCGGAACTGAGATGAAAGGTAAAAGCAAAGATACTGCCAAACATCAACCATGATGGTATGACAAGAACAGAGTATGCAACCAGTACATATAAAAATTCCAAATGCCTGTATTTCTGTAAGGAAGCCAAAACTGTTTGTTTTATTTGTGTCAAACCAAACAGTTTACTTCTAGTATTTTTTGTTTTAGTCCCACTTCAGAAGGGTACCTTCTGTAGTTTGACCTTTTTTTTTTTTTTCTTCACCCTTGGTTGCCTCCAGCTTCTTTTGAATGTTTCTGTTCTAGTGTGAGTATTGCTGCTCTTTGTGAAAACTTTAAGTAGTTTTGGTTTTCTTTTCCAACCTAGAAAATCTGCCGAAGGGAAATATGAAATAGGAAGGAGACTTCTAAGGAGGGGGGGGAAATCTGATAGAGGTGGATAAAGATTAATCTTTGTTTTCCGTTTCTCATAATACAAGACCTTTAATAGGCACTACCTGAAGCCATTAAGTAACAGACTTTAAACAAAAGAAGTACTTTCACACAGTGTACAGTTTAAAATATGGAACTTTTGGCTACAGAATGATTGAAGTGTAACAAAATAAAGTCAAATGAAGGGTTAGCCAAATATCAGTCGAGTTCATTACTGTTAAATATAATGATAAAATAGGCGGTGTGGTTTTGAGGGTTTGGTTTTGTTGGGTTGTTGAGTTTGGGTTTTTTTTTGCTCAGTGGATTCTGGCTGATGTGTCTGTGCCAAATTGTGCCATACATTCCCAGGATATCCATCTCCTGGACTCGTTTTTTACATGCCTTTTGTTGGTTTTGGGGTTTTTGTTGTTGTTTTTTTTTTTTTTAAAGAAAAAAAATCTCTGCTAGCTTCTGTGAAAAGCAGAGACGGATCCATGACGAAGCTCCATGTGACCCAGGCAGGCTGTGTTTCTATGGTCACTTTGCAAGCAGAGCAGACCACTGTCTTATGCTGTTGCTGCTTCCCGATGGCGTAACCTGGTGGGGACTTTGGACTGATTCTGCTGTAAAAGGATGGACTAGGAAAGATCATCTGGACTTCTCTGCAGATGGAAGCTCACTGCCGTAAAGAGGTGGAGCGTTGGGTGCGTTTAGAGGAAGGTGCCAGAAATATTTCAGTATGCCTGACAATTCCATTCAAAACGTTGCTATTGATGGTATGATACAAAAAAATACGAAGCCTGGTGAAATTACCTGCTGGTTATATTTTTGTTGTAATCATTTTCAAAATCTATTAGGGCATAGACAATGATTCTCAAACAACTTGTTTGCATGGAGTATTACATTCTAGGGCTTTAACTCTGTCTTAGTAAAAACAGCTCCAGTAGGTGTTTTTGTCTATTATATAAAAATAATAGAGAAAGTGTAGTGTTTGAGTTCTTACTAATTCACTGCCCATTTTTAAGCTGGAGTTTTAAAACATGTACAAGCATAGTTCTGTCTCACACTAGCTAACCAATAAACTATATCTTTCTATTAAAGTTAGTTATATTTGCCTCCTTAAAATTGCATGCACTAGCTGTCTACACCTTTCTTTCCTATTGAAACCTGAAAAATTCCATAGGGTGTTTCTACTATATAACTCTGTATAATAAATTCATATCATATTTTGTAATCTTCCCTTCGTTACTTCGCCTGTTTTTAAAATGTCATCTTTCCTAAGGTGTATTTTCAAACAGTTTGGCAATAAATGTTCTCAAGCAGTTAGTTCCACAAGTTTTGTGGAGTCTGTTGCATATCTCTATGGAGATAGTAACCTCAAAATTTACCAATTCAACCTCATGTAAATCTCTTCCTCCTTCCATTCTTCCTACCCTGCCTTGGCCACGTTCGGTATTTGTGGATTGTCATTGTCTTGGAGGCAATTGAAATGTTTGTTTAAACCAGGATTTATTCTGGCACCTGAGGTTTAATATCAGTACATTTGTACGTACAAGCTAGTTTTTGTTGTGATTTAATTCATGGTGTAGGCAGATCTAATTTCGAGTAGCAATAACAGTAGACGATACTGGGTTCCATCTGATCTTAGATGGTTACCTAAATCTTTTCAGGTCATTCAGCTAAATGCTGTCATTACTGTGCTGCTTGGAGAACTTTCCTTGGGTGATTGATGGAAAATCATGACCATTTGCACTATAGATGTTCATGCTAGAGATATAGTAGCAAGCCTTGAGGCTCAGATGGCCTGTGTTTGGATCAACTATATTTTACATTCACAGTTTTAGTGGATTTGAAAAGAATTAATAGTACCTAAGTCGAGTTTGGGTCTGGATCTGCATTGGGCACAAGGGAGCAGAAGGCGTAGTAGTTATGCAGACATCCTGATTCAGAGCTGTGTGCCGTGTCTATGTTCTTGTCAGCTATTGCCCTGTGAATTTAAAATTTTCCTGAAGAAAAGTCAGGTGTCAACTTTTACCCTGCTTCTGGGAGCTGTTCAATATTGTAGTAGGTTTTCTGTGAGCAACAAAATATTTCCTTTAAATTTCAGATCACAAAACTGAGTGCAGACAATCCTTGGGCAACCTGAGGGATTTTTCCAAATGTCTTCAGTTTTTCTGCTTTTAATTATTCCGTCTTCCATTGTTCACGGTGTGTTTTGCTCTCCTTTTAGAGGCATACATGTGTGTCTCTAGAGCAAGGCGCTACTCTCCTGTGGTGACTCTTTATAAGTGCATATAATAACAGTTTTGAGTGTTTATTTAAACTGAAGTGCTCTCTCTGTGGATGACTTTGTTCAGGTAAAACTAAGCTGGCTGGCACATGTCGCTGGTTTTAATGCACGAAACTTTTCACTGGATGGGGAGTGAAATGGGAAAGGATTCTCATTTTCCTACTGACCTCCTGAGAATCAGAAATAAAATGGGTTTCTAGCATGGCATTAAGACAAGAAGAAACAAGGCTTGAGGAGTAAAATGAAACTCATTCTGGTCAAAGTAATTTCTGCTCCCAGGCAAAGACAGCATTGTTTGTAAGGAGAGGTCTTGGCTTAGTAAGTGGCGATATGTTCTGCTGTAATAGCTCTATTTAAAAGATCTCATATTACATTTGCATCTGTATAAAAGCACAAATGCCTCGAGGTGCGCCTAATCCTTTATAATTGGTTGTAGTAGTTATTATTCGTAAGTTGAGGTGTGAAAACTAGTGATGACAGCTGTAGCTTTGTGATGGGTCGCATTTCTTTCAGCTCCCACCTGGCAGAATGGCTCTGCAATGGCTTTTTAGGTCACCAGTTCCTGAGGTTTTCCTTGGCTGCCACAGCCACCCCACAGATGGGATGACACCCAGGAACACTGTTTTGCCACACTTGCGATGCTCAGCTTCAGTACTTTTATGAGTACTTGGGAAATACCCCTTGGCTCATTATTACACCTTTGACTGACAGGTAATGACTGCTACTGATAACAGTGTCTGCTTTATCTGTTTCAGTGAATAAAAAGTTAAACGTGTCGTAGAAGTTCAGTGTTCTTTCATGCCTTATATGGATTTTATAAGGTTATTAAGACAATATCTTTGAGCGTGTGTGTAGGTAAGTGTGCATACTGAAGCCAAGGTATGATCTTAATGTCCATTATTTTTAAAATAACTGAAATATTTCTTGCATAACTTAATGTGTACATTCAGTGTCTAGTCTGAAGAAGAATATGAGCGGATCTATACCATGGTTAATCAGGAGTTTTCAGCAAAAGAGTATTTTTCTTTTCACGTGTGAAGGTCCAAACCAGTATTTTTTTCACACCACATACAATGAAGCTTTTTTCTGGAAATGTTTTCGCTCCAGAATGGAATTTCTTGTCGAAATTGGTGATGCAGAATGATGCACTCAGCAATCCTGTCTGGCTTAATGCTTATGAGCCTCAGCTGAGGGGGACAATTCTGGAGCTCAAGTCTTTGAAACTTGAAAAGTGGCAACTGCAGCAACCTGTTTCTTGTCCTGTGTGACAACTGATAAGATATTCCTTCTTGCTGAAAAATGTCGATGTGATTGGTTTTCATATCTAAAATAAGCATTTTCCAAGTAGTGCCACATCATGATTTTACATGCACATGAAACATTAAATTATAATGAGAACGTGGACTCAGAATAAATTTCCCATGAAACATAAGGTTTGAAAAACCCCCAAACAAACTCCTGACATTGTAGATGTTCCTGGCAATGCTAACAAGCACTTTTTTTTTGTTTATGTGTTATATTACTCACGCTTAGTCTCTCCACCTAACAATGAGCGGTGCTCCTGTAGGACCAGCCAGCACAGATAAAACAGAGACCACCAAAGATCTAGGCCATGCTTTTGGTATGATGGTGTATATCTTCAACTGTTCTGAGCAAATGGATTACAAGGTGAGATGTTCTGCTAAGCAGTACGGAAATTGTTGTTTTATTTCTTTTTCATATGAATTCATTGGATATTGTTGCTTTCAAGAAAAAGATCTTATATCTTTCACTTTTGATTTTAGTCTATAAGGAATATCTATAAAGGTTTGGTCCAGACAGAAGCTTGGGGATGCTTTGATGAATTCAGTCACATCTTGGTAGAAATTCTGTCAGTGGTGGCAGTATAGTAAAAATTATCCATGATGCAATTAGGAACAAGAAAAAGTGGTGAGTATTTTAGCAGTGCTTCTTTACTGTCTTTTTCAGTCTATAAATACTGAACTAGTAAAATCTTCTTCCAGAGTTCCTCTGAAGCCCTTTGTAAATGCAGTGAAGGGAGTAGACAGGAACGTTGAATCACCTGTGTAATATACTACCTTAAAATAACTGCCTCTTCAAAATGTAGCAATAGGTGTGAGTGAATTGGCCCTACAGGAATCCAGTTAAAGCTCTGCCATTGAAACTCTGGTCCTGTTCAAGTCACACCATGTGAAATCATTGTATCGTACGGGGTGAGAAGTTTGGTGGAGTTCAACCTTGCAAGAAGTCTCAGGGATTCCAGTGTTTCCCAGTGTTTTTGAGACAGGCCTTGTGTTTCCACTGTGCCATGTTCTCCTTCCTTTACTCGATGCTGCCTCCTGTCCTTTTCAAACCCACCACATCCCTATCGGTCTCATTTATTCTACAGGCTTTAAAAATTGATTCCTCCTGTAGACATGCTTTGGCTGTGTGTATTCTTTGTTGCTCTAACAGTCCAGTCTTTTCCTTCCAAATTCAGTGGTAGCCAGAGGAGCCACCGATTACTAAAAGCTGGCACCTACCGAGGAAATGCCTCTGTTTGCTCAGCTCTTATAAACTTTCCTAGGCGTTTGTTTTTGGCCATTGTGTGAGACTGGATCCAGGCCAGAGGCACTTTTGTCTTCTGACCCACGATGGCTGGTTTTGTATGATGCAGTTGTTTACATCTGATCCAACTGTAAAATTGTCATGTTATCTTTCTTATAACAGATTTTTATTCCTTGGTGAAAACATTACGTTGAAGTCATCAGTTGGAGTATTTATTACCATGAACCCAGGATACGCGGGTCAGACAGAACTGCCTGAAAAACTCAAAGCTCTGTTCTGGCATGTATGCTATAGTGTATTTTTATGTTATACGAGTATATCAAGTCTACATTTAGAGTACATGTGTTGCTTAATGTTACTTGCCTTGATTTGCACTGAAATTCAATTTGTGTTTGCTTCAGAATTTCTGTGGAAAAAAAATCAGTATTCAAGTTGTGTGTGCCACCACAATGACAAGGGAAATTATATGTACATCTTCTGGTTTTTTTAATCTATGTATAATTTTAAAGGTACCTGTGAACACATGGAATGTACCTAAATATGTGCAAGAATATTCACTGTTTTGTGGTAAATAGGAATCCTCGTAGCTGGCTTAGCCTAGTAAAAAAAATGTCTGTATAAGTGTCTAGCTATCACATTCTTCCATGGGTGTAGACATGCACGCGTTCCTAGATGTTTCATAACTACCCGTTGCAAATGACACCATATACTCTTACCTAGGAAGATATTGGATGTGTGTTTGAAGAGCAGTGAAAAGTATAGTGCACAGCAAAAAAAAATCCATATGCTTTTGGACATTGTAGGACAGCCCATTATCTTTTTCTTAAAGTATGTATTTATGCTTTGTATCTTAACACTAATGTTTCAAAGAAGAAAGTTTTGAATTTAAAAGATCTGACTGTATTTTGCACGCTGCACTCAGTGAGTTTGTATGAAAATAGTGTTTCTGAAAGTGAATTTATTCCATAAATAGTGGCTCTGGCATAATGGGCAGTAAAATGACTCCAGTTTATTCCGACAGAGTTTTGCAGCCGTGCTTTGAACAGTGTGGTTATGATCTGACTTAAATGGTGCAGGGCTTGCTTGAAAAAACAGTTGTCACTTGAAATCCTTGCTCTTGCATTAACACTTTCCACTGATTTAATCAAGACTTGAGGGGAAAAAAAAAAAAAAAGATTCTGTGATTTCATTTCTCAACATATTGAAGTTCAGTGGGGCAAGTTGCAAGGCATTGCCAGGCTGTCTAGGGAGGCACAAGTATAGACATGCTGTCTGGGATCTGCTTCTCTGATCAGTAAATCCCTTTGATTTTTAAAAGATAGAAACTTAGGGCTGAACTGGGCATCACTGTTGCCTCTGTGAGCAAGTTGAAACGTAGGTACTACTTTCTTCTGTAATAAAAGGTACATCAAGATTTGTGGTGTATTTTATTATTTCTGCTTTAGCCGTGGAATTCCTGACACCGTACTCCTTTGTGCTTTCACTACAGAAAGACACAAAGTCTGCTAAAGTTAGAAAGCTGTTTGCTCAGGCACCTCTCATCCTCTCACCAACCAAACGTCCTGCTTCAAATGGCAGAACCGGGCAGCGACAGCAATTGGCTGTCGTGTTCTTTGAGCCTAAATTGCAATCATTTGTAACGAACAGTAAGTAAACATCTGTTTACAAGGAGGAGGTTAGGATTTGAATTCACGTGCCTCTGCAAATATATATATATATTCAAAAATATTTCACAACTTACCTGTTGGTTTACCATGCCTTCTCATTAATTACTACCTAAGATCTCTTCAAGGCAAAGCAGGATTGGTGGACACCAAGGGAACGATGTTGGGCAGCCCCTCAGTTCAGGACGTCACACAAGGGAGGAGAGGGTGACGGGGACACCATCCACCTGTGTCTGTGCAGTGCGGCTGCCGTCCTTCCTACATTTGGACAGAGTCGTCTACCTTGGTGGCCACGTCTTCTGCAGTCAGGTAGGTGTGGTATTTGACAAGAGAGCAGGAGGGATCACTCCCCATTCCTACCAGGTGATTCATCTCTCAGTGGTCTGCCAGAGGATGGAACAGGCAAACAATTATTGTTGTTGTTGTTTTTTTTTCATTTGGGAAGAGAAGAGTAAAGGATATGAAATAATATTAATTAAGAACATTTCTACTGAAATATGAAGTCAAATTATGGCTTTCTTTGGTGTGCTTTTTATAATAGTTTGCTTTGCTTTTGCTTTTTTTTTTTTTTTTTAAATTTTCAAACTGTACTTGCTACAGAGAGGTGAATTCTTACCTTTACTTGTTTGTCACATAAAATAAAAAGCCTTCGGAATTAAAGTATGAACTGCTGCATTTGGGACTGAGAAATTTAATGCTGTGGCTGATGTCTGTAACAGCTGTTATCCATTGTACAATGCACAGGGAAGGCGGGAGGTAACTGGTAAAGCATTAACTCCTCGTGTTTGCCACCTAATAAAAATCTCATGAGGGAGAGAAGATACATTAAATACGACTAGCGTGATATTTCTTGTGCAAGCAGTTATTCTGTGTGCAAGAAGGGTATTGGTTATGGTAGGTAGAAGAGCGTATGATTTTTATATAATTGACTGCAGTGCATATAGCTGCCCTTGTTTGGGCTTATGAAGAAATGCTTCTTAGGGAATATTTTCCTTAAAAAATGTTTAAAAGAGGGATGCTTGCTCTTTTTCTAGACTGTGTATTATTGATTTCTGTCAGAAATATACTGCTGGACTAAAACACTGGTCTTAATTCTGCCATATTTAAATATGAATGGGGAAGAAAAGAAATCTTTGTATTTGTCAGTAGTAAGAAAAGTGCTCTGAGGGGCAAATTCGCTAGTTTGTAGCTGACCTGAACACAAAATTCAAGCTGTCTTCCCTGCTACTATGTAACTTAAGTAGTGATTTTTAATGAGGAAATTGTTTAGCCTTCGCATTATTGCTTTGTGTTGCATTTTTTAATTGGAGATTTTTCTAATTTATATCATTAAAGTGGCAGTGGTTTTGTTCGAAAAGTTTGAACTAAAGGTTATATTTAAAAACGAAACAAACAGTGAAACCTCTAAAGGAAACCATTACTTCATATAAAAGCATTAAAGCCCTCCAAAAATCAAAATCCTTTAAAAAATGGGGGCTTTTTTAGCAATGGCAGGGTGTTGCACTTGACTTCGGGACCCTGTAGAGCTGCTGGCAGTGTCCTCCAGTCATTGGTGGGCAGTGACTCTGCTGCAGACTGTGCCTGCTCTGAGTTTGGGTAGTACCTGTCTTGCAAGCCCTGCGTTTCTCAGCAGCCTCCTTTGTGTACAGCCATGTTGCTGAATACTAACAATCAACAGTGCCTAATTAGCTCCTTTTACTTTGAAGTAAGGTCCTTGTTAGCTTTGACTGACACTCTTAATTGTGACTGTCTCGAGCTCTGTTTTTAAAAATGTTTGCACACATCAGTCATTTGATTTAAGTGACTTATTCTTACCTTGTTTAAGTACTAATCTGTGTATTTGGATTATGGGGTTTGTTTTCTTCCTCAGACTCTGTGCCATGGTTGTCCCTGACGTTGAACTGATCTCTGAAATTATGTTGGTTGCTGAAGGGTTTATTGATGCACACTTGTTAGCCAGGAGGTTTATTACCTTGTGTACTCTCTGCAGGGAACTGCTTTCTAAACAGGTGAGGGTCTCTTTGGGCTTCTGGGTTTGATATGTGTTAATTAACGCATACTCACTTGGAAACAGTGCAGCTGGACTTTGTAGAATAATCACGCCTTTTTTAATGTATATAGTCTTATCTTTTATTTTGAAGACACTTTAAATCACATGTCCATCCATATTAAATTGTCAGATATGAATTTAGAAGAAAGTTCCTTTTCCTCTGATCTTGGGACATTTGTAATGTGCTAATTTTGCGTTCAATAACTGTATATCACTGCTTCATACCTGGGATGGCTGGACTACATCACACTGTCATGTAGTATCTCTATGAGAAATATAACTATCTGTTGCAGAAGAGAAAAACCCTAAAGGAGAGTAGGAATTATTATTAATAACAAATAATATATTCTATTTTGGTCACTGTTTGTTTAAACTTTCCCGCATAAATACAGTGGAGTATTGTTTGAAAAATGCAAATAAAACATTGCTAAAAAAAAATAATTATTATACTAGGAAGAATTCATATTCAGAATAGTTAACTTAAAAATCTACAACTGGTAAGACTTGGAAGGTTTTTAATTTTCTTCCCTGTATGCAGGCTGTTTACTCATTCCCAACTGTATAATTTTTCACAAGATATTCTTAATATTCAGTTTTATTAGTGGATTAAAAACTTGGAGAACCCTTCAGCCTTAAGCCATAAACTCTAGCTGGCAGGGCCATTATGAAAGCACAAGCAACTTTATTTTCATGCCTGCATAATTTTGAAATTATCTCTAAATATCCTGAAGTTTTCCTTACACAGCCTTGCAATGTTTCTAGAGATAATGAATTTGAACGTTGTATATCCTAAGATAGCAATATTGTCTGCTTTAGTAGACCAGATATTCCTCACCTCTAATGATTACTTTCTGATGGAGTCATTTTCTGAATTCAGAAAAATCACTTGTACAATTGTTTGCGGTTTTAATATAAATAATAGTAATAATAATATCAATGCTTGAAGCAAAAACTAGAGTGTCCTTATTCATTATTTTTGTCTTGTTTTACTTCTAATGGAAGTGACAGAAATCAAATCCTTTTGACTAAAATTCTGGGCTGCTGCAGAAAATATACAGCAGTTCGGAGGGCTCTGAAAATGTTGGTCCAGTGTTGGGGCTTTTAGGGATCTCGGTATACCTGTGGGGCACTAGGATCCTAGCCTATGAAAACTGCTTCAGAACCAGTTTGTCAGGGATTTCAGTGCATATGCTGTGGAGAAAGGGACTTCTGGTCCTGTCATGCCATGGTAAATAGCCTGGATGTCTTAAAGTTCTTGTACACTGGACAATCCGTACAGCAGGCTGCTGTAAAGATGTATAGCTTGCTCTTTAACAACCCATCAAACAGCAAACCATCAAAAAATTTGGAAATAAAACCCCCCAATGTTACCTACATCTAAGCAAAAGCTTATTAACCCCAGTACGTTCCCACAATTATCTATTTTCCTAACCATCTCCATGTTTAACTTCTGTACCTAGGTGTAAGATTTATAAAATATGGACACTCATTTTTCTTGTGGATGCTCACCATCTTTAGTACCTCAGAAAAAAAATGGCAGATTTTCTTACTGATTACCAAGTGTTCTGAAATTGAAAATTGCTTTTTATTTTTTCTTCTTCGTGACATATTTTGTGTATTTGATTCACAGTTATCGAGTGCCGCTATCACGGAAAGTGTGATAGTGACATCTTTTAAAAATTGTACTGGTTTTGTCTCACCCTTCTCTTTTTTTTTTTTATTTTTTATTTGTTTAGGTAACAATACTAACTAGGCTGTATTTATATTGATGTCTTAGGTGTGGTTGCAGCTAATGTTCTGGCACTCTACCTGACTGGTAGCCAGTTTGGGTGCTGACCGCAGTGTAGTTGCAACCCTAGATGGAGTTTTGAAATTGAGGGAGGGGTAGTGTGTGCACAGTAAGGAACCTGTAGACCACCGTGAGCAATGTGATGCATGCTAATATAAGGAGATGGTGGCTGTGTAACTCTTGGCTGCAGCAGCACGGAGGTCAGGGAGGAGCTGATTATCATCATGCTGACCCAGCTGGTCTTACAGTAGTTGGTCCCACTGATGGTTATACCAGAATTAGCCATCTGGGATCTCTACATGAGCTGCAAGAACACCATTAAAGTGTAGGTGTAGCCTTAAATTTAGAGAGCTGTAACTTCAGTATGGCTGAAGGGGTCTACCATGAAGTTGGCTGTTGGGGTGCTCCCTTCAACCATACAAGCTGTTCGTGGCTTGGATGGGCGTGCACTTTGCTGGGTAAAAAACTGGCTGAATGGTCAGGCCCAAAGAGTTGTGATGAATGGAGTTAAATCCAGTTGCCGGACGGTCACAAGTGGTGTTCCCCAGGGCTCAGTATTGGGTTCGGTTCTGTTTAATGTCTTTATCACTGATCTGGACAAGGGTATCAAGTGCACCCTCAGAGAGTTTGCAGACAACTCCAAGTTGCGTGGGAGTGTTGATCTGCTTGAGGGTAGGATGGCTCTACAGAGGGATCTGGACAGGCTGGATCAATGGGCCGAGGCCAATGGTATGAGGTTCAAGAAGCTCAAGTGCCGGGTCCTGCACTTGGGTCACAACACCTCCATGCAGAGCTACAGGCTTGGGGAAGAGTGGCTGTAAAGCTGCCCGGAGGAAAAGCACCTGGGGGTGTTGGTCGGCAACTGGCTGAATATAAGCCAGCAGTGTGCCCAGGTGGCCAAGAAGGCCAACAGCATCCTGGCCTGTATCGGGAATAGTGTGACCAGCAGGACTAGGGAAGTGATGGTCCTCCTGTACTCGGCACTTTTGAGGCCACACTTCAAATACTGTGTTCAGTTTTGGGCCCCTCACTACAGGAGGGACATTGAGGTGCTGGAGCGTGTCCAGAGAAAGGCAGCAGAGCTGGGGAAGGGTCTGGAGCACCAGGCTTATGTGGGGTGTCTGAGGGAACTGGGGTTGTTTAGTCTGGAGAAAAGGAGGTTGAGGGGAGACCTTACCGTGCTCTACATCTACCTAAACGGAGGTTGTAGTGAGGTGAGCATTGGTCTCTTCTCCCAAGTAACAAGTGATAGGACAGGAGGAAACAGCCTTGAGTTATGCTAGGGGCTGTTTAGGATGGATATTAGGAAAAATGTCTTCACTGAAAGGATTGTCAAACATTGGAGCAGGCTGCCCAGGAAAGTGGTGGAGTTGCCATCCCTGGAGGTATTTAAAACATAGGTAGATGTGGTGCTTAGGGATGTGGTTTAGTGGTAGCCTGGCCATGCTAGGTTAAGGGTTGGACTTGATCTTAAAGGTCTTTTCCAATCTAAATGATTCTGTGATTCTAAGCTGTTGTTGTTCAAATTGTTTAAATCTCCAAAATGTTTCAAACTCCTCCTCTTTCTACTTCTGTGTTACCTAGAAGGGAAAGGGAACGAGGTGGTTGTTACGCAGCCCTGGAAAAAGAGGGATTGAAGAGCCCCCGTGTGATTAAAAAGTTTTTGCTTTCTGCGTTGGGTATCTGTGTTCACACTGTGAGGGCTTAGGGGAAGATACAGGCTTTTTCTCTGCCTTTCACTTACCGAATGATTCTGTGCTTTTCCTCTAGGCTGAGTATTTATCTGTTTCTCTTTTCCTTTAATTTTGGTGATGGAGTTGGTTGCAAAATATGCTGATAATCTGTCCAGTCTTCTCTTTTGGAAATAGAAAAGTTTTGCTAGCATCAGGTCAAATTAGTAGAAGTCTGGCAGCAAATTTTTGCTTGCCTTGTTTCATCATGGAGGTATAGTTGCAATTAATACAATAATATTTGATGGTGCAAATTTTGCTGTTTAAAAATAGGGAGCAAAGTGGTGGAATACTAAAGAGTAGATAGATACGCACATTTCACACTTTTTTGCTTTTTCTTTACTAGACTTCCAACACTGGCCTAAAACCACTGCAAAACTACAAGGGAATAAAAAGGTGTCATTTTATTCTGTGTGTAATAACAGTTTGTTTTCTTCTTAAATGTTAACATTTAGTTTTATTTCCTGTGCTAACACGACTAGTTAAAATGTTTTCACAGGGCTGTTAAGACAGGGGACTTTGTGCTATCAAGCCAGTCTTGGTAGTTGCTGGCTCACTGAAAGGAGGAGGCAAGAGCAGGCCTGAGGATCAGGTAAAATCTTCACTTAAAAAGCATCTAAGAGTAGGGCCTGTTTCTGGTGTTTTGCCTTTGAATAAAAACAGAATCCTAAAAAGGGAAGGAGTTGATGCTTGCAATATTTGGTTTACTGTCCTTTTCCAGGCGTTTATGTGAGCCTTGAGAGACTTCAATTTGCCTAAAATAGTGACAGATGATATCCCAATTTTCGCAGGCCTGATCAGTGACCTGTTTCCAGCTCTGGATGTTCCAAGGAAGAGGAACCTGCAATTTGAACAGATGGTTAAACAATCTACCCTGGAGCTTCCCTTGCAGCCTGAAGAGAGCTTCATTCTCAAAGTAAAAGAATTCATTGCCTTTAATTACTCCCCTTAAGAGTTTCAATCAAAAATAATTGCAAATGGGTTGTATTAGACGTGAACTTTATTTTTGGGTATGTTACTGTATTGATAAGGTGTCCTCAATGTCTCGGTATTTCAAAGGCATTTTGTCGTGGCAGTAATGCACCTCAGGATGATCAATAGGTCTATAAGGAAACACGTATCCTGTTCAAAAAAAGCTGTCTGCACTGACAAACTTGTTTGTTTGTGTACTGTACGAAGCATTTGTACTTAGTAGCAAAGTAATTGTTGGTGATTATTTATAGGGAGGAAAGAAGAGTAAGGGAGCAAAAACATAAATAAGAAGGTGTGCATTTGGAATGTGCATGGCTTCATGTGATTTTTGTGTGTTCTGCTATTTCTGTGCAAAATAATATACATTCTGCTATACACATATTAAAACATGTGTGTACATGTATGTATGCATGTATACTCATAAGAATGAGTTGTCTATAGGCTAAATTTAAACACTAATTTTAGTATGAATTACAGACAGGGTGAAAAGGTGAAATTTAGAAATGCTGGTTAGTATACGGACCAAATAAAAAGTGTGCTTATTTGGAATACTAATAAAGTATATTCCCACCCTTCTTCAAGGAACATCCACATCCGTTGTATGTGATAGCACACCCTTTTCCTTCATTAGGGTTTATTGGAAACTGAAACAACCAAGGTGATTAAATGTGACTGATCTCAGGATTTATAAAGGAATTTTTGCTGTAGTCTATCTTGTTCCATTATCCTGATGGAAAGGCGAAAGACAATAAGCTATACCTTGTGGTATTATGAACTTTGCAATCAGCCTTCTATAGAGTATTTAGATTCCTGCTAACTGGGTGAATCAGAAGATCAGTACTGAAGAACATGGACTTGTTCCTATTGAACTTTAGAAAATCAGTGTGGGTGCTCTTTGCTAAGACAGAAATCCATAAGCATCTAAGCTGTTTTCATTCTGTAGCTCACAGAACTATTTCTTTGGAAGAAATGTATTACTTTAGTGGACTGAATTTGTATTTTACCAAATTATAGCTGCACAACTGTTGAGTGTGGAATTCACTCTGCTAAATTCATGGCAAATTTGTGATAACTGTTCCATACCAAAATTCTACTGGACTGTATGGATGTAAAGCAGAATAAGATTTGTTGAGGTAGCTTCTACTGGACTGTATGGATGTAAAGCATTCATAATGCGTTCATTAATTTAAGCCAATTTTCTTCCTGTTTACTGGGAGATAAACGATGTTGCTTGATGCAGCATCAGCTCAGCTGAGGCGAGTCTGCTGAGAAGGTTTAAGTCCATTTTTCCTGTTAACGGGAACAGGGAGGGGGAGATAAATTTTGTGAATAATTGCGTGTCTATAGTAAGAGTACTGCAGGAGAGGAAAGGCATTCAGTGTGTATCCCTTCTGTGCGGTAGGTTGTTCAGCTGGAGGATCTCCTGGCAGTGCGTCACTCAGTGTTTGTTGTTGGAAATGCGGGGACTGGGAAGAGTAAGGTACCTGCCTACCTGCACAGCGTGGTTTTGACCTTACATTCTAAAGAAATTGCCATGGTTCTTGCAGAAAACATTCTGTGTGTTGCCTTTGCCTCAGGATCCAGTGGAATAACACACTGTTCAGGCCATCCAGTCAGTCACATGACATGCAATGGCAAAGCTCAAATGTTGCAAGCAAATTCTACATTTAATGTGTTGCTTGCATGTCCCAAAGGAGAATTAATCATGTCACCAAGTAATGAGCATTCTATTTGACACATAGGCCAAGTAATACTTTGTTCTGGAAGGAGAGGCGGGGTGCTTTAATTAGGCTTCTAGACAGAAATGGTGGAATATATTGCCAAAACACAAGACAAATACTTCTAATAGATTATGCTTGCCCATTTCTGCTACTAAATGTTGGCACCTGCATGGATTTGCTTCCCTATTCAACACTTTCTGTTAGAGAAGATCAATTGCAGAGTACGGCCGCTTTAGAATGGGATTCTCCTTTCCTACCCTTAGGCTTGAGATGGAAATTTGGGGTTAACGCAGCACAGAGGCAGGAGTAAGTCAAGGTCAACAATTGACTGAGTGCAGGGATTTGCAGTCAGAGACCCAGTTCAGGAGGGAAGTCAAAGATTCTATTGTATCAAAATCGTGTCACTAACATGCAGCCTGTGCCTCCTCTTCAGGTGCTCGAAGTTCTGCATCACATGTACGTAAACACGAAACAAAAGCCTGTTTGGAATGACCTTAACCCAAAAGCTCTGACAGCTGATGAGCTCTTTGGTTTTCTGCACCATGGAACCTGAGAACGGACAGATGGCAAGTAGGACACATGTTCTTACTGGGACCTGTTCCCGGAGGCATCGTTCTTCATCAGAACTGGACAATGCCCAAATTCAGAGAAGGTATTGGAGACCAAATTCTTACAGTTTTCTGTGTTTTGATGCAATGAGATGTGTGTGGAGAGCACTGGTGGTTATGGAAAGACTGGAGGCAGGGCAAGATGCTAGCAGACAGAAAAGTACTAGCGTGAACGATGCTGATTCTGCTCCTTTAAAAGGCAAGTTATTTTCTCCCCAGACTCATGAAACCTCCCATGTCTCACCCATATCATTAAGACTAATGACATACTCTCCTGTAATCAAAACAGAAATAGGTCATTATTACATAAAATGCAGTAATTTTGCTGTATTAGGTGTTCACTGAAAGTATTTTTTATTTTTACTTTGAGTAACCACCTAATAAGCAAGCAAAGGAAAAAAGCATGGGTTTGATGCTACGAAAGCTTCTTGTTTCAGTGATGCATTAAGTCGTCTGAAGTTTTAATTGCTGTGCAGTGTTGTTACTGAAGCACTAAAGTGATGGGATTCTGTTGAAATACAATTTGCAGATCTCCTGTCATCTCTTCTGAGAGACCAAGCTAATATTACCCAGGAGGGGCCAAACCAGTTAGTTTTAGATGGGGATATATATCCTGTGTGGATTAAGTTGCTCAACGCTGTTATGGATGACAACAAGGTGAGCAATTGAGAAGCAGGTACAGTGGCTTCCCCTTTACCTGCTTTCATGTTTCCCTCTTCCTTTATTTTTCTGGAGGTAGTTTTTCAGTGTGTGTTCCTTTTTTCTTCCATTCTTTGGTTTTCACTATTGCTAAGTAATATTTTATCATCTGATTAATGCATAAAGTCTTGCCTATGTTGTACAACAAAAATCCTTAATGTAGCCTATGTATACTGTGAGGGTGATTGTGCCTCCTAGTGTATGGGTTGATGTAATTCAAGATGTCAATCATAAGATTATTGAAACTGGCATTTGGAAAGCCTCTCAGTAAAACAGATGTAAGATTCCATGAGTAAAGTCCTCACATCTCTGTAGTAAGGAAGGCTAGTGTTAGGAAATGTAAATAAGTCAGTTGAAGAACTAGCAGTATTACCCAGACTTCTTATGCCCTTCTTACTAATTATACAGCTAACCAATTTTGTTGACTGTGGGAAATGCTGCAACATAACGAAGTCCAAATCTAAAATCTGAGTGTGACCTTAAGAAGGTAAATGTGGTTTAGCACATTCTGTTAAGCTTTCCTCTTTGAAGAACTTAAACCTATGTAGTGGCACAGTCTCCGATTACTCAGCAAGGTGGCTGTCTGGGGCTATCCATATAGCCTAACTTCAGATAATGAACAGAAAGTGGCTTTTCTAAGGGATGTTTCAGAGCACCTGAGTTTAGGCTCCTGCTCTGAATCCTTTTCTGTTTATTTATATTGACACTGAGAGAGACTTCCCCTCCCCTGCTTTTAATAGCTTTCAGAGCTCACATTGGTGAAGCAGGCTAGTCGTCTTTTGAATGAATTAAACTGTGAAAAACTCATAAAAGGTCTTTAGAATTTGTCCTCCTCTGTGTTTCTGAAGTAAAAATACTGTATCCGTGTTCAAATAAACTTTGTTTAGCTATGTTCAAGAAATAGCATATATGCATGATGTTGGCAGATAATCCTTGCTCCTTTGTGGGGCTATAATAAACACATACTTGCCCTGATCATGTTCTTGATAGACAGTGTATCTTAGCTTGCTTTCACTGAAAAATTTACTGATGATTTCTAGGTTCAGACCCTTACAAGCAATAAACGTGTGCCTCTGACCCCATCAATGTAGCTGCTGTTTGAGGTACAACATTTAAGAGCTGCTACTCCAGGTACGGTATCCAGAGCTGGTATTCTCTATCTGAACATCCAGGACCTGGGGTGAAATCAGTGAGTATCTGATGACATTAGTTAGCATTTTTAAGATACATCTTGAAGATTAATGGGAATAGACCCCATATTTATGTTAATTCTTCTTTCTAGTTTTTATTCTGATAATAGTGGGATGATGTAGTGGTGGCCCTGTATATTCTCAAATATGCAGTTTGGAAAATTTCATCATCAGTTAAGTGTTTTATTTTTCGCTCTTATGTGTACTGCTTAATCAATGCAGTAGTGTGGTGGGTTGACCCTGGCTGGATGCCAGGTGCCCACAAAGCTGCTTGATCGCTCCCCCTCCTCAACTGGACAGGGGGAGAAAAATACGACAAAAGGCCTGTGGGTTGAGATAAGGACAGGGAGATCACTCAGTGATTACCATCAGTGCAAACCAGACTTGACTCAGGGAAATTAATTTAATTTATTACCAATCAAAATCAGAGTAGGGTAATGAGAAATAAAGCCAAATCTTGAAACACCTTCCCCCCACCCCTTCCTTCTTCCTGGGCTCAATTTCACTCCTGAATTCTCTACCTCCTCCCCACAAGCAGCGCAGGGGGACAGGGAATGGGGGTTGTAGTCAGTTCATCACATGTTGTCTCTGCTGCTCCTTCCTCCTCAGGGGGGAGGACTCCTCACACTCTTCCCCTGTTCCTGCTCCCTTCTCCCATGGGAGACAATCCTCCACGAACATCTCCAACATGAGCCCTTCTCATGGGCTGCAGTTCTTCATGAACTGGTCCAGCGTGTGTCCCTTTCACAGGCTGCTCCAGCATGGGTCCCCAGTGGGGTCACAGGTCCTGCCAGCAAACCTGCTCCAGCGTGGGCTCCTCTCTCCATGGGTCCACAGGTCCTGCCAGGAGCCTGCTGCAGTATGGACTTGTCCATGGGGTCACAGCCTCCTTTGGGCATCCACCTGCTCCCATATGGGGTCCTCCACGGGCTGCAGGTGGATATCTGCTCCACCATGGACCTCCATGGGCTGCAGAGGGAGTGTGTGCCTCACTGTGGTCTTCACCACGGGCTGCAGGGGAATCTCTTGCTCTGGCACCTGGAACACCTCCTCTCCCTCCTTCTTCACTGACCTTGGTGTCTGCAGAGTTGTTTCTCTCACATATTCTCACTCCTCTCCTCTAGCTGCTATCGTGCAGTAGGTTTTTCCCCTTCTTAAATGTGTGCTCACAGAGGCGCTACCACCATCACTGATGGGCTCAGGGTCCGTCTTAGAGCTGGCTGGCATTGGCTCTATCAGACACAGGAGAAGCTTCTAGCAGCATCTCACAGAAGCCATCCCCACTACCAAAACCTTGCCACACAAACCAAATACAAGTAGTGAACTGTCTGCTTTCTGTAATGCAAATTTGGCAGTAGCAAGAAGTGAATAACTTGGCTACTATTCTCTGACAGCTTTTTAATAACTGTCACCATCTTTGATACTGTTAAGGACATGGGTTTACATCAGCTTGACTTTTTGCTCCTTTGGATCACAGTACTGGTCTTTTAAATTTATATCTATGCTGCATGCAAATTAATTATGAGAACTATGTTTTCTAAAGAATATGGGTTTCCATGTATAAAAAGGAATTTAGTTGGCACAAAGCAAAATGCATTAACTTGAAGCGCGATCTTTTCCTTTTGCATTTGTTGAGCTAATCCAAAACAGTTCTTACAAATTTTAGTAAGTGAACCTTTTTTAACGTTTGTCAGTTGGTGTTTTTATTTTCAAGCAGCATTACTGCTGCTTCATGTCAAAATTCAATTTTTCAGCATTCCGATGTTATCAACATTTCAGTCAGTTCTAACTGGCTGTGTTAGAGTTGTATGCCATTGGGACAAGAAGCCTTCAGCGCGCTTATTCCCTAGGGAAATCTTGTCAGTACGAGAATTTAATTAAACAGAATGAATCTGTACAAGCTCCCACCTAGGGTGATGAGGATCAGAGGAATGGTGAGGACAGAGAGAGGCAGTAAGATCGCTCACAGCAGACAGAGTATGAAGGTGGAAACAGTAGGCAACAAATTGTCCAAATAGAATAGCTGTGAATCAGTAAATAATCGGTTTAGACTGTGTTTGACTAATACTGTGTGAACACGAGTAGGGGATAAAATTGCCAAATTCTTTGGAATATAGGCAGGTAGGCATGTGGCTGCTAACCTGAAGCATGTGCTATAGTTATCCTAGTGATAAGGAATTTTACGCTTGGTTGTGATAAGAAGCAGCAGATGAGAATGGTTGCTTTTTTGTCTTCAATTACATATAGCCAGACATTTCAGCCAGACCACGTTATATATACTACTGTAGATATCTGCAATGCAAGTTATGTTGAACTTGGGTGTCACAATATCTTCAGTCTTGCGTACAACTCGTGCACTGGTATTTCAAGTAGTCTGTTCTCAAACAACACAAAACAAATACAGGATCCTTGCTCCCACCTGCTTTTTTGGTGGTGCAGCCCTCTGAAAGCAGGCGCGAACTATCGTCTAGGTCCTTTCTCCTTGCCCTTCCTGGACTAAAAGATGCAGGCAAGGAAAATGAGTATAGCCATATACCAGAGTGCTCAACTGTCATAATAGCTCTTAGAAATACCACAGCATGATGACCTTTGTATGAACAAATAAGTGTTGTAAGGCTGGCAGCACTTATGTCTGACTTAGAGCCAGCGCAGTAGTATTTGTGTATTGCACTAAAGGCAGTCATGAACAGTTCTCAAAAGTCAACAAAAGTTCACATTTCAAAGCTAGAGAGAGGAAATTTTGTATTTTTTTTTAACTTCTCTCTAATAAAAAATCGGTTGCTTTCCAGTTTGTTTTGCAGGTATGTTGCCAGCTGGCTGGAAACAAGGCGATACCAATCCAAAAAAGCTAACTTGACTGCTCTCTGATAAATATGTGCCTCCTTACTTAGAACAACTCAGAACAAGCTTTAAAACTATTACTCCTATTTCTGAGAACAGTATGGTTCAGGTATGTGTTAGGATTAAAACTATTTATATTTTAAGAAACAGTATTTCTGAAACATCCACTGAGCATGTGGTCCTATGCAGGAGTAAAAAGGCTTAAAATTACTGTGTATCTAAAACATATGTGAGGTGAAACTGAGAGGCTCTTATATATCAAACCTGGACCCTTATTTTGGAGACCTACAGGGTTTCAGAGGTTTCATATTGCAGTGGTCCACTGTAACAAGAAGAAATGTAGTATGTTTATGGCACTGCACGTAATTCCCTGACTTCTCAGTTCTTGTGTTGCTTCTGTTAGTAATGTCTTAGGTAGCTTAGGGCTAGCCATTTCATCTCTCTATACAAGCATTCTGCCTCTCTCTAAATGCTTGCTAAATTCATTAGCATTAGTTACTCTCATGCTCTGATAATGAGGCCCTATGTTATTAAATATTATTAAAGAATGGAGCTGAGCTCTGTTTGTTTCATGTATAAATGATCTGATACTGCACATCCTTATGTTGACATTTTAAATTTACGTAATATGCCTTGTCATTCTAAACTCTTCTGAGCGTTTCCCTGCTTCTAAATAAGTCAATATGAGGGGAGAAAAATAACTGAGTATGAGTGTTAAGATTCTGCCATAACATACATGCCTGAACTGTATTATCTTCTTCATATACCTTGCTTTAAGCAGTGTAGAGTGAAGGTGTTTTCATACATTTTATCAGAAGATCTCTTCATGCCTTTGACCTCAGAAATTTGCTCCTAGACAATAAGGAAACACAGCAAGGAGTTGTGGTCTCATTACTTAAATTTAAATACCTTCTTGAGGTCACGGTAGCTTTCCTATGGAGTAAGACTCACGTGTCGCTCTTTTCACATACTTATTTATTGCAGAAACTCTGTTCTGTGCTGGATTGTTTGCTGACCCCTGAAAAGGTGCCAATGGATTGCCCTAGAGAGCTCGAGGAGATGTATTATCTTTGCTTGTATTTGGGCGTTTGGTGGGGCACTCTCTCAAGATCAGGTAAGTAAATGAAAAGGACTGCAGTATCTTACTGTGCTTCAGAAAGAGACATAATGTATTTACACACCTACCTTCCTATTTAAGCCGATATAAATACATATGTGTGTGTGTGTATATATGTATGTGCAGGTTTCAATCCACTAATGCTGCTAGGGGGTGCAGAGCAATGGCCTATGCATCTGATTTGTTGGCCTGTAGTACTGTGTACTTCAGCTCTCATCCGTAAATGAGCTGACTGTCCCCAGTGTCTGGAAAACTGTCCCCCAAAGTCCCTGGTGACAGGAAAAAGGGAAACACTGCACCCATTTTTAAAAAGGGTAGAAAGGAGGATGCTGGGAACTACCGACCTGGCAGCATTGCCTTTGTGCCTGGGAAGATCATGGAACAGATCCTCCTTGAAGCTATGCTAAGGCACATGGAGGACAGGAGGGTGATTCAAGACAGCCAGCGTGGCTTCACTAAGGGCAAGTCCTGCCTGACAAGCCTTGTGGTCTTCTGTGATGGGGTGACCACCTCAGTGGACAAGGGAAGAGCTACAGATGTCATTTATCTGGACTTCTGTAAAGCCTTTGGTATGGTCACCCCCCCAACATCCTGCTCTCTAAATTGGAGAGGTATGGATTTGATGGGTGGACTGTTCGGTGGACAAGGAATTGGTTGGATGGTCGCATCCAGAAGGTACTGGTCAACAGATCAATGTCAAGATGGTGATCAGTGTCAGGTGGCATCCCTGAGGGGTCTGTATTGGGACCGGTACTGTTAAATATCTTCATCAATGACATAGACAGTGGGATCAAGTGCACCCTCAGCAAATTTGTGGATGACACCAAGCTGAGTGGTGTGGTTGATACACCTGAGGGACAGGATGCCATCCAGAGGGACCTGGACAGGCTTGAGAAGTGGGCTCATGTGAACCTCATGAGGTTCAACAAGGCCAAACGCAGGGTTGGGGCAACACCCAGTGTCAATACAGACTAGAGGATGAAGGGATTGAGAAGGACTCCTGCCAAGAAGGAGTAGGGGCTACTGGTGGATGAAAAGCTGGACATGAGACAGCAATGTACACTTGCAGCCCAGAAATCCAACTGTATTCTAGGCTGCATCAAAAGAAGCGTGGCCAGCAGCTCAAGGGAGGTGATTCTGCCCCTCTGCTCCGCTCTGGTGAGACCCCACCTGAAATACTGCGTCCAGCTCTGGAGGCCCCAGCACAGGGAGGACATGGATCTGTTGGAACGGGTCCAGAGGCAGGCCACGTAGATGACCTGGGGCTGGAGCACCATTCCTCTGAGGACAGGCTGAGGGAGTTAGGGTTGTTCAGTCTGGAGACGAGAAGGCTCCAGGGAGACCTTATCTCAACCTTTCAGTACTACAGGAAAGGTAGCCTACAGGAAAGACTGGGGCAAACTTTTTAGCAGGCCTTGTTGCAACAGGAGAAGGGGTAATGGTTTTAAAGTAAAAGAGGGAAGATTTAGGCTGGATATAAGGAAGAAATTTTTTATGATGAGGGTGGTGAGATGCTGGAACTGGTTGCACAGAGTGGTGGCAGATGCCTCATCCCTGAAAACATTCAAGGTCAGGTTGGATGGGGCTCTGAGCAACCTGGTCGAGCTGAAGATGTCCCTGCTCATTGCAGGGGGGTTGGACTAGATGGCCTTTGAAGGACCCTTCCGATCCAAACTATTTGATGATTCTATGACTGCCCGCAGTGCAAGACTGTGCAGAGTCATTCATTGTGCATAAAGAAGCTGTGTTATCAGTTGTACTTTTTGATCTATACTAAAGCCCCTGGCAAGCAACAAAAAGTACCATGAGGGTCATGACTACCAGAATTAAGGCACCTAATAAATGGCTGGACAGATGTATGTTTAATCTCACCTGTTGGATTTGTACTGAGAAATGTAGATATAAGCCAGGTATTATAAAACCTTGGCATAATACAAGGTATAATAATACCCTTAGTGATTATTTTTTTGTTGTTGTGATGCTACAAAAGGTTTGAAGAAGAAAGTTCTAAAACTCTACAATTACTTGCCAGTGTTTTGATTAGATAGACCTTGATTTCTTGAGGAATATCTAGTCTATTAAAGACTAAAAAAATACAGTTGGCTTTACTGCTGTGTAAATGAGATGAAGCCCTTGTGAAGGAACAAATTTATATGTGTTTCATCCATGGGTAAAGGACCACCTCGCATAAGTTGAAGAATCAGAAGCAATACATTATCACATCAAGGGACTGGGAAGGTCTTTTTGGGTCATATTAACATCTGTTTTCCTATCCTTCAAAAAGACTTGCTGTTCTGTGGACAAACACAGCAAGGAGAATATTGTCTGTAGCAAGTCAGCTCTGTTGTCTCACAGCTATATAGATTCCAACTGAATTTAGAAGTTTTAGGAAATAAAATATTTGGGCTGTATGTGGTGGGTTAGCCTTGGCAAACAGCCAAACACCCACCCAGCTGCTCGCTCACTCCCCCGCCTCAGCAGGGTAGGGTGAGAAAATAGGCTGAAAAATCTTGTGGGTCAAGATTGAAGGTGGGGAGATTGGTAAGCGATTACTCTCATAGGCTGAAAAATCTTGTGGGTCAAGATTTTGAAGGTAGAGAGATTGGTAAGCAGTTACAGGCAGAACAGAATTGATTTTGGGAAAATTAATTTAATTTGTTGCCAGTTAAAATGGATTTGGGTAGTAAGAAACAAAGGCAAGCATTAAAACAAAACCTTTCCTCCTTTCCTACTCCCCAAGCTCAGACTCACTCCTTTACTCCTGACTCTTCTACCCCTCCATTCCAAGTGGTGTAGGTGGATGGGGAAATATGGTCAGTATACAGTGGTTTCTTTCTGTCACTCCTTCCTTCTCAAACTTTACCCTTACTCCAGCATGGGCTCTACATGGGCTGTAGTCCTTCAGGACTTTTCATCTGCTGCAGTGTGGGTGTCTGCTCCAGCAACGTGGAGCTTCCCTTCCTCGTCTTCCTTCTCTGACCCTGGTGTTCTACTGTTTCTCAGTCTTTCTGCCCTTCCTTGCATACGCTTTCCCAGAGGCATCCCACGTGTAGCTGAGGGGCTCGGCTGTGCCCTGTGGTGGGTCTGTTGGAGCTGGCTGGAACCAGACATATTCAGCATGGGGCAACCCCAGCCTCTCCTTACAGGGGCTGCACTGCAGTCCCCCGCTGTCAACATCTTGACACGAGCGCTCAGTCCAAGATGTTATCAGAAGGCCTGACTTTAGCCACTTAAACAGCAGCAGTACTGAGATATTGCTTTGATCTTCTTGGCTATTTCATCACAGTCTATATGTGTATGTCTGTTTTTCGTATGTGCTTCATATGAATGCCTTGATGTGGAAATAGTACTGTAAACAATGAATGCATCCTTTTATAGCTTTCGAATTACTAAGCTGCGTTGAGCTGCTGGTGGCTTAAGAAGATGAAGGCAGTGAAGCTTCCATCCCAGGGCACAGTGCTGGATTATTACCTTGATCCAGAGACGAGGAAGCTCCTGCCCTGGGTGAATAAGGTCCCAAGTCCTGATGCGGATCCAGATGCACCTCTGCCGGTACAGTGCACACCAGTGACCACACAGCTGAGCGCTGCTACGTGCAGGAATGTTTTGAGGTCTTGTCGTGATTTCTGATGTCATCTTAGATGTCCTGGAAGTATCCAAACAGAAGATGTGTTTGGATAAATCTCTGCTATCTGGGCCATGTGCCTTTATTGAGCATTGAGGATTAACAATGAAGCAATGCTTTTATTGATTTTTGTACTATTAAAGCACCCCTGAAGACATACCACATTCAATGTGTTAGTGGTTTACACCCTTTTTCCACAATTAGGAGAAAGTCAGGCTCCGAGTCCATTTAATCATTGAAAATAATGCCCACAGCAACTGTACATCACAAATTGAAGCCTTAACATTTTTCTGTTACCAGCTTTATGCACAGGTATTCTTTTGTTAGCTAAATTCCCTTCATACTAACAGAAGGGTATGAGGTCTAGGGGAAGCAAATAACTTTACCACCTTTCTGCTATGCTCTTGATCAACTTACAAAGTTAGAGTTGTATTTATGGAATAAAAATTGTACAAGTTATTATAGTATGATATATACCTGTCAGTGGAGAAAAAGAAAGCATGAGCTTTCTTTCTAAGTCAGTGGAGAAAAAGAAAGCATGAGCTATTAACTGTAATTGCCTCAGTTTGGGGGTTTGCTTGTTTTTGCTTTTTTTTCTTTCAGTGTGATTTGCCTAGAATATTCTCACATGCTTCATGGTATTTTGATTGCATTATCTTCTAGGTCTTTTTCTTTTTAAATGCTTAGATGAGTAGGAATTTTCCCGGGGAAGTTTGTGGGCACAGAAACGTGGAGCTGATGCTCAAGAGGCATTATCTATTATCACCTACCCTGGAACAAGTTCTCTTTGAGGGGTAATACACAGTAGGAAAATACAGAACTTGGAAAAGAAAGCTTTATCAGGCAATGAAGGTTTTAGGTGCTTACAGTAAGTAAAGCTAAACTATTGCCAGCTATTTGCCCAAACAGTTTTAGGTATGCTGACAGCCAGACCAAAAAGTAAATGGAACTACTAATTGAAAAATTAAAACAACTACCTGTTGCACCAGCCTTTGTTTCTCTACCAGTTTTTGGGAGACTGGTGTTCTGTAAGGGTTGAGATGGAACCAATGCATTTCAGCTACAACCTGATTTCAAAATCTTCCTACTAGGAGAAATTGAATACAAATTTTCAAGCAGAAATGCTGTGTAAAAGTAATCCAGTACAACATTTTTGTCTAGTACTTATGTTTGAGAACAAGAGAACAGTGTATCCCATTTCATTGCTTTTTAAAATTCAGTCTTAGCCAGAAGAGAGACAGAAATTACTGTTTGCTTTTAAAACTAAAATGTGTTGTGCAAGTGTTTGATGGGTTTTTTTCCTTTTCCATTTGGGGCAATCTTTGTTCGCGCATCTGAGACTGAACGTCCCAAATATTTTATTGATTTGCTCTTCACAAAAGCCAAACCAGTCATGCGTGTTGGAAATGCTAGAGAAGGAAAAACAGTATTTGTAGGCGATAAGCTCTCTCTGAAGACAAGCTCCTGGCTAACATCCCTTTCAACTACTCCACAACATCAGCAGCACTCCAGAGTAAGTTCCATACAGATGCGAGAAACCTCTCTTCCCTCAACAGCAAAGATGAAAAATACTAAGTGGTTATGACAGTCTCATACAGGTGTTGGCTACTGTCATTGCCTGGGTCTTGGCAAGCTCATTGCTTTGCAAAGTGGCAAACTTAACGAAGCTGGGGCAGGCAAGAGGAAAAGAGGAGGGTGAAATTCTTTGGGGCAAATTGGCACTGACACAGTGGTCCCACAGGTTGCTCTGTGCTTGTGGACAAGAGAAAATTCGGTTTTACCTATGTTAACAAGAAGCTTCGAGCCAGCTTTGGCTTGCCTGGGTGTCTGCATTGTGCCTGTGGATGTACCAAAATAAGACAGTCAGAAGTTGGGCTTACTTTTTCCAGGCACCACACAGTCCCCGAGGAGGGGCAATCCCTCTCTAGAGAAGTTTGGAGTCTCCACAGGCGAGGTGGATGCAGAGCAAAGGGAATGTCAATATAACACACGAGCAGAGGGGGCTGTATGTTGGCCAAAAACACCACACTGGTGGTAGGTTTTGGAACAAGCGGAGTCATACAGTCAAAGCAAAACAGGCTCATAAAAGCTCTGTGTATCTTCTGCTTTTCGTGAACAACACAACCCAGGAAGAGCCCAGCTGTCAGCGGGTACGCCCTCTTTGCCTTCTTTTTTCATCCTTACAGTAATTTGAGCTGATACAATTATACAGAAAAAAATGACATGCCCTATTCGCTGTACAGCTTTTTACACTTGTAAAAAGCACAAGAGAAAGAACTGAATACAACTGTCTTATGCTCTCATGTGTCTGGGAGAAGATACAGAAAACAATTTATCGCTTTTAAAAGCTTTCCAAAATGTAAGGAGTCTTTAGATAAAAATCTTTAAGTGTGTTTAAGTTCACTTGATGCTTAATTTAACTGCTTATGCAATCAAATGTTTAATTTTTAGCCAATCTGCATTGCTGTTAATGGATCAAATTGTCACTAGGCTTAAAAAGATAAGTATAAATCCACAAATTTCTATTGAATAACTTTTTACCCTGCTTTTTCTTTCTTGTCTCCTGTTGACTTCTTCTGTATTCAGGTCAGATAAGCAAATACCACTTTCCGTTTACTTTGTGTCTTTGTTTATTCTTTAAAGTGTTTCCAAATTCATATTCATTTAGAATCCTGCATTAACAAAACCTAATCGCCTTTTTGCTCCTTAAAATTAATGGAGGGATTTGGCGAAAAGAGGTCTGCGGTGCATCAGAGCGAGATCATGAACCGACGTAAACTGTTATAGCTCCTTTAATGGAGAATCAGCCTTAAAAAGTTTTCAGCTATTCCTGTGTTCTGAGAGGGATTTTTTTAGCTAAGGACTGCCATTCAGCAGCAACCATGGCCAAGGCACTAGAGCACGAAGGCATAACACTTTCCATTGCAAACAGAAGCTGATGAAAGCAGCTCCTAGGTAGCAAAGGTTGTGTATTCTTCTTGCAGGAAACTTCTTAAATAAATCGAGCAGGTGAAGTCAGCGTCACGGGGGCTTTCTCTCCAAGTGTATCACACCCGCCAACCATAATGTGGCATAAACTGGGGAGGTTATGAACCTTTAAGGACTTGCTATGAAATGTTAGTAGTATTCCTTCGGATTTTAATTCAAGTCAATAATGCAACACATCCACTGCTCCCTCTAAGAAATACTAAGAGATGAAAAAGGAAGTGGACTTCTCTGGTTTTCTGCAGCTCGTCTTTCTGTCCACAGCTCTTCAGCCAAGTCCCTCTTCTTAAATGCTCTGCTGGCAAGTTCCTCTGCTAATCACAGCAGGTGAAGAACTGCGTGACGATTCAGAAACAAATATATTGCGTTGGCTTTCCATTGTGTTTACAAATTCTTTTTCAGTGAGTTGTGATGGAATGATTTTGTTCTGTCACAGATAGCTCAAAATGACTGCCTCTTACTTTATTTTTATGTTTGTGCCCACAGGTGCTTCTTCCTATAAAATGCATTCAAGTGATACACTGAAATGCCGTCTTTATGTGTTTTAGTCTACCACTCCAAGCAATTGTTTGGAACAATCAAATTGCTGGATTTTTTTCTTTAATTCAAAGAGGCATTCACGTCAACTTACACAAATGAGCAATTTAAATTAAGTCTCAGTTCAAAAATAACAGCTTAACAGCTGAACTCATTGAAGTACCATAATTCACTCCATTGCCATGTTCTTTCCATAGTTTAGAGGTTGAAAGATTTTTTTTTCTTACAGATCATCTCACTTTTAATCTGCAGTATTTTCTGCTAGTTCCCATCTTATCTGTATGTATGTAACTTTTTTGAGGTATCTGCTAGAGTGGGTGAGATTAGCATGTAGCATTGAGTTTTATTTAGCATTCCCCCAAGACATATGACTCACCCTCTCTGCCTCTAGAACAGCAGTAAATTTCAAAATGTTACTTGATGGAGGTAGGTTCTGTCACAAACTAATATTGGTACATCAAGTTTGGAGTCTTCAACAATACTAAAGTCTGGAACAGTGCCACAGAGAAGAAATTTGCATAAACATTTATGTACAATGGAATTTCGTACAATATGTTTCCTTATTGTACTGCAATAACACAGTATTTTTTAAAAATATAATAGGAGTAATAGTTTATAATTATGGACACTATTTAAAATTTAGATAAGGTTAAGGATGAAGAAGGAGTATTCCTAATTCAGGGTTTAAAAGTACAGGTATATGTGTACCTCAGCTAAAAGAAGAAGAAAATCTTCTTTTATGTAAGACTGTAAGGTAATTAAGATACTTTAAGCCTTTCATATGCGCATCATTTCTGCAAAAAGTTTTTTCCCCTTTGTGATAGAAAAGCAGATAAGTGCAGTCATGGCTTTTTCCCCCAAAAATTATCATCATCCAGTTGCAAATATGTTGAGGTTCTAAATTTCTGTCTTGTCCTCCAGCACACCTTCACTTTTTATCTGCTTACTTTTCTTCTCCACAGTCAGTAACCATCCTTTTAGCTGACTGACTAGACGGAAATGTCCTCGGAATCATTTGTTACCTTTCTTGAATTGGCCAGAGAAAATCACTGTTGAGGTTTGCAGATCATTTATTTCACTGTATGAAGAATCTAAGATGGCAACACAAATGCTCCTTTCGTTGTAATGGAAACTGTTTGCAGTGGTATATTTGTTTATACTGATTTGCCTAAGAAACCAAAAAGTCTGCTGTATGTCACATACAGCATTCAGCTGTCGCTACACAAGTGCGGTTTATATTTCCTACAAGCTCTCGTGAGCACGTTGCCCAGTTTTTAAAAAAATAAGACAAGCTCAAAACCATATGTGTTTACACATACTCTTTTCTATCTAACCCAAAGGATTTTAACATACAGCCTAATGCAATGGAAAAAAGAAAGTCTGTAGTCTGCATTTTTTTCCTATTCTACTTATTATACATGGCACTAATATTCCTTTTTTTTTTTTTTAATTTCCCTTCCCTCCCCTACTTTTTTCTTGACAAATATTAAAGTCATAAAAAATGTGGTCTTGGTCATCTTAAAACCAATAGCAGGTGTAGCCCAAATTCACAACACTATTAACTGGACAAAGAAATCTGGGCTAGATGCACAAAGTTTTTGAGAAATCTTTTTTCCTTTGCCCAGCAGTATTGAGTGAGAAATCTCATACATATAAAATCAGAATTAAATTCTCTTCAGTGCTGCAAGGGTTGTAACCACCATCTTCCCTAAATGTTTCATAACCACCTTTGGTTCAAATCCCTGCTCTGAATGCAACAGAGAGAGATTTTGAAATTCGGCTGCTTACTGAAGATGAGAGCCCCAGTCACTGGGACATGCTGAAAAGTTTTCCTTGAAGTGCACCTATTACTGTGGTTTCATTTTGTGCAAAACATTTATGTGATCATTTAGACGGCAAAAATATATGACCTAGGAAGGAAGAGAGATAAGATAGATAGATTCCAGTCCTGCTTTAATAAATTCCTAACGATGATGAAGTTCCCTGTGCAGTTGAAAATCAGACTTCCATGGAGAATGAATCCTTTATTGTGAACCTGTGGAGTACTTCACTAAGTCACAAAAATCGAGGATCCCATGATACCGAAGTTCAATATTTTAATAATGCTGAAGACATCTTCCATATTTTCAAGATGACTTAGCAGCTTTCTGTAGTAAGTCTTCCCCTTACACCTCTAAGGGAAGCAGTGCAGTTGGATAAAAATTGTATAAATTCAAAATTTATGTTTCAAGATTTTACAGATCTGATGAATATGTAGGGTATTTGAATTAATTTGCTCACTGTTGTAGTAATTTTTTTTATCTGATGGTCTCTGTTCAGCATCATGTAAGCACCTTGTTTTGGGGAATAGGCTGAAATTTAATACAATCGGCTTAATATTCCGCAGTATGGGAGATGCCACGCTAGTGTCCTGATTAAATGATAAATATCATTTATGTTTTTACACCTTTACATATGTTAAAGTCCTTGTTCAGTCCTTCCCAAGAGAAGGAGAAAATAAGTTTCTTCACTGGTAAGCTTGCTGAACATCAGAATACCTGGGGATTTCACATTCAAAGCATTTCAGTTCCAAAGGATGCAGATGGATGTGCAGCGAGATTTTTCTAAAGCTGTGAAGCAGACAATCAGCTAAATCAACAAGACTCTTCTGGAATTCGGAATCCCACTGTGATGTTTTTTCAAAGGCACCCTGTAAGTTTCACTGATTACTAAGAACTTCAGTAATTCAAAAACCCTTGTAGGTGGTGAAATGTTTCATAAATTTTAGCCAGCGTGAGTTTGAATTATTGATTTTGTTTAGTTTCAGTATTGCTTAGTATGGTAATAATTTTTATGTATGTTGCATTACATTTCAGAGATGTTTTTAAAAAAAAAAGCTGAAGAAAGAAGCTGGTCATAACTATGGTCAAGTAGGAAATAAGGAACTTATCTATATTATTGATGATTTGAATATGCCTGAAGTGGATAGATACAGAACAGTTCAACCTCATGCATTGGTTTGGCAGCATATATATTATGGACACTGGTGAGCATTTACTTCTTTCTTAATGTTATGCTATAATTTTTGCATTGTGGTCCATGATGGGATGCCTAAACCACACAGAAACAGAAAGCTTCAAGGAGAATTGCTTAAACAGAAAAGCATACTCTCCCTGGAGAATATGGACAGTTTTAGAAAAGAGAAGCAGAAAGTGAAGGGGTTATGGAGAGTCCTGGAAGAAAAGTATCCTTCAGCTGCTCCTGATGGGGCTGCTGGATGTTGACCACATCGATTGATGCGATGAGAACAGGGATGTCTGAGATGCAGAAACGGATTTCCTAAATTGCAGCTTGCTAAATGTTCAGCCTGTACTACCCTCTGTCTTTTCATCACCCTGTAAAGATGACAAAATCCGCAAAATCTTTATGATACTGGTTCAAGTGAATGCTCTTTGTATGCCATAAGAAGAAAATTACAGAAGATGACCACTGAAGAATAATTAAGTTGAATTGGGCAATTAAGGTAATTCCCTTACTACTTTCCAAAGGATAATTTAATTTTTTGGCAGTTAAAATGTATTAGTATCCTTTCACTGGAGTCTGTGGAAAGAGAAAGTTTTTAGTTTAAAATCAAATGATTTGTGTTTGATTTCATTCTGTTACAGGAGGATCTATATCTGGTGTAAATACTTCATTGTTATTGATAAATCTGATAAATATCTGATAAATGAATATCGGATTCTTGTTCATATACAAGTATGTCACTTTTATGTGACGTGAAGAAAGCATGTGACATAGAAAGAATACATTGTCATAATCTGGTCAGTAAAGGGGAGAAGTAATCAGACATTTAAAAAAAAAAAAAAAAAAAAAGAGGTGCACAGATAGGCAGATGCTCCACACACAAAACCAGCCATACTTCAGTGGTATTAGGAGGCTGAGCGGATCTACTTGGTTCTCTGCATCTTCACCATGTGATCAAGGATTTTACCTGTACCCTTAAAACTTTTGTTTCATAGAAGGTTCCTCTTTTCACTGGCACATACCCTGTGGTCTGACTGTGATTGTGACCAAGGTGAGGCAGTAACATCGGTACTGTTCTTGCAGACTCAGTCGAATTGTATAAGCTTTTCACTAGGTCATACTTCATCTCATGAAGAAATGATATCGGGTGTGAGCTGAATATCTTGTTAAGGAATAAGATGTAAAGAGAAAGAAGGAAGGAAGTGACTGCTCAAGTCTGAAGCATCTCTAGCTTGGAGAAATCAATCGAGTCTAATTCAGTGACATGCAAAGATAACATCTCAATGCCTTTCTGTTTTCTTCCCAGAGCTATATGCTATTCTAGCCAGGAATCTTTTTTCTTTTTTTCTCACAAAGATTTTAAACTTAAGATCTTAAAAGTCCCTACTGCTTAAAACTGTTGATGCTTCTTTCTTTTGCATTTTTTTGAATTGTTTAATTTAAAACAAAACCAAAAGAAAATTCTAAAATCTCCATTTTACAAAACAAATCAAATTAAGAAAAAAGTTGACCATGCCATTCAGGAATTTTAAACATAACCATGTGAAAATTCTAAAATAAAATAAAATTTGTTGCAAATGGACGGAAAGAAAGAGAATGCATTACACTATGAAGTTCTGGGAAGGATTTGTTGATTTAAGCAGGGAATGGCTGCATTATTTATGAGTTTTCCTTTTACAGTGTTCTTTTTTAAAGATGGTACCTGCTTGGCCTAGTTCAGTTGTACACTAGCTTCTAAAGAAACAACACTCTGTCTTCAGATTTGGGCAATCGGAACTCAAATTATTAGCTACTGAAACCCTCAATTTTTATTTATTTTTTTTTTTAAGTGGCCTGCTTTTAATTCACCTGGAGCTGTGTCATCTGGAGAGCTAGAAACAGTATCTATTGGATGATGCTGCAAAAAAAGGAGTGATCTTTTAAGCATGCCAACTCATACTCTGTGATGATCTTTGCTGGGTTTTGTTTTTGTTTTTTTTTATTGCCATCTGGTAATTTTGTCTGCTCTTATTGATGATGGTTGTGTGCATTCTCAAACTGATTTGAACTTCGTTGACCACGTTGTACTCCTCCAAGTTTGTTTGGAGTCAGTTTCATTAAAAAATTCTCTCTTTACCATCAGCAGAATGTTTTGTGAGAATGTACTATCTTTATTTCAACAAACATGTTGAACAAAGCACTATGTGATAGAAATTGTGGGTTTTTCTTAATTTTAAAATGTCAGTCCTAATTTGATACTTCCATGGCCATTTGTATTCCAGATTTCCCATAGGGCAGAAACGTTGATTCTTCAATTGAGGTCAAGCCTGGAAAATGTACAGTATTTTGTCACTAATATTAATCAAGCTACGTTTTCTTTCTCAGGTTTGATAGGCAGCAGCTAACTATTAAAGAAATTCGTAATTGTCACTATATTGCCTGTGTGAATCCAACTGCTGGCAGCTTGACTATCAACCCCTAGACTCCAGGTATGGTTTAAAGTGTCATATTATAGCAATCCTGTATTTAATACAGGAGATAATTACTATTTAGCTTTTCACTGCAGTAGGTAGGAGACAAAAGGGGATAGGAGAAAACATAATGTCTGAAACTTAGTACAGGTTCAAAATCCTACAGTTCCTAGAGCTAAACAGAAAGAGACACACCATATTTATTATGATATTGAGATTCCCCTGAATTTCATAGCAATTGCAGTCTCATGTGGTCCTTCACCTAGCAGATGCACCTTTGGGGCTCGTAGCCAGACATGCAACTGCGGTGGAACTGTATCAAGGATGAAGCTAGAAATGAAGTATTTTCTGTGACACACAAGCAACTGTATTTTCACCAGCCTGTATAGTCATTTAACACTTCATTGACTCTTACCAGCTGTCTGATGCTGGAGAATCTTGATCTCTTTTTCCCTTTTCACTTTCAGAGACATTTTGCAGTAGTTGCTTTGAACGTCCCTTCTTCAGATTGCCTGACTACCATCTATAGCAAGACAGTTTACTTCCACTTCCAGCAACGTGCTTTTACTCCATCAGTCATCAAGAATATTCCAGCTGTAGTACAAGCAGCTATATGGCTTCACCAGGCAGTGGTTCAAAGCTTCCCACCAACTGCTATTAAGTTCCCCTATATCTTTAACATGAGACCTCTTCAGCATCTTCCAGGCCTATATCATGGGTTAATTTTCTACCTAACACGACTCTATTATTGTTGCTCTTTATTATTTAATGATGTACATTGGCCTGTGGACTAAGGAGGAGCAGATGCCCTTTGTACGAAGTAGAAGATAGTCCCTGCACTCAGGTGGCTACGGTCAGGTAGATGAAGGGTAGAAAGCTGAAAAAGAAAAGATATTTAGTGGAAAAAAAGCAATGGTTTGCAAAGTTTGCTATGCTTGCTTGTTATTGTGAGAAGAGGAGGTCAGCGTTTGTTTGGAGGAAAGAGCAACTTTCTGGAGTCTAGGTAGAACAAAACAGAGATTGAGGAAGCTCTGAAACCAGTAGCCAAACACCAGAGCAGGGATTAAAGAGAAAAATGAGGAAAGGATATAATATGGTCAGCAAACCCCGATCCCTCTTGTAAAATCAGGTGAGTCTGATTCTGATTTGGTTTTACGTCCTTTCCTGTTCCTTGGAGCGCAGCTCTGTTTACTTCAAGAATATTTTTCTTGCCCATGGATCCTCGTGAACTGTTAGCAAGGAGGCAAGGGTTTGTCAGGTCTCCTATTATAACACATACCTTGTTTTGATGTGGATGTACTGGCCCATCATGCATGTTTGCACCCATCCTGGCGTGGAATTCGTTAAGGAAGTAAGTTTGAGGTAACAGTTGAGAAAGTGTTAATTTTGTCATGATGACTGTGTCTTGTTTTCTTGAGTGGTATTGCAAAACACGGCTGGTGAACACGTAACATCCTGGCAGTGTTGGTACTTCCCTGTGACCTCTGTTGGACCAGGGATTCAAACTATAGTGAGTCACCCGAGTGTGCCAGTCAGTGGAGAGCAGAGATTTAAGTATATTTTGCACGCTCAGTTGGCTGGAGAACTTGCTAATTTAGAGACATTCTGGTTCATGTTAAAGAATATATAGTTTTAAGCACAATGTGTACTGGGTATCTACTCAGTATGATTAATATCTTTTAAGGGAGACTAACTGATACTCTGCACAGTGGCCTGTTTTGATTACAGCATAAAAAAAAAAAATTGTCTTACCTTCAGGGCGTTCTGTTTGCTACACCCAAGCATTTATGGCAGCCAAATGATCCTCAGAGTCTCTGGTTTCATGAATCAGCACGTGTCTATGGGGATAAACTGGTGCAAAACAAAGACTGTAATTTCTTCTCTAAAATGATGATGGACACTATGCACAAGTATTTTGAGGTATGTTGGTAGCTTGGAAGTATTTTGCCTAATGCCAGCAAATTAAAAACTGTGTAGTGAAAGGTCTTATTTGCTGGAACTGTAAGTAGCAGAAGAACACTATCTTTTTATCCTCAGCCCCCAATGCAAGCATCTTCCTTTTATTGAGGAAAACCAGGTGCCAGAGTGAGTGAAGCGGGGAAACCAAGAAAGCTTCCCCCTTGAGAAGATTCAGAGGTGGTTATTCTTACCTTAACTGTAATGTTTGACTGGCGGAGGACTGTCAAATATCTCTGCTGCAGTGTTGTTAGTAACCTAAAGCAAACACTTGAGCCTTCCCTAGAATGGGGAGGTGGCACCCTGTCTGTGGACATGACTCTTCATGTCCTTCACTGGATATGTGGAAACAAGTTGCGGTCTTCATTTTCTGTTTCCTGATTCTGTGTTTCAAACCACAAAAATAATATACTTTTATTTTCCTTTACTAGGTGTTTCTTTTGCATGAGTTTTCTTTCCCTGAATAGTTTGAGTATTAAGTGTGTGTATGTATGTGTGTATATATACATATATATTTAAAAAATGAATTAAGTTATTTTCCAAATAATTTTAAATTGCAGTCTCTCTTTGGGCTTCGGAGCATGTCAGTAAAACAGCATGTACTTTTTGAACTGTGAGCACTGTTGGTTATCCAAATAAAAGTATCTGTTATCAGAATTAAACTATTGAAGAATTAAGATGCTGTAAATTGCAAGACATAAAATAGATATACAGGTTTTGGTCTTTCTGCTGTGTGGGGATGAGGGATAATACACCCATCTGGTTTTCACAGTGGAAACACTGCAAATATAAATCAGGATACAGGTATGTTCCTTTGTCTTGATGTTGTCTGTTAAGTTTTGTTAGGTATGCCTTTTGTTTCCCTAACCTGCCTTATGGAAGGAAATACAGTACCTCTCAGTATTGTTCATTGTATCATGGCACAAGGAAAACAAAATAGCGTCACATATTATATAGTCCTATTGCATATACAGTTTCTTCGTGAATTAATGTGTGTTGGAGCCAATACCAAGCATGAGTTAACTAGTGAGGACCACAATACTGTTTCTACTTGCCCTTTGAAAACTTTTCATTTCAAAGCATCCTTGTTTTGCAGCAGACAAAGCAGCAGAAGCATGAACTAAAATCAATATATTAAATGCATGTATGTTTGATTTTTAAAAAAGAAAATAGCTTTCCTGATGGTTGAGGGGAGGGAGGGGGGGGAGAGAAAAAGAAAAAGGGAGGGAGTATTTGAATTTATTTGACAAAAAAACGGAAACTGGAAATCATCAGCTTTGTTTACTAGTCCTTTTTCCCTTCCTTTCTAATTTCTATTTGCTGGTAAAAAAGGAGTGAAAAGAAATAGAATAAGCATAGGAATGAGGACACCCAAATGGAAAATTCAAAATATGTGGGAGTGTTCAAATCTAGATTGAGCAGTGACTTCCTGTCACAAAGAAATTATTGTTCCTTAGTTTTAGGTAGTTTAGAAATGAACAATTAAAGATATAGACAGCTTTACTAGTAGTTTGTTTGGAGCCTGTCTGCTTGAATGTACTATGCAAATGCTTTGAACCTATACTTGCACATACTTTTAGTTTTCTGGTGCATAGTGCATGGGTACATCGATCATTACACTAATGGACTGTTTTTTTCATGAAAACATTTTTCATGGAGGGGGGTGTGTGTAGAATGTGGAAGACCAAGTGTTGCTGCAGTCTCTGCTCATCTATTGCCATTTGGCAAACGGAAGAGCAGACCCTTGCTACACACCAGTGAAAGGGTGGAAACCACTGAGGAATATACTCAAGGAGTTCCTAGAAAGCTACAACGAAGTGCATGTTTCTATGGACCTAGTCTTATTTGAGGGTGCCATGCAGCATGTGTAAGTGGAATATCTATAAAGGAAGCAAATAATTCATAATGATGCTACCAATGTTTGCATGAAGTTGTTGCTTTTTACTGTTCAGTGGTGGTTGTGGTGCAGACTCAAAACACTCTTGAGGGGAAGCTTACGCGAGGGCACCATGCAGCAATAGTCCTGCCAAATGTGCTTTATTGCTGCCATTACAGAAGAGCAGATTGTGGCTCAGTGTTAAAGCTAACCTCTGTTTTGTTTGTTTAAACAGAGATTCATCCTCTCTTGCGCTGCACAGAAATTAACAGCATTTATTCTCCGAGGTTGGAAAGATAATCTATAACGCTGTAGATCATCTGCCTTATCTTTTAATTAGTTAATGATGTAACATGCCTTTATAAGAAAAATAATATTTATATTTTGTTTTCAAGAAAGGAAAAATGCCTTTAAGATTAAATTCATTCCAAACAGGGACAAGTAATACCTTAAGCATATACTAAATGATGCCACTGCATAGCAGACTTGAAGTTGCTTTGCTGCTTAGTCTTGTATGTTTTTAAATCTAAACCAACCCAGACTTGTGTCATCATAGATTTTTTTAATTACCATTATTTTATTTATCCATAGATTTTTTTAATATGTATTCTTACCTTATATCTGTTTAATTTAATTTGTTTTTCTCGTGTCAGTCAATATCTTAGTATCCGTTATAGCCAAAAATCTGTTTCTGTTTCTGAAATCTTATTAACTCCATTTGCTTTGTTTTCCTGCATGGAAGAAAACCAGCCAGTTTTCAGAAGATGAACTGAAATTTTGCTGAATAAGTGAGGCACAGATGTCATTGTTTCTCCTTGACGTTATTTATAGACTTTCTTCAACATACACAGTCATTCTGGTCATGTGTAATATTAGTGATTTCCAGTAAGAGACAGAGGGCCATGCTGGCAGAGCTTAGTTTCGTTAAAGCAGTTTCTATTATTTGCAATGTCAAATTATTTAACACGGAACCTTTTCTTCTCATTGAGTTGGACTAGGATTTCAGTGTCATCATTTTTCACTTTGCACATACTCAGGCAGGAGCTATATAAGAGAAGGCAGTCTTGACAAAGCAGTCTATTGTAGACATTTCTCGCTGAGAGGATTAAAAAAGAGCTTAAATTACAAAGATAATCATATGGATCTTTCATAGGCACTGTAGATTTTGTTCTGCTGATTTAGAGGTTGATGTGATAATCATCAGAACTGCAGACAGAAGCCTTCTCAGGTATCGCTAGTTTTGCTTGAAAATGTTGGTAAGCCATTATCTGAAGTCTAGTGACCGAGAGTAGTATCCCAGTTTGGCAAACAAAGTGGCAGGGTGTCTTAGTCTTACAATTTGGCAGTCCCACATGAGTGAATGTGAAATTAAATCCTGTAAATTTTTTCTGCAGCTTTTATATTTTGGTGTGGTTTTATTTTATGGATCTATTGTGAAATCATGAATAAGGCTGACAAGGTTCTACAGTGAGGTCACAGAGGATTGGCTTCCAGTAATGTTTTGGTTGAACAGGTTTCTACCTATTCTATTTATTAGATGCAACCAGATTAGACACATTATCCCTTTATTTAGTAAGGTTCTCATCGATGTTTATTCAGGGATGATTGTTTCAGTGGAATGAGACATAAAGAGAATGAGATGGTTGCTTTTTTTTTTTTTTTTAATTGCTACATGAAAGAAAAATGAAGCAACGGGTCCAACATCTCCAAGTTCTGGTCTGCTGATATTAGGCTGTAATCCCTTAGAATCTGCATCTGATTTTAAGAAATGAAATTTTGAAAATAATTTTTAGATGCTAATCTAAATGATTAAAATATCAATGGCAAGAGATTATTTTTTTTTTAATGTCTCAAACATAGTTTTTTGGGGGAAGAATTCTAGCAACTAAATCTTGTCTAATTTCGGGCCAGGTTCTCATCTGGCCTCATTCATCCTATAGTATTCCATGATCAGCAAATAAAAACATGCCTTAAGTGGCCTGGGCCAGAAATTCGAAGGGTAAATTGAAGTTTGATGCATATTTTTTCATTAAGTGATTCACTGTCCTTCAGCCTTTGTGGTGGAAACTGCCAGATGCGAAATTTTCCTGCACTCCCACAGCCCAGTCAAACCCCCTCCAAGTTAACTAGGTCTTTATTCCGAGTCCAGTCAGGGTCCATCAGAATGTTGGAATGGTGCTTTGGAGCAGCTCAATGTAAAGTATAAGCAACTAGGCAGCTCCGGTCATTGTAGAGGTCAGTGCAGACCTTCAATATTTGACAAAGTAAAACAGCTTTTCTTTCCTCTTGCTTTAATATGGGAAAGAAACAAAATGCTGACGTGAAGGTAATATACCTTTAGGTGTCAGGAGCACGTTACCAAAAAAATAGACAAAAAAGAAAGAAGGGAGGCGGGAAGCTTGGTGCAGTAAAAAGAAATTGAGAAACTTGACTAACAAGGTTGTTGAAGTCTATGTTATGTTATTGGTTTTTTGTCATCAGGTGCTGGATCAGTCGTATCCTAGAAGCCCCTAGGGTTTATGCGCTTCTGACTGGAGTTAGGTGGTAGTGGTAAACAAAGCTTGTCGAGGCTGGCAGCATACATCTGTTCCCTGGAGGTTTGCCAAATAGCACTGGAGAAAGACTACGGCATCCAGGACCTGAGGGTAAACTAATAGATATTACTCGAGTCTGTTGAGTTCACTGCTTCAAGAATGTGTTGCTTTGTTGCTGCACGGGCTTGATAAAATCACAGGCGAAACAGTATAATTTACAGTAACAACCCCTGTGGTTCCTGTGGTTTCCAGCTGTACCTCTGGTTTGCTTTATCTCTGAAAAATGTATGGACAAAAGATATTCCAGTGTCTGTTTGTATGCTTCACAGAATTTTGGTACTTTCTCTGAGGCAGCTGCTTCACACACTACAAATACGTGGTTGGAGTTCTGGTATTTAAAGTTCGCCGTTACAAATTTTTGCATGTCATTTCACGTGTATCGATTTAGTGAAATAAAATTGTTGTGGGTGAGCACAGGGGAAAATTTTGGCCTTGTTGCATGCGAGTCATTTTAGCACTTGAACTGGTCGTATGCAAAGATAAGGAATGTAGTTGAGTGAGGTGCTCTGTCAGGCTTACAGACTTCAGGACCTCGCAAGACTGAGCCCTATCTGTGAGCAAACAGGGAAGGAGAGAATGTTTTCTTTCTTTTCACTCCATGTGGACAGCAAGCGGTCCTTCTTAATCTCAGATTGTGGCCAAATTTGGTGGACGGTAGTCCCCCAAAAGCCTTTCTGTTAGCTTTGGGCCATGGCCAAGCTACCACAGTGTGTGCAGCCTGAGGCATCAGTTTTCAGAGGGAGGTACGTGCCATTCTGTTTTAGAGAAGCGCTGCGTGTTCTTCAGTGTCTTACATGGTGTCTAACTTCTTGTGCCCTCCTTCCCTGGGCACATGAGGTGCAGTGGAAGATGTGGGCTCAAGTGGTCATTTCTCCAGTGCTGTTCCCAAGCGGGGAAACTTCTAAGCCTCTGTTAACAAGCCTGAGGATTTGCTTTCTGTGAGGTTGTGTGGCAACTTGTTCATATCGGCCAGCACTGACCTTATTCTGTGTTTCAAATGTGACCCCACTCAAATGCAACTGATGCGGGTTGGGGTTTTTTTCTGGAACCCCATGCCAAAAACATACCGTGTTTGTACTACTGCTAGCACAATGGTCCCATGCCATGTCTCTCTCTGGGCCACCCATGTGTGACAGCAAAAGTGACAGTGCAGTACTCAACTGAGCCTTTTTTTTGTTTTCTTTTTTTACATGAGAAAGTTCTAAATAAATTCACTAAAAAAAAAAAAGTCTGCAGAAATAAGAGTTTAAAATGGATCTGCCTCTTCAGTGCAATGCCCAGATATTATCGGTATGGTTATGGCTGTTCTTGATGGGGACTTTCATGGCTGCAATATCCCTTTCTTAGTATGTTCATGGAGGGATTTCCTTGCCTAGTAGTGCATTTTCATCTTTACCACTATGTCATGTCAAAACCTCGGTGTTTGATATGGATAACAGAGGCAAACTGTTTTTCTCTTTGGATGTTATGCAGCAAACTGCGATACGTAAACAAACTGAAATTAAGGACAAGTCAGCAATGCATTGCCGTCCACTAACATGCATTTCACACTTTTTCTGTATCAACATTTTAACAAAATATGAGTGATTACCTCCTTTCCTTACAGGTAGCTCTTGCCAGTTTGTACATCAAGACTGGTGCCAAGAACATTCCCACAGTGTTTTTGCTGACAGATGCCCAGGTTCCAGATGAACGCTTTCTTGTGCTGATTAATGACTTGTTGGCATCAGGTGATTAGACCAACGCATTTCTTGAAAGATCTTTTCCAATGACAAATGATCTGTGGTTTCATTGAACTTTAAAGAGGTTATTTCTCTTTCAGGTATTTGCAGGGGGAGCTTTTACAGAAGCCAAGTCAATCCATCCAACTTGAGCATTGAGTCTAACTTGCTTAAGAAAGCATTGCCCACTGAGGAGACAAATTGCTGAGGCTTATCATGCGTAAGTGCGTTGATCTGGGGGGAGATGGGAATTGCTCTTTCACTTAATGCCATGTTTGCTTTGGTATGATTCCACTGAGTTCAAGCAACGTCTTTGTGACTGCGCAAGTGTAACAGACAGTAATGCAGTTTCACCCATGTTTTGAAAAAGTAGAGAATTTCGATTCTGAACGTGGCGATCTAGAGATAGGTGGAAGAAAAATGGGAATAATACCATGCTGTACAGGTGGGGAGCATCTTGAAAGGTTTTTTAAAATTATTATCTATTTTTGCAACCAGACTGGAAAACAATTTTCTAACAGACTGAAAAAAAAAAAGAAGAGGAACCACTATTCTGAGGGATATATAATTTATGAGTGAACTTCCTATCAGGGCAAATATTTTTGTCTTTTTAAATAAATGTTGTTTCCTCTCCCTTAAATAAAGAATTGTATTTTTTAGGTGAAAAAGTGTGGGGAACAGGAGGAGACTGTTTTATTACTTGATCTACCTATTGTCATAGCATAGCTCTAGTTATGCACCTAAACCCCATTGTGCCAAATACAGCGTAGAAGACTATTTCTCAGGATGTGTTGTGTAACGCTTCTCCTAATTACACCTTTGTCTTCTCACAGGAGAGTTTCCAGATCTGTTCAGTGATGAAGATGTGGAGATCGTAGTTACAGGAGTTGGAGAAGTGCTGGAGGTTCTTCTTGAGTAGAGTGTGGTTGCGGTTAAAAGTAAGGCATATCTTGGGGGCAGGAGGCAGTACTGAGCTGGTTAAAGTAACAACATATTTCAGTTGTCTTATAACCCTGCGTGTTTGCATATTTCTCTTGAAAGACATACTTTCTGACACATGACACCAAATTTGCCTCTCCCCTGTTACCCCTGTAATAGCCTGCTCTATGTGGAGGCTTGGTGTACGCCAAGTTTTACTCCCAGACCTGGCTATTGGCTTCTGCCTGTTCATAGGAAAGTCACATAACTTCTCTGTGTCTTAGTTTCATGGTCTTATGTGTTGAATAGAACGATGCATTTGAGAGAAGTAAGATGCTGATGAGGAGTGCGGTTAGTGCAGTTGTAAATGTGTTCCCTAATTACACATGCAGTAATTCTTCTGTATAGCTGTCTCATAAACATTTGCACAAATGACTGAAATTTCACAGTAAGTGTTAATCCTTTCTATTTTTCCTATGCCATTTAAAAATGGGAAAATAAAAATATCCATGTAGCTGTTTTCAGGTCAAATGCTGTTTAGCCATACACATTAATATGATACCTCAATTGCAACAAGTGTCTCTCTTAGAACTCTGTTTTAGAGGCAATGTAGTTGAGCTGGGCTGTAGTTCCCTCCTGAAACCTGCAAAGCAGAAGCTTGGAACACTGGTTTTGGAGTGGCATCTTTAAGAACTTTTGGTTTATGCAGGCTTCAATTTTACACATCATCTGAACCATATATGTAGCCAATAAGAAAATAAAATTTTGAAAACCATTAACCTTTTAGAAAGAGAATGTTTTGAAAGGAATATATGCCCCGTACTTAGTGCATTAAACGGATCTGTTTCGGGATGAGAAGAGCCTTCCCATAGCAGATTATGCCACGGTAGTCTTCTGTGTGGGATTTTTCTCCTTCTGAATTGTTTAACCACCACTGATCTAAAGACCATTCCTATTTGGCTGTGAAATTTTTCAAGTTCTTACACTTTATAACATACTACTTTCTCATTTTTTTTCCCCCTCATCTTCTCTCTTTTTGTATCCTTCTTTAGTTTTGCTGATGTTCCCTCCTATCTCTAATTTTGTTGCCATCACTTCTGTCCCTCCATAAATTTCTTCTGTAACTTAAAGGCCAGTGGAGACTTGTGTGAGATCTAGTGTGACATTCTGTATCTTTTTCACTTTTCTGGACTTCAGTGACATGGTCAGTAGTGGTGCTTACAGTCCGTGTATCTATTTCTAGTCAGTGCTATTTGTCTCTGTTTCATGACTATTGCATTTGTGTACATTTTTTTAAGAAAGGACAGGAAAAAAATTATGATGTCTAATATCTTTCTTGATTTTCTTCTTTCCCGTTTCTTTCCCTTTGTGTTTTCCTTGCCTCCCCAATAATTTCTTCCTTTTTCTTTTTTTTAAGGGCTTTTTGAAAGCCAGCTTTCAAACGCCTTTTACCTTGCAACCATTTCACCGGTCACCCGCTGTGAAAATTAGCGCTTTTGGAGGCAAGAACAGGAGATAGCTATTCATGTTGCAGGCAAGCAAAGTAGAGACATTATAGTACTGAAGGAGACATAAATTTCATGAGTTAACACATTGGCCGGTATCGGTATGGACTTTTAGTTAGTGCTGGGTGACTTATCACCTCCTCCTTTCCCTAGATTTGAAGACCACTAATAAAATGTGAAAGAGAACAAAAGGGAGAATTTAGACAGTTTCAGAATGTTAAAGGTTAGTGAAGGGATATAGTCTCATTTTTCCATTTGATTTTAAAAGATCAACATCCTACATTAAGCCACATTTCCTTTGTGCTCACCTATAGTTCTGTTTGTGATGAGGAGTGAGGAACCCAAACTACACAGTACAATTCTTTGAACAACCATAGCTCTTTTGGTTTTGTGTTGGTTTTGTTTTGATTGTTTTCAGTCTGGGACTTGCAATCAATTCTGCTGTTAACGTACTGAGAACATGCCATGTATGTAGGTGCAAATCTATGTCAGGGTAAGCTGGAAGTGGATTGCACTATTATAAAATATGGCCCCACAACTGAAGTGTGTGTGAGGACATATGTGCACCTGAGGATTTCAAAAGCTTTCATGATGAAGGATGAAATAAATTAAAAAGAATGCTGCTCAAGCAAACAAAGCTGATGGCCAAACACTGTGAATAGTAATGTGCTGACAGTGCTAAGGTATGCCATTGCGTAGGCTAAGAGGTTTCTAAGGCTCACAGTGATTTACTGGAGCTCCAGAGGTTTTCTATATCCCACATCTATGCAGTAATCACTCTTAAATACTCTGCAAATTACCACTTTTTTTACTTTTTTTATATAAAAGTAAAGGCAAGAAGCAATTATTTCTTGAAAGCATGGATATGAGGCGTGGCCAGTCAGTCCTGCTGTCTCTTGAGCTCCATCTGATTTTATTTTATTCTTTTGCTTGTGGCAACCTTGCAATATTTTCTGAAAAATGGGAACACCGTGCCTAAATGCCTTGCTGTGTCCTACACAAACATACTCTTAAATGTGTTCTTTCCTGTAGACATACTCTTTACAGCGCTTCATCCTTGCATGTTTTCTGAGTTCTACATTTCCTACTAGATCATCTCAGTTTCTTCACTGCTCTTAAACGTTACTATATATTCTAAAGCCTCATATGTTAGATTCCACTCAGAGGAAAAGCCATATCTGTTACTCAGTCCACGTGCAGCTCGTTTTCTTCATGAGCTGCTGATCTCTGCTACAAATACTTGCTCCTCCTTTCTTGAACAAGCTTCCTTACTGTGCAGTTTCTTCATGCTTTAAATTTTACAGTCCCTCAGTGGTTGTTGTGAAGTCCCAGTATTAAGAACTTAATCTGCTGCTTTTAGGGGAATACTATTCTCCAATTTACTTCCAGTAGGTAGACTTGGCTGGACTACTTCAGTCATCACATCCTTGTAACTGTCTCCTCCTTGCATAGTCCTGTCAGTATTTACCTGGCTCCCCATTTCCTAAGGAACTCAGCAGTAAATCAGTGTCACGCTTCAGCCAGAATTAACGACATACATAGGCAAGGCAGGTGCCCTGCCTCACCACAGGCAATCTTGTCCATACTATTACTATTGCTTTTAAATAATTTCCAAATCCTCTTTCATCGGGACATGCTAGCATTTTCCTTGTGGTCTGTTTCGCCACTGACAGAGCATCTCTATTATCTGTGAATCTGAGAGGAACTTTTGAAGATCCATCATAGCTTTTGGCCAGCTCTTGTGGTTTTCCCTTTGAGGGCATAAATGCACATGCTTATCAGCCTGACTGCTTTAACCCCTGCCAAAGAGAACCATGTTGTTAGGGTTTCTGGTTCTGTGTTAAACTAATACTAACCCCAGATGTGATTATATTTGTCTGATTCAATGGGAAATAAGGGTTCAAGAGATCATGCTGTCTATCACCTAATCAGTCCCACCTCTCAAGTAATTTCTGAACTTGCCAACCAATTGCCACCAAGGAGGCAGGTAGATCAGGGACAGACAGACACTGTTACTGCTCCCCCACCAAAAGAAGGCTCAGTTATGCTCTTAGACAGCTAAGAAGCTATCAAGGATTTGTAAGTTCTGTAGCACACAAAATAGCTTTTTCTGCAGTTGGCAGGATCTTACAGAGTTTCTGTTTCTCTATGAAAAGCTCCAGACTTTTCTCATTTGGATGTCAGCCATCTCTTCTTGAGTACCAAGAGAACTGATTTTTAAGATTACATCTATATTAGTAAATTTATGAGGTGTGTTTTGTAGTCCTGAGGACTAGTGGCATGACATGGCTGGCATCCACATGGCTTAGCTTTTCTCATGCTCTGCTCACAAAATTATGGCATCGTTGTAGGGCCAGCTAGGAATGATTCCTAGTCTGTATACCTCCTTACTATTGCTGTAGGACTATTTAGTTTCCCATGGGTAAAACCATGCAAGTGAGTGTGCTAATACCTAAATAGAATGGGTCCTGTCAGACCAGTGGTCAAGTGTGTGTCATAGAATCATAGAATCGTCTAGGTTGGATCATCGAGTGCAACCATCAACCTAACACTGCCAAAACCACCCCTAAACCACGTCCCTAAGCGCCACGTCTACTTGTCTTTTAAATACCTCCAGGGATGGCAATTCCACCACTCTTCAGTTTATTAGTATTAAGATACACTGTTTTCTGTCCTGCTCTACGTCCACTAGGTGAACCTAGAGAGCTTGCGTATCTGAGATCATCAGGAAGAATTTGAATGAAGAAATACAGTGTAAGAGAGACTGTAGTGAGGGTGGCATGTGAGTGTGAGGCTCAAATGGGACATTTGAGAAAAGAGGTTTTGTTTTCTTAGGAGTGGTGAATGCTACATGGAAGTTGATATTAATTTCACGTGATACCAGTTCTTACGCCCACACTGACTGTTTTCATTATTCAATTGTGCAATTTTGAATCTTAAAAATGTCAGATGAAAGTCTGAAAGAGGCACAGTGCCTCTCAATCCGTGTTGCTTTCAAAGAAAGGGATGGGTCTATCTTAGAGAACGTCCTAAGTTTTTCTATTTCTATGTTAGATACCCTCACTGTGATATTTATAACTTGGTTATCTTGCAAGAAATGAAGCATTTCTTACACAGAGCATTTCCTATTCCCCTTTCTTTTTTTTTTAATCTCTGTCAAATTAGACTGTCATTTATGCCCCGGGCAGAAGATAAATGTTTTCAAAATATGACTGCCTTGCTTAAGCAAAGATTGTTCAAAATGTAGTCAGTAATAATTACTCATTTTTCCTCACAGCTCTCTTGTTATCTGATCACATGACATCTTCATTATTCTGTGTGTAAAGCAAGCTGTGCACAAGGTCCTTTATAATATTGGGAATTCACTGGGGAAAATGCAGATGAGCCCTGAAAACATGCTGCATCAAATACTTGCTTGATATGAATTCACCAAACTTCACTAAAGCCAAAGGAGATAGAAGGGTTATGCCATGGTGAGGATCTGGTTACTGTGTCTGTATTGTCCACAAAGAATAATTAACAAAGACATAGATATGTAATTGGGGTAGTACATCATACCTCGGGCTGTGCTGGAATTTTCTGCCTGACACTACAATAGAGTAAAAATCACTCAGTTTTAACTTTGTGTTTTAGAGAAAAGTAATGGAAATTTTAAATAATGTGTTTGAATTTGAGTTCTAGAACCAGCTATTCTAAGAAGTAATGTATTACAGGATTGAGAAATTGTTCTTCTAAACTTAGTCCTGACATGATAATCTACCAAGTTTGTGTGTAGGTAAATAACTTTACCTATTGCTACTTTTTAATTGGATTGAATTGGTTCTCTTCATTCTGCGCAAGGTTTCTAGGACTCAGGTCTACTGCCATTCTCTTTATTATTGGCTTTTGCAGATCCTCTCATCTAGTCCATCTCTTCTTAGCCTTCATAGGCATTCTTTTCAGCTGTTATCTTCTGCTTTGTAATCTGCACTTGTGAAATAACAGCTAGGTATTTGAATACATCTGCATTGCAAGCAAAAGATCGGTGTATCTGTATTTCATGTATACTAAGTTCACCTGCCTTTAAACTAGCGGTTTTCAGGAACGTTCATAGTAAAGTTATGACAGTTGAGTCCAGGATACTTACTGAGGTATATTTCCTTTTTCTTGGTTGGACTTTGCAGCCAAATAATCCTGGTAGGACGAGTGTGTGTCTGGTATTTCATGTAAAGACTTTCACTAGGACTTGCTTACCATGTTTAGCAACTTGTGCTAGATGCGCTGTTGCTTCGACCCTTTCTCTCCTATTTGCCTTCTCTTATCACTCTGTTGACCTCCTATTCTGTACTTATTTGTTACGGGAGTTAACTGTTGAGAGGCTTTTGCGTCCTGTGGTTCTCCACAAGGGCAAGGAGAGAACAGATGGGTTCTGGGTATGATGTAGTATATCTAGAATTTAGATGTTAGGATAAAGTTAAAAGTGAACAATCCTGGAAGGGTCAGTATTATGTTCTCAGGGATCTGCAGTTCATATGAGCTAATCCAGCTCCATGTAGATACATGTAGTTCTTTTAAATCACTCCTAACAAATTACATTGGATAGAGAAAGCACCTTCTGCCCTAAAGTTCATCATAAGATTGATATAAATAGTAATCATTCCATACAAAAAAAAAAAAAGTTTAATATTTAGGAAGGATAAAATATTACTTAGGGCACAAGACTAAGGAAAACACTAAATTCTGATTTGAGTTTCGCAAATGGTCCAAGACTTTGAGTTGGACTCTTCTTGCAGTCCAGTACTAAGGGAGTTAAGTCCAAATATGAGCAATGTGAGAAGCGTAGGAGGGTGTAGAAGATGTAACTTCTAGCAAGATTGTGTATGGTTTGCAGCTTTGGAGGTGTGATAGATTCAGTTTGGCATCACTGCTATAGCAAGGGCACTTGTGAGAAACACATCAAAGCAGGGACAGATATCTCTAGGCTCTCTGTGACTGCTGCTGCCATAGCAGGGATAGTGTGGCTGAGAACGTGGCTGCTGGAGGAATGAGAGGAGACAATGAGGTGCCCCAAGCATCAGCATTGCTCACCGTGCCTCTGATATTATAACCGAACACAGAATTTTGTCAGAAAATAAGGTGACGTGAATGAGAGGGAGAGACAATGTCTAATGGAAGAATATGTGGTATAACAGAGAAGAAATTTCAGAAAACTCACAGGAGTGTCCAAAGTCTTTGAGAATCGTGAAACAGACCTAGCAGACTCTTCACGTGCATTTCTTCTCTGATTCAGAGTTTTGGGGTGGAGACCATCTATTCTTGTATGTTTTGATTGTTTTTTCTGTGTTTGCCCCTCTTTCTCATCAGCCTGATAAAATTTTGCTGTAAATTCTGAGATATTTCTTGGTCTTTGTATAGTCTTAGTGTAGTTTTCATAACATGGCTAGGATGGATTTCTTCGTGGATGTTTGTGCCATTTGACTCTTCATGGTGAACACATTCAAAGTAGATGACATTTTCTTCTGTACCTTAGAGCTACTTGCTGATCAGCCTGTCTTTGTAACAGCCCTGGACAACCTGGACTCCATTGTGGTTTTGCATAAGTGTCTACATTTCTGCCTAAATTCTTGCAGACGGGGGAGAACACTACCTTCCTGCAAATATGAGAACGTGCACTGCTGTTTGTAATTCTTGCAGGAGTCAAAGGTCAGAAGTGATTTAAAACCAGTGGTTTCTTTCGCTGACACATTCTCAAGTACTTCCTAGACAAATGTGCAAATCGCCTGTGGTTAGAAGAATTTAGGTTCATGTATGAGAAGTATTTTTATCTGTTTGACAATAAACTAGATCAGTTGGGGGACCAGAATAAATATAGCAATTCAAAACTGTTTTAATGTGAAATAGTCCTCTACATCCTATTCCACGAGAGAGACAAAAAATATACTATGAGATCTCGTAGCTCTGGGAAACTGGTAAGCATGTCAGAAATGGAATAAGTACTAGTGAATATCCTCCATTTAGAAATATAAAGAAGTAAATGGATTAAAAAACGGTGGAACATACAGTTAATTTGCAGTGCAGTCTAAAGCATGGGCTTGGGGGCTCTAATTTATTGAATATTTATGGTTCACTCACCAGTAAAGATTTCACTGAATTCTTCTCTTTTTTATGCCCCATTAAGTATTTTAGTCTGCGTCATTTCTCTTCCTGTCTGTCACAACATGGGAGACTATCATTGCTTCTGTTTGCTTTCCTTGCATCTTCCTCTTACCCTTTTTCAGGTCTGTCTTTTTTTTTTTTTTCTTTTAAGATTGTTTCACATGTCTTCTGCCTTTCACCTCCTTTGTTTCTGCCATGGCTCCCAACAGAAGGGACCACTTGTGCTTTTCTTGCTGTTACACCTGGCCATGTCACACCCCTCTGAAAATGGTGTCACTGATACAAAGCCTTCAATAATCTCAAAATTCCACTCAGTTTGTGAAACCATGAGAAAGAAGTTTTTTGTGAGATAGAACCTGGCCAGTGCATATGACCAAAGGCCATTTCTTAATTGATTTTGATAAAAAGGATGGGAATAAAAAAATTACATACCCTGTGGTTCAGTATAAAGTGCAAGCTTTACAAAATGTATAAATGTCTCAGGAAACAGTTTCTCTTCAAGAGACTTCTCTGAATAATGGTGAAAGTTTTTCTTGTTTTGACTTAGTTCTACTGAGACTTACTCATCTTTGCTCATAACTAAAGGTTAATTGCAGGAATTGTTATCTTGTGTTATCCACTGCAGAGATGTATTTTTAGAAACTATGGATAGTGGCAAGTCCTTTCAATTTTCCATGTAATCTTCTTTCCAGATACCACGGAAGCTTTTTGCACTGTTACTATCTACTCATCGCTTTCTCTCTCTTCTCTGACTGCTTTAAAACCCAGTGAAGTGTTGTCCCAGGTCAACCTCCTCCTTTCTTCACTCCTTTTTTCCTTCTTTTCTTTCAACTTTCTGCTCTTCTTCCTTTTTCATCCAGTTTTCTCTTAATAGTTGATGTCTGTTCCCGATTACTCCAGAGGCAGAATGGATCTGTCGCTTTCTCGGCATGCCTGACTGGGCTCTGTCCTGGCTCTTGTCGCTGTTGGGGAAGTGAAGTTCTGATACCATTTGGATATTTTCTATTGGAATTAACAATATCAATGCCATATGGTTTGACAAGCCCTGTAGAGCAAAAAACAGAAGTGTATAGGACAGAATCCAGTCCTGTCTAAACAGCCTGATGTCTGTCATCTTGCTAACTAACCAAAAGCAAATGCAGTGGCCAAAATGTGCTAACTGCAGTAAGTAGGTCCACAGATACAACTGAGAGACTAGAATAACCCTTCCTTCCCAAATGGGAGTTGCTTTTGGTAGGCATGGTGGTATTAACGGCCAATCTGTCGTGGTTTAGGCCGAGCGACAGATGCTCCACCCGCCACCTCTCTTCAAAGCGAGGGGCAGAGGAGGGAAAAAGAGACTTATGAGTTTAGAAGGAACTAAACTACTTTAAAGAAATATTATTGATAAAATAAAAAGAAAATAATGAAATATATACAAAACTGAATCAAGCTCCCAGGATGACAGTCACGTCACCAGCTGGCACTGGGGAAGTCCCAGAGTGGACTCAGTGACAGACGGGAACTGGATTCCAGATCTGAATTCAGGATCGGATCAAAGGCAGATCAACAGAGTCCTCCTGGGATGCTGGCCATTGCAGAAAGTGCACTGACCCCTTTGATCCCTCAGCTTTTATACTGAGCACGAGGCAGATGGGATGGAATACCCTGTTGGTCAGTTTTGGGTCACCTGTCCTGTCCGCTCCTCCCCACAGGTGGGACACCTCTACACTTTTCTGCTGCCGACCCTCCAATGGGGCAAATAACCAGGTTATCTGGCCCTGGGTGTTACAGCAATAAGTATAAGCAGGAACCTGTCTGCATACCATCCCTTGGCATCAAGTATAAACATAGTCTTATCACTCTGAGAATGAACAGTGTCTGCACAATATGCTCTTAATTTCAGTAGTTAGAAGAGGCCCAGCTAAGAAGCAAAGTTACTGAACAAAATTGGTCCTGTTTTACCTCAAACCAGGACACGATCACAGATTTATTTTCCTTTGAATATTTTAGCCTACCCTCGTTCGGACATCCCTTTCTACTTTTGTAAAGAATAGTCCCTAAAAACTCACATACAAACTACGATACAGATCTCCTGGTCTTCCCGTTCTTTCAGTGGAGTTGCAGCACGGGTGAAAATGGCGTTCAGCAGCTGGAATACATTTAGCAACCCAAGAAGTGGGTTTGTGTCACCGTGACCAGCTGAACGTGTGCCTCCCGGCTGGCTGCGCGCCAGCCAGCCCCTCTGGCTGCGTTCGTATTCGTAGCTGTCAACCCGAGGGACTGATACCGGCGTGGAGAGAGGGGAAGGAGGCTGCGAGTATGCTGTGTTTGTATACTGGAAAGGGAGTAAAATCGATTTGCCCCAGGTAGACTGGCAAAGTTTATTAGCTGCCAAATTTGGTTTGGAGCCTCAACTGTGCTCTGGTCGTTTGTTGCGTGCTTTTCTTTGATTGCCTCAACTTGCCGTGTGATTCCTTTCTCTCCCTTTTCCCTCCCTCCTCTCCTCAGACCGCTCTGTGTTTCTCTGTGGCCGGTGCCACGCTGCGAGGGCAAGCTCGGAAGTTCCCAGCTGTGGTGGACTGCACCGCTATCGACTGGTTTGGTGAGCGGCGGCGGGAAGCCCGGCGGGCTGGCAGCGGGAGGCTGGTTGAGGAAGCCAAGGGGGTCGAGGTACAGAGTTTCAAGCTCGTCAGTCTTCTAAGAAAGCAACTGAGGCCATTGAAAGATTGATAACTGAATAAGCTGGAAAAAAAAACCAACGCTTTTTTTAACTCCTTCTCGCATACTTGTTGCGTTTGGTGTTGTTCAAGCTCACCCCCGCTAGAAGCTGAATTTTTATGGCGTGTTGCTGCCCAGTTCCTTCGGCAGAGTTGAGAGAACTGTCTAGCACAGGCAGAGGAGTGAGGGGAAAAGAAGAGAGGAAAGTAATTCATAGCACTGTCTTTGCAGAATCCTTCAATTCTGGGCTTTGTAGGATATTATAGGTACAGAATTTATTTGACTCTTTTCAATACAATTAAATATATTCACTAGTGCTGTAGCAAGTGAGGCTGAAATATTGCAGTGCACAGTCCAGGCTAACTAAAGAAAAAGTTTTCCCTCTGTTCAGCAACTAAGCAGGTAAAAATGTTCCCTGTAACCATATGGCAAATGCATTTAGAGTTTTAATATCTGGGCAGTTACTCTCTTTTTGTTCCCGACTGATCTGGAGTGTGACTTGTTTGTTTTCAGGGGAAAAAAAAAATATAAAAATCATGCATTAGTGGGTTTCCTTTCAGGGAAAAGGAATATTCTCATATTCTTCTAAGAGTTTTAACAAGCTGCCTCTTTTGTCCCACCCAGCGTGGGACAACACTGTCGTGCTGGCAGTGAAACTGCTGAGGTATTTGTTGGTGGAGTACTTCACATAGATGTACAAAAGATTTACTTTCAGCAATGGCAGTTGCAGTAGTTTCAGTCTGGAGTGCTGTTGTATTTGGGACCGTTCATTTCTGTAGGGGATTTATAACAATGAGAGACTGAGGATTTCGGGAATGCCCAAGGAAGAGCCTTCTGGTTTTAGCCAGGGGCAGCACCAGTCCCGGGGCAAATCTCTGCGGAAGAGATTGCTGCATTTACAGCATTTGTCCTCCGTTTAAACCCCTACAAAATACAGGGAGCCGTCAGGAAATGAAAGAGGAGAGGGCAAATCTGCAGGGGTGCCTGGGGCTGGGGACCCCGCGGGTCCTTCACCTCCCCGGGGCTTGTGCGAGGCCCTGGGCATTGGCCACGGCGGGGGGGTCCGGTCCGGCTGCCGGCGGCGGGGAGAGCCGCGCTCCCGCGGCGTACGGATGCCTCCTATAGGACTGGAAGGGGAAGAGGAGATGTTTGCAGGGTCTTGGCGTTGATGTTTTCCATCAGCACCTTCTGCTTTAGTTTCGCAGCTCAGAAGAGATTTGAAGCGTTATTAGGGTAGTTAATTGTTGTCCTGTGGACTATGTGGGGGTATCGGCTTTTTTTTTTTTTTGTTCTTGTAGTGAGACCAACTTGTATATTCCCATTTATTTGAAAGAAACTGTTAGGATTATATGGAGAAAACAGAATAGAATTTGTTTTGACTTAAATACATTATTTTTTCAGATCCTTGACCGATTTATATTTTTTCCTTTGAAAATAGCTCTGCTTATCAGAATTTAAGCTTTTAATATTGAAACTTTTTGCAGGGGGGTGTTATTTCTTTTTTTTTTTTTTTAATTTAAGCATTATGTTCCTATAGAATTCCTTTTGAAGTTATTTAGGAAAGAATTCACTGATCCAAGCAACTGTTTATGAGACTCTTTTGCACATTGGTGTTAACTGCTCCTAGTAAATATCTTTCCTATTCAGTTCCCAGCAAGTGAAATAAATGGTAACTAACAAATTAGCATGACACTTTATTGAGAGTGAGTTAAGGTTTCTGTGTCATCAACATATGTAGAGCAGTACTGCGTGCCTGAGTCATATCTGCATGTGCAGCTGACAGCAGAATGCAAAAAATATTAGGAGGAGACAGGGGAAGGATTTGAAAGTGATGGAAAAAGTGAACCTAGAACAGAAGCATTGAAATAATAGAGAAACTATGATGGTGTTATGGGGGGAGAGAAGGGAGAATCAAACAAGAGAGACAGTGGAGAAGCAAAATCGAACCAGAAAGGTAGGAGAGGTGTAGAGCAAAGAGTCTGAAGAGGAGTAAAAGAGAGGTGAAGGGAGAATGATCACAGGAAAACAGTTAGTAAAGGGAGGGGGGACAGGAGAGTTGCAGGGGTATATTAGGATATCAAAAGAATGAGAGGGTCTGGGTGGAAAGGGACCACCCTGAAGAAGTGGGAATCTTAGCTGCAGTCTGCTATGCTCTCTCCAGGGCTCATGTACGCCTAGACTTCTGAAACATACTGTAATCATGCTGTCCCATATGATGAGCAGTGTGAGATCTACTACTGAGTGATTATTTTGGCATAATTGACACTTAGCTCCTCATTGTCCTTTTTCACAGTTTCCAAAAATACAGTAATAGTAATTGATTTTTGTTGTTGTTGTTGTTTGTCACTGTATAACAATTTTACAGATTATTTTTAATTAGGGTAGCTTGAAGTTAACCTAATGATCTTTCTTTTTCCTCTTCAAATTTCGATACAAATATGACATCATATCTACATTGCTTTAACAAAAACTGGAAAAATTCTGGGTTTAAATGGTGAGAGAAAAACCTATAAAATTCACAGGGATTGTGGGACTTGAAGGAAGATTCTCCATCTCTTTATCTTCAAACCAAGTCTAGGTACTTTTCCGGAAGATACAGTTTATCCAAGGAAGGGCGGGGGCAGGTTGAGCTCAGCTCATGGAGATGGTGAGCTGCAGCCTTAGTATGTGCTTTGAAAGATGCTGTGGACATCCCTTCTGCCCTGTGTCAAAGTATCCAAACAGAAAGAACGAGTGATCCTCCGTAATTATGGTGCCTGTTGAAAACAAGTCCCATGAGCTCCTTTTCACTCGGAAGGACATTGGTCAATATGTGGGTTAAGGACAAGAGACAGTGAGTTCAGAGATATTTGGAGGGAAATGGAGAGTATCAGAAATTTAATCAATTTGAATGTCTTTGATTTCTCGGGAGAAAAGAAAGGAAAAGAGCCCTCTTCTGTTTCAGTACTCAAATTGCTAAACTTAATTTTAACCAAGCACAAGAAAAGAACACTGTGCAACAGTTCTGAAATCCATGTACTGAGCTTAACGAACTTACAAAAGTGCCTTTATACTTCATTTGCTATAAAACACAATAATATTTTAAAATAATGTCTCTGTCTTCAAATTCAGCATGACAGGCAATCTCTCTTCCTTACTGGACAAACGTCCTATGTGACACCTCTGCTGGTGTCGCATACCAGCACTGAGTATAGAAGAAAAGAATCAGGATTGTTTAATCCATCCCTTTAAAAATAACAGCAATGTGCAGCTCTGCCGTCTCCTTTGAGTATTTTGCTGTTGCTGTCTTGTACGCTGCTCCTCCGGTACTTAGCACCACACAGCACACACTATTAAACATGCCAAGGATAAATTCTTTATGCTCGTAGTTTATCGTACTCCATAGTATTTTACAACATGTAGTATGGCAAAGAAGAAGCCTGAAGTAATTTTATTTAATTTTTTTTGCCTTCTTCCTTTGCCTCTTACACTCCCTACTCCTCCACACAGGTGCTTCCCAATTACCTCTTCTTTCAGGCAAATGCTAGCTAGGTTTTATTCTTATTTTTTATAACTGCCCACAGGATGCATTCAAGTTCGGTGGCATTGGTCTTTTTTTGCTCTTTGCTTGCCGCGTTTCACCTAGTTCAACTTAACTGAAAAGGGCCAAGATTTATCAATATGGTAATGACTAATTTACATCCTGAGGCAAGTAAAAGGGCAAAACTCCTGTCTAAGCTGTCCTCATAACTTGCATTGGGGTTTGGTTTTTATGCATGCTGAAAAGCCAGTCAGCCAAGGCTTAGAATAGAGACACTGCATAAGAATGAACAGGCATCACCCATATATTTTCTTTCAGGTTGTATATAGGTTTATTGCTCAGTTGTCTTTAGGACTATTGAATCTGTTTGAATCGTACCAGCCTAATCGTCGTTATTGGCGTCAAGCTACTTAATGCTTTCTCGTGAACTGCAGTTAAATCAGATTTTGTTACTGTATCAACTCTTTTTTGTTTGCTTTTTTTTAATAAAGAAGGCTAAATTAGCAATAATAATTTCCTTTGCCTACAACCCTGAATGGGCATGTATTGAAAAGTACAATGTAGTATTAAAAAAAAACCAAAAAACCTTGGAGATAAATGAATGGCAGAATAAATAATTTATGCTAATGAAATTACTGCAATTAGTAGTTCCACAATGACCCTTTTAAAAGCCACAGCTGTTAATGTCAGGAAGTGCTGTCACCGCTGACCTTATCATAAGAGAAAGTGACAAATTGAAAATGCAGGGAAGACCAATCCTCAAAGAGGTCTGTTCGGGAACGATTAGTGTTTTCTGAAAACCAGTGTGAATTACAACCAGCTGCTCTCTGGCTCGGCGTGTCTCCCATGCTGTGCCATTTTGTTAAGCTCGATAACAATAGTTATTTTGCCCCATTGAGACAAGTTGTCTTAGACCACTTCCAACTCTACCGGAACCCACTTCTTCCCTCACTGATTTACAAATGAAACTGTTGTTAGAGGGCTTTTCAGGGCTGCTGAGTAGAGACCTCTCATAAGGATCATGTCTTCCACATGAGGTTGTCTTTCGCGAGGAAGCGCTGTACTGCAGGGTGCGTGTGTGTCACAAACAATGAAAAAAGGAGTAAAAGGCTGAAACGCATTTCAGTTGGAAGCCAAGCGCTGCTCAAATATGCATAAAATGTTCATTCCTAGCCTTGCTTTTACGATTTTATTTTTAAGATGAATTTACGCTAGCTTTGCCTCAACTAATGATGTTCCGACTTTTTTTTGTAAAGCAATTTATTTCTGCTTTCCCTAAATGCAAATCATTCTTTAGTCCTTGTTTTAATTTCTGTTTTTGTAATCATATGTGAAATAGGTATTCTTCTAAACTAGCTTTTTAAAAGTCACAAGAAAATAATGAGGTTTCTTACTGAGAAAAATGGCCAGTCTTTGTGCGTCAACCTGATTGTAATATTAATGATGTAGGCTTAAAACATTTAACTGCATCAACAGCCACTCGTGAGCAATTTTCCTGAAGTTCCCTAAGCATTATTGACAATGCTTTGGTAAATTATGTGTGACTTTCCTAAGAGTTGGTGTAGCTCATTTAATTCATATTAATTGATTTTTAGGCTTCCCTTGATTAATTGAACTGGGTTCGTCTTGTACAGAATGCAATAAATAATCATTAAAATGAGGGAGATGTGACTCTACAAATTACAAAGTTTAAGTATGCTAGAAGTCATAGAGGACAAAATGGAAGTTAGTTACAGTGATGGAGTTAAATGGGTTTACTTAGTATTTCCCTGTTAATTTTGCATACAGTACTCTTGCTGAGACATGCATATGCATATATTCTAGTAATATAGGTAGATAGGAGCCTTTAAAACAAACAAAAATGAATCTGAGGGGTTTCTTATTTCACCTTTATCCTGAGGAAGTATTCCCTAATTCAAAGTAGTGTAGTAGTATCTTGTATTTGCTAGTTCAGTTTTCAAAAAAATTTAGAAAAAGGACCTTAGAGCTTTAGACCTGGGACTACTTCTCTTTTTGCTGTGACAGGTGCCTAAAGACAGGCATTTTACCTCTGCATTTTGCTTAGAAATACATGACTAAATGACCATCTGGAGCTGTTTTAAATATGCTTGGCCTGTTTTGGCTATCATAATGGGTGTGAAAAGCTTTTCCAGTATCATGGCTGCGTTTTCCTCCCTGTGATGAGAGAGAAACCCCATGTACTGCTGTGTGGCACCCAGAACGGCCCCCTGGGACCACCGAACCACTCTGGGGTCCTTTCTGCAGTGTGCTGAGATTTGCTGGGAGCTGGAGGTATACTTCATGGTTTGACGCCTGGTGGTACATAGGGAAGAGGTGTCAACTGTGAGAGGTCGGAGTGACTCTGAACCTTGTTAAGTTACAACTACTTTTCTGGTCAAATACCCCTTGAAACTGATAGAAGATCTCTTCAGCACAGAAATGTTGCTGATTTTCTGATGTTTTGTGGTATGTAGAGACTCGGCTTTCAAAAGCACTCCACAGTGGTCTAATCCTGCCCTCGCAACAGTTTATGTTAGTTTATTGCTGACTTTGATAAGCACAGATAAGCAGGGATTTGTACAACTTCAGAAATCTAAGTCGTGGAGTCCAGTTTTGTTCAATCTGAAGTTAATGGCATAAATGCACCTCACTCTGAATAGGAATTTGATGATATGTGAGGTATGTGGGGATCCGTGTGATTAGAGTAACCACTCTCTTGTATTTCTTTAACCTACACAGGATTTTTCTTAAATGGGATTTCCAGAGGCGAAATAGAAAATACGTATGATATTAACTCTGCATATAGCAGTATAGTGACTGATTTAATCTCTGGTTTTAGCTTTCAGGAGTATTTATTTTATATTAAAAAAAAAAAAAAAGTATTTTGAAGCACTGAGCTTCTGTGGTGATAAAGACTTAATGAATGCCAGCACAGAATTAATTAATTTATATGCAAAAAAAATTGGGGAAGTCTCATTTTGCTTTAAAGTTTTTTACATGCTGACAAAGTTATGTTTAGGGTAGGCTGAAGAATAGTTTTGTGAACAAGGCATCCTTAGAAACATAATCTTTTCTGATTTACATAGATATACTTAATTTTTGAAACATTTCTTTGCTTCTGTGTTTACATTTGTTCTTGTTCCTTGGATAGGTTCAGCCACTCATCCAGGACTCCATTTGAGATTTCGTGGCTTATGCCCATACCAGTGTGAGTATGCTGAGTGCCAAATGCAATTGTAATAAGAGGCGATACAATTACACCACTCTGAAGAGTTTTCTGGAGCAAATCACACTTCGTAAGATCCTCAGAGAAGAAAAGCAAGGAGATGTTGGGACACGTGGAGCACCTGGTGAATGGCATTCAGAAGCTGAAGGCAGGAGATTTGCAGGTAAACTGTGAAAGTCACAACCTTTTCTTTCATTCTTTACAAATAATCTTGGCTTTATTGCTAATAAACCAAAGTTATGACAGCACCTTTTCATTAGACTGATTAGTTGTGGGGTGATATTTTTGTGTTTTATTGAAATTACTTGATTTTGGAAACTATGGTGTTTGTTTTTTTACTTCATGTAGAAGCTCTTAGAATCGTAGAATAGTTTGGGTTGGAAGGGACCTTCAAAGGTCATCCCCTGCAATGAACAAGGATATCTTCAACTAGATCAGGTTGCTCATAGCCCTGTCCAACCTGACCTTGAATGTTTCCAGGGATGGGGCATCTACCACCTCTCTGTGCAACTTGTGCCAGTGTTTCACCACCCTCATCGTAAAAAATTTCTTCCGTATATCTAGTCTGAATTGACCCTCTTTTAGTTTAAAACCATTACCCCTTCTCTTGCTGCAACAAGCCCTGCTAAAGTTTGTCCACATCTTTCCTGTAGGCTCCCTTTAGGTACTGAAAGGCCACTACAAGGTCTCCCCAGAGCCTTCTCTTCTCCAGGCGGAACAACCCCAGCTCCCTCAGCCTGTCCTCATAGGAGAGGTGCTCCATCCCTCTGATCATTTTTGTGCCCCTCCTCTGGACCTGCCCCAACAGGTTCATGTCTTCTCAGTGGGGCTGCTCTCAATCCCTTCATCCCCCAGCCTGTATTGATACTGGGGGTTACCCCGACCCTTGTGCAGGACCCTGCCCTTGGCCTTGTTGAACTTCATGACGTTCACACAGACCCACTTCTCGAGCTTGTCCAGGTCCCTCTGGATGGCATCCTGTCCCTCAGGTGCGTCAGCCACACCACTCAGCTTGGTGTCATCTGCAAACTTGCTGAGGGTGCACTCGCTCCCACTGTCTGTGTCATTGATGAAGATATTAAATAGTACTGGTCTGAATACGGACGCCTGAGGGACACCACTTGTCTCTGATCTCCATTTGGCCGTTGAGTCGTTGACCAGTACCCTCTGGATGCGACTATCTACCAATTCCTTATCCACCGAACAGGTCCACCCATCAAATCCATATCTCTTCAGTTTAGGGAGAAGGATGTTGTGGGGGACCGTGTCTCTTTGAGCGCTTTAGCTGTCTTTGGAAAGAAGAGTCCATCCATCTGAGCAAGGACAAAGTCTGGAGGGAAGGGGAATGTCATGGGGCCACAGTAAAAGGGTAGGAGGGGAAGCAATTGCCGTAGTAAAATACAGACCATGGTACAGAGAAGATGCAGTTCTGTACGTGGGGATTTTGTGCATGGTCAATGACCAGCTCAGGGGTAATGAAGGCAGGAGGAACAAGTGTGGAGCCTTTGCATCAGCTGCTGTCATCTCCTTGTGGGGCTAGTGCCCCTTAGCCCCCAGTCAGTGCTATTGCCTACAGTTCATTTGTGGCTAGTCAGTCCACAATGACAGACGGGAGGGGAAACTGCTTGGAAGCCTTTCCCCCTGTTCTGTAATCCCTTTCACAGATGCTGAAGACAAGCTGTAATCCAGCAAGTTCTTTATTAAAATTAAAAAGTCTATGTGTTCCCTATAAAAACTGCAAATAAAATGTTTGGTGCCAGTCTATGCATAACGTTGCATCTTGGTGCTACTGTGCGAGATTAATAATGGGAGCTGGCTGGCTTGCTCCCACTTTTCAAGCTGAATACCTGCAGAAATAAATGGTCAATGGAGAAGGGTGACTGCTTTTTAAAAGTCTATTTTTAGTAAGGTATCTCATGCTAGTAAATGATTAAAACGCTCTTTTTCTCTGAATTCTAATTTGGCGATGACCAAAAGGTAATTTGACAATTTCAAGTGCTGCCCACTGTGCTGGCAGATGGAGATGCAGCTTCTATCTAGCCAGGTACATAAACACTGAGCCATTTGTATCCTGCACTGTGGAGCCTATGCAAGAATATCAAATGCAGCACCCTTTAGTTTTTCAGAAAGAAAAAAGACATAAAGTCAGCTCAAATAAATTGAAAAAGAAAGTAAGTGGAGAGATCTGGGGTCTTTACAGTCGTCTGTTACAACTCAGTATTACAGCTTTGTCTTCTCATTTCAAAATGCTCAGAATTTGAAAAAGTAGATCTTGTAGGTTTTGTAAGATTTCAGGAGCCCACCAAATAAGAAGAGCCCTCAAGACCTTCCACGTGATGAAAGTTTAAGCCCTCTAATATTTGACTTCCTCTTTGCCTTATCACCCCTATACAGATCAGGTTAACAAGAGCTCCCTCTGGTTAAAATATAGCCTTTTATCATGAATAGCTGCCAGATAAAATGCTTGGAGGGATAAGACTAAAAAATAAATAATAAAAAAAGGTATTTCAAACAATTCCTTTGTATGTGGAAAGATATTGTCGCTGGATATTTTGATACGGGTTTCTCACCTGGCAGGCAATAAATTTCTATTTCAGCAAACTAACAGGTAGTCTTTGTTCATCAGTCTCTGAGTCAGTCTTAACCTTTCAGCAAACCTCTACTGGAATGATCTCCTCAGAGTGATTACTAAGCATTTTCCACAGTCCTTTTGCTTTTTTACGTTTGCATCTTCGCTGGGTGCTGCAGCAGGGCCTTGTAGCACCGCGGAGACTTCTGGTTACAACCACAGGCTCAGCAGCTGGACAGGCGTCTGAGCATCTCAGGGGAGCTGCGGGGTCCCTGGTGGGAGCAGTCAGGCTGTTCTTATTAAATTCTTTATATCAACAAAATTCTGTGAGCTGCAAACAAGGAGCTGTCAAATGGAAACAGTGAAGAAGGAAAAGGCAAGCCTTTTAGTACTGAGACCTGCAAAATGCAGTTTTTGGTTTCAGTTCAGCTTTTGGGGGGTCATGTGGTATAATCTTTCCAGAACCATACCTGATGACCCTTGCTCCCGAATAACACGTTAGCTTTTGCCTTGTAGGTAGAAGATCTAAAATCCAAACTTGCTTCTCAAGAGGCAGAACTGCAACTGAGAAATCAAGATGCTGAAGCTTTGATTGCTGAGATAGGGTTTCAGACTGAGAAAGTGAGACAAGAAGAGGCTATTGCAGATGCAGAGGAGCAAAAGGTCAGTTTGATTCCCCCATTTAGTGCTGCTGAGCTATATTTAGCACAAAATAAACCTTTTTAGGTGAACAGTTTTGAACAACTTCCTCTCCAGGGAGCATAAAGTCTAAAGAATTATTATACTTACACATGTAACAGCATTTCACACCGTGATTACCACTTGACCTTTCTTTACATTATGCCTTTTCCCAACCTTTTAGCTGTTTTAATGAGATGAAAGAACAATAAATACTGAGCTCATTCAAGCATTTAATGGATGTGGATCTTGAGAATCAGACCTATTCGTAATACAGTAAAGGTCAGAGAGTCATCTCTGAGCACTTCAGATTTCTAAAGGCTTTGAGGCTCTAGGTAAATTGAACAACTCAATTGATACAGAAGGTCATTCCAGTATCTCGCAATATTACAAGGTGCAAACCTTGAATTTTAGGATTATAATAGCATTCTTAATAATACGTGTCATTAGAGTTGAATCTTCTTTTTGCTCTCAGTTCAGCCTATTAACATTAATTATCAACATCCATGTTGGAAACACAGAAGTTTACATGCATTAGTCCTCACCACAGAACAAATCGAAATGCATAATTTCATCTGGACACTAAAATTTTCATCTACTTGTTACAAGCAGTTTTTGAAATAAAACACCAGCAGTATGGAATGCTGTAAACTGGAGTTCCTCCAGCTTTGAATTCTGAAGGGCTCGTTCTACTCTGGCATTTTGCTACAAAATCTGATGCACCTTGTGTCATTTTTCAAGACTGCAAAGAGAAATATTGAATTGACTCGTGATAGTTGTTAATGCCTGATTTTGAGCTATGGAAACTTCAAGTTGCCAAGACCTTTGTAAACAGTTTTCAGATACTGATCAACAGGGAAGACTGTACGCTTTGAGCAGTCAAAATGGTCCTTTATTCTCTTCTGTTTTGGTTCTTAAACACTTCATGTTATTAATTGATATTTAATACTTGTGTCTCATCCTAATTTTATTGAGGGAAAAGTGATTTTCAACACTGGCATAAATGAAGACTGGATCAGGACCTTTATATTTATCTGGATTATGCTAATCATGGACTTCAGCCTTTTGCTGACCCATATCTTATATAGGACTTAAAAATCACTATTAAGTTTAAAGTTCGAATACTGCAATTAACTAAACTTGCACAAATTGGATCCAAAAGCTCATCATCCTACCAACCACTTTTCTTTGGTGCTTTTCCTGAATTGTTTCCATATGCTTTTGATGGATTCGGATGATCAAAATACACCCTTAACACAATTCTAATTACTTCATTAAGCAACTAGGTAAAACACACAGAGTGATTATTGTGGGCTAATCACATCTTTGGGACACTTTGTTTCAGGGATGAAGTTCAGCACATGACACTAATGATTACCGTACTCCCCTGTTCATTGCTTTATTGCAATTCTGAAATGTTTTCATTGGAAATGAAAGTTTCATTTTGTGCTACATTAATCTAAAACTATTTCATAAAGCTGATGATGGTTTCTACATATTAATCTCCTACAATTTCTGTTATAAAAAAAAAACACTGGCAAATGAGAATACATCTTTCAGCTAAGTAATTTGTGAACAGTCTTCATAATTGATTAAATTTGTCACCCTTTAAAAAATTATTTTGTCTTTTCTGTTCTATAGATTTCAAACTGGAGTTTATAAGTGTTTTTTAAGTTTTACAACATTAAGCCAGTAAATATCTTGGAGGTATTGCCTTAGAGTGAAGCATTACCTAAGAAAAGGTGAAGAGTGGAATTCACTTTAGATCAGACTCATCAGGAAAAGTGGGGTCAGTCTGGATGCCCCATAAATGTGGCAGAGCTACATACCTGTATAGTAATCAACAAGGGTCTGAATATGAATGTGACATTGCTAAGGTTTTAAAAGAGTGGGCAGTAACACTGCAGTCATTTTACATGCTGTTTGTATGCTCTGCATGATGCCAGTGGGGGTCTGCTACAGACCACCTGACCAGGAAGACCAAGTGGATGAGACCCTCTGTAGACAGATAGGAGTAGCCTCATGTTCACAAGCCCTGGTCCTCCTGGGGGACTTCAACCACCCCGGTATCTGTTGGAGGGACAGCACAGCAGGGCACAAGCAAGCCAGGAAGTTCTTGGAATGCATTGATGACAACTTCCTTCTCCAAGTGGTAGAAGAGCCAATGAGGACAGGAGCTATGCTGGACCTTGTCCTTACCAACAAGGAGGGGCTGGTGGGAAATGTCGAGCTCAAGGGTAGCCTGGGCTGCAGTGATCATGAAATGGTGGAGTTCAGGATCCTTAGGGCAGTGAGGAGGGTGCAGAACAAGCTTGCTACCCTGGACTTCAGGAGAGCAGACTTTGGCCTCTTGAGAAATCTGCTTGGTAGAGTTCCATGGGATAAAGCACTGGAGAGGAGGAGGAGCCCAAGGAAGCTGGTTAGTATTCAAGGATCAACCCCTACAAGCTCAGGAGCAATGTATCCCAACAAAGAAGTCGTCAGGCAAAAAAGCCAAGAGGCCTGCATGGATGAACAAAGAGCTTCTGGACACACTCAAAAGCAAAAAGGAAGCCTACAGAAGGTGGAAGCAAGGACAGATAGCCTCGGAGGAATACAGAGAAACTGTCCAAGTAGCCAGGGATCAGGTTAGGAAAGCTAAAGCCCAGATAGAATTAAATCTGGCCAGGGACATCAGGGGCAACAAGAAAAGCTTCTACAAGTATGTCAACGATAAAAGGAAGACTAGGGAGGATGTGGGCCCTCTCTGGAAGGAAACATGAGACCTGATCACCAAGGATATGGAGAAGACTGAGGTACTCAATTACTTTTTTGCCTCGGTCTTCACTGACAAGTGCTCTAACCACACCGCCCAAGTCACAGAAGGTAAAAACAGCGGCTGTGAGAATGAATAACCGCCCACTGTAGGTGAAGATCAAGTACGAGACAATCTAAGAAACCTGAAGGAGCACAAGTCTATGGGACCTGATGAAATCCATCTGCGGGTCTTGAGGGAACTGGCGGATGGAGTTGCTAAGCCACTTTGCATTATATTTGAAAAGTTGTGGCAGTCCAGCAAAGTTCCCAGTGACTGGAAAAGGGGAAATGTAACCCCAAGTGTGAGAATGAATAACCGCCCACTGTAGGTGAAGATCAAGTACGAGACAATCTAAGAAACCTGAAGGAGCACAAGTCTATGGGACCTGATGAAATCCATCTGCGGGTCTTGAGGGAACTGGCGGATGGAGTTGCTAAGCCACTTTGCATTATATTTGAAAAGTTGTGGCAGTCCAGCAAAGTTCCCAGTGACTGGAAAAGGGGAAATGTAACCCCAAGTTTCAAAAAGGGAAAAAAAGAAGACCCAGGGAACTACAGGACAGTCAGTCTCACCTCTGTGCCCAGCAAGATCATGGAGCAGATCCTCCTGGAAACTCTGCTAAGGCACATGGAAAATAAGAAAGTGATAAGTGACAGCCAACATGGCTTCGTCAAGGGCAACTCATGCCTGACAAATTTGGTGGTCTTCTATGATGGGGTTACAGCGTTGGTGGATAAGGGCAGAGCAACTGACATCACCTACCTGGACTTGTGCAAAGCATTTCATATTGTCCCACAAGACATTCTTGTCTCTAAATTGGAGAGACATGGATTTGATGGATAGACCACTTGGTCAATAAGGAATTGACTGGATAGTGGCGTCTAGAGAGTAGTGGTCAACGGGCTCAATGTCCCAATGGAGATCAGTGATGAGTGGCATTCCACAGGGGTGAGTATTGGGACTGGTGCTGTTTAACATCTTTGTTGGCAACATGGACAGCGGGATTGAGTGTACCCTCAGCAAGTTTGCTGACAACACCAAGCTGTGCGGAGTGGTTGACACCCCAGAGAGACAAGATGTCATCCAGAGGGGCCTGGACAGGCTTGAGGGGTGGGCCTGTGCAAACCTCATGAAGTTCAACAAGGCGAAGTGCAAGGTCCTGCACATGGGTCAGGGCAATCCCAAGCACAAGTACAGGCTGGACAGAGAATGGATTGAGAGCAGCCCTGAGGAGATGGACTTGAGGGTGTTGGTTGATTAGAAGCTCAACATGAGCCAGCAACACACGCTCGCATCCCAGAAGGTAACCTGGGCTGAATCAAAAGAAACGCAGACAGCAGGTCGAGGGAGGTGATTCTGCCCCTCTACTCCGCTCTGGTGAGACCCCACCTGGAGTACTGTGTCCAGCTCTGAAGTCCTCAGCACAAGAAGGACATGGGCCTGTTGGAGCAAGTCCAGAGGAGGGCCACGAAGATGATCAGAGGGATAGAACACCTTTGCTGTAAAGACATGCTGAGAGAGTTGGGGTTGTTCAGCCTGGAGAAGAGAAGATTCCAGGAAGATCTTATAGTGGCCTTTCAGTACTTAAAGGGGGCCTACAGGAAAGATGGGGAGGGACTCTTTATCAGGGAGTGTAGCGATAGGACAAGGGTCAATTTAGGTTAGATATTAAGAAGAGATTCTTTACTGTGGCGGTGGTGAGACACTGGAACAGGTTGCCCAGAGAAGCTGGAACCCTGGAGGTGTTCAAGGCTAGGTTGGATGGGGCTTTGAGCAACCTGGTCTAGTGCAAGATGTCCTTGCCCATGGCAGGGGGCCTCGGAACTAGATGATCTTTAGGTTCCTTTCCAACCCAAACCATTCTGTGATTCTATGCCAGCTGGAGTGGTTTACAAAGGAAGATGGATATGCCATTGCCTTTTAAAATGGGACCTACCCCTTCAAAAGAAGAAAACATGCAGAGCATGGTGTAGGTGTATGGCGATAGTGACATTAGCTGAGGGTTAGAAGCAAAGATGGATCCAGACTGACCAGCTTTTTTTATTTACCTCCCTTGGCTCAAGTGCTTTCTGTACTTACATGGTATATTTGAGCCCCTCTACTCATGGTCTGATTGCTAAGGGCACACTACTTCCAGCTTTTCTAACAATTTAGCCATCACTGAAGAGCTCTATACTGTAGAATTTATTGATGTGAAAGGGACTAAACTTCTGGAGACAGGGATGAAAAGCTTCTTCATCTTTGTTATGGGAAGTAGATTTGAGAAATACTGTCCTAAGGCTTATCTGCAACCTGCTCTGTTTAATTTTTCCTCCTTAAAAAAAAAATATCTTGTCCCATATTTTTGAGGCGCATCAGCAAGCAAAGAATAACTAAGCATAAAAAAGAAAGAGAGAGACATAACAATAATGCAACTTGTGTGACTTAAATTAGCTGTTTGTTTTAATGGAAAATACCATGTCATGTTAGAAGCACTATGTACTGTAAATGTAATGCTCATTAACCTGGTTACATCCTTAAAAACTTAAACAGAAGGAGCATTTGACTGTTCAAAACTTTTCGCTCTAAGTTAATTTCAATAACATGGGTTTCAAACCTTGTAAACCAAAACAAAGCTGCAACTCTATATGCAGTATTTAATTTTAAAAATATGTTTTGGCTAAGATGCAAACCAATAAACATTTGAAAGTTCACCCTAAAAGCTACATCACAAAAGATGGGGGAAATATTTAATTTTATTCGTAACTTTTCATTTATAATGCAATGCATATTGGTTTTTAATCTTTGTTATTTCCATGGACGGTGTCTGCGTGTCCCCCATGTAATAAATGTATACATGGAAGGTGCCCCCAACAATTGTAGAAACATGTTTTGTAAGGATATTAAATTCTTACAGAGGCTTGTTAGTGCCAGTGCATAGTGCTTGATCCAAGTATTAACATCTTGATCACCGTAATAGTCTCTGTCTCTGTAATTAGACTTTGTTTAAGCACGATCTGACAGGAGATGAGCCTGCGAGATGTGCATGAGGTAAAAGGATAAAGATGAACTAAATACAACTAACTTCAGCCCTAGGCAATGTATCCTTAAAAACGTGTCGGATAATCTTCCAAATACGCAATTGCAGATGATACAGAACACCCTCCAGGGTTACTCTACCAGATAAATTTGCACCAGTGAAATCATAATCAGCTTTTAAACAGATAATTAAATCCTTTCAGAAAGTTGTGGAGGGCTCAGATTTCACTTAAAACTCAACACAGGCTAATGTAAAGTCACTGATCAAAGCCACTGTTAAGCCAAAATAAGTTTTGACAAATCTGCTTAGATTGATATCTGTTTAATTTCGAAACTTGAAATTGAGTAAGTACAGTGGTTTCATATAGGATATTTCCTTTTCTCCTCTTCTCTCCCTTGTTGAGGCCTGTGGGTTCAGACTTGGAACTGAGGAATTAAAAGAAAAAGTTAAATTTACCAAAAGATGGAGCTTGGTTTATCAAACATGATGTATTTACCTATACTCCAGAAATGCAGTGAATGTTGTACTGGTTAGAGAAACTCCCAGTGCAGAAATGACCATTGGCTCCCTAGTATTTTCTCTGATTTTCTAAAAGGGAGCCTTTTAAAGGGGAAAAATGGGGGGGAGTGAGGGGGGAAAAAAAGGTTTCCTTTTCTTCATTACTAAATCTCTCACTTTTGCAATATTATACAATATTATACAGTCCTAAACAGATGTTGTTCTAAATTTTTGTATCTCACAGAGGTGATCTTCAGATTCCTGTGGGCAGCCAGGAGCATTCACTGTCTGATGCGTCCTCACAAGCTTACAGGCTCCTTTTTTCAAAAGCATCCATACACATAGGTGGTATTCCACATCCATGCAGACGTGCTTAATCCCAGTCCAGTAGAGAGGTACATCTACTAGACACACGGTCTTCATACTAGCAATTTTTCAACAAGAGATATTAAAAGCTTATCTAGAAGAAAAAAATATATATCCATAAATATATATTACCCTTCTTACAGCAGTACCTCTCTTTTATATCCTTAGATATAAAAGAAAAGAAGAAAGCATTATTTGCAATATTTTGTGTTGTAGTGTCCTATGCAAGAAAGAAATTGGGTATCACACACAATCTGTTAATCCATTTGAAAAACGTATGTGGTTGATTATAGTCTCACGGGAACAAACAGAAATTGTATAAAGCTGTCACATAGTCCTCTCACAACTTTGTGGTGGCAGTGTGTTGTCCTTCATTGCCCTGAAGGAGAGGAGGCTGTGCTAAGCAATAGTTAGTTAATTAACCTGAGAGGTTTAGTCTTACAAATGCTGAACTGGTCTTTGTGACACCCATATGTCCTTCACCATCAACCTGATGAGCACTTCCAAAACTGTGTGAAAATGCCATATTTTCTTTAGTAAGCCAAAGATAAAACTTTTTTGGTTTTTTTCATCAGGTTAACTACATGTATGTTTAACGTGACAATAAGAATAAGCCAAAGTTGTGGAGGCCAGAATCAGAGCAGCCTGTGAAGACGAGAATTTGAAAAGTGAATATTTCAAGTATAAACCATTTTTAGCAGGTAAAGCATTAATACCCGTTTCTTACTTTTCAGTTTGCAAAACTGGCAGTGGAAGATGATGAAGAATATCCAGTTGTTATAATAACCCAGATAAAGATTCTTTGTGATGATACAAACATTTGTCCATAAGTGTTTGTAAATCCATAATCCAAGTTGCACGTAGGATTGCAGAGCAAGGGAAGGGCTGTGATCATGAGTATTTTCACCACCTAAAATAATTAGTAATAGTCTTAATGAGCTGAGAGTGGTATACTGGTCATGAGAAAGCTTCTGTGGAACAAATCTACAATTGTTGCACAATTCTGTACCTGTTCCTCTGATCATCTTTTTTCAGGCTAGTCTTACAGAACTGAAAGCCTTCAACAACACACCAATGGCTGTAATCAATGTTATTGCTGCAGTAACGGGTTTACTGGCTTGTAAAGGGAAAGTGCCCAAAGACCAAAGCTGTACAGCTGCAGATGTCTTTATGGGAAAGGTAATGATCAATGGGACATCACATAATATCTGATATGGAAGAGGAAAACAATAATTAAAAATGAGAGCCAGAGAAAGAGAAACTAAATCGCAACTTCATTTTCTTACAGTTTGAATTTAGGGTGATAAGATATGACCCTACATTGTTCTTTTCTGTGTACTTTTGGTGGCAAACTCAAGCCACCCTGAGTGCCACTGGGATTTATTAATTGTAAAAATAGAAGAAAAGTCAAAGGGAGAGCATTTCATTATGTTTATCTCATCTCTGCTAAATTCCTTGGGTGAATTGTAAAATCACAAAATGTGTTTGTGAGGGTGAATACTTCAGGATTTTGGGAGAAATATTTTTGCTTTGTACTGCATGTTTCCAAAACAATAAGCTAGTGCAGGATTCCAGTTTTACATTTGTGGTGAAAGTAGGAGTTAGCTTCTGATTCTCTGAAATGGAAAAGGATTGATGCACTGGAACTTCTCTTCTTGCAGGTTGATGATTTCTTACAAGCTTTAATCAACTATGATAAGGAGCATATTCCTCAGAATTGTCTGAAAGTCGTCAAGGAACAGTACTTTAAGGATCCAGATTTCAACCCAAATTATGTTCGTACAAAATCCTTGGTGGCAGCTGGTCTCTGTGCCTGGGTCATCAATATAGTAAAATTCAATGAGGTATGTATATATCATTTCCTCTCTTGAGTAGCACTGATAGGAGGAATTTCTGTTCTTGAAGTTTTTTATTATTTTGGAAAGCTCTGTTTAGTGTTCTGAGAATGCAACAGCAGCCACAGATAAAGTGGGAAGTATTCAGCGCTTAACAATATGTACACATGTATTTATTTTTTGGTAGAAAGTGGTTAAAAAGATGTGACTGTCCAAGACTTTTCAATTGCCATTATAGTGTAACAGTTGGGAAATGTTCTTCTCCAGATGTACACGTTTCACTTGAAACGTCCACCTGAGTCTGGCTGTCTGGAGTGTAAGACAGAGCTTATCACTTGTGATTCCCTTGAGCACCTGGCAGCAGGATTCCTCCATTCATCCTAGTATTATAGCATGTTATCATTTAATTACAAAGTAGTAAAAAACTAATCCATTTTAGTTGAAATCTGCTCAAGCTTAACGCCTGTCTGATTTCCACCTGTATTCTAAAACCATGAAAGTGATACGTACAAATTAATTTTTGTTGGCAAGTAGACCCACTAAGGATACATTCAGTTCTACTTAAGATATCCTTCTGTGAGCTATAATCAAATCCTCTGTAGTCTTTAGGTCAATAATGAAAGAAACCTCCGCATGTCTCACTATTGTGTAGAAAGATGGCTCTAAAGCAAATATATATAATGACAGACTACAAGGATTATCTGAAAGTCTTTCATCAGGAGTCGTTTGTAATTTTTACAATGAATGTGAGACCAACTTCTTGTCTAATGTACCTATGTTGTATGTCTTTTTCAAGGTGTATTGTGAGGCAGAGTCAAAACGTTATGCATTGGCCCAGGCAAATGCTGAATTAGCAGCCGCTACATAAAATCTAGAAGCCATCAGGAAAAAGCTTCTTGTAAGTACTGCTTGATTAATAAGCGTTATTCTCCAGTATCTTGAGCCCACTTAATTTTATTAGTTTTATTTTATTTATTTATTTCATTTTGTTGATTTATTTTATTTTTATGGATTTTATTACTTCCTAGTTCAAGTATTAAAGATATGTTTTCATGAGGGATTACCACTATTTTCCCCACAAACCTACTGAAGAACATTTCGTAGTTTCAGTAGTAGCACATGAAGCTGTTTATCAGAAATGGCTGAATTTCCTCAAAGCCATCTAGGCACATTATAACCACTGTAAACTGAAATTACAGTTGATATAAATAACTGGCTGTGATTTTTATATGGAATATATGCCAGGTGTGTATATGAGTAATGAACTATTGAAATATAGGAATAACTTCCAGAAGTGCTTTGGAAGCTCATGCTCATCTGTGTTTATGTTTTTCATTAAACATATCATAAAAATGACATCAAATCTCCTTTGATTATTTTTTAAAGACCTCCAAACACATATACACATGCATGCACACAGAAGTGGAAAGTTTGATTAGTCTTTTACTTGCAAATGTCTTTTGAGTTAATGGTTGAATTGAAGATCACATTTACCACTAAGTATGTATTGAACTTTTGAGAGGGATTATTTGTTGTTTTTAAGTATTCATTTAATGGAGCAACACAAAGCACTCTTGAAACAGACAAAGACCTCTCATGGTATCTTGGGAGATGGTGGGTGGAAGGAGTTTCTCTGCTGCAAGCTAATTACCCTTACTTAGCAAAGAAGGCTTCAAATGCTTTGAAAGATACGGCATTAATTGGGTTTAGAAGGTTTCACTTGGCTTAAGACTTTTTTTGTTGGTAATATTTAGATCTGAAATCTCAGAACTTAAGATATCAAGCACTAAATGAAGGCTGAACAAATCTGTGATGTGGAGGTTGTTCTCACTGTTTTAACAATTTAAGAGAATGAATAAGATTCACTTTTACTGAAACTCTTAGAAATCTGCCGGTTATCACATCGGGGAATTTCATTCTTTATTTCAGCAATTTCCTGTTTTTCCTCCTGCTGTTGCAAATATCCTTTTTTTTTTTTCCCTGCTCTGAAGGAGATGCAGTAAACAAAGTAAATGGGTAAACAAAGATAGCTTTTACCATCCCTCTTCCTCGTCTGGCCCCTCTGCTGCCACCCCAAAAATCTCATCAGCTGCTACAGCGTGTATTTTGCCTCCATATGATACAGCCTTAGCTTTGTGACCTCAGAGTTGCCCGTTGAGATCAAAGTACACGTGCCCTAGTTAAGCCTGTATCTACACTAAAAGATAGCTTTCTGAAGAATCATGTTTTTTCTTTCACACATTTATGCTGCTGTATGTTTATTAAGTGCAAATACTTACTTTTTGGACAAAAATAGCCTTTTAATGATTTTTTTAAAAGTTATTTTTAATACACAGCTTTTACCCCTGAAACTCATGGTATCTTTTATTGCTTTAACGTGTTTCTCAGCAGAGCACTAATGCATCTCTGTTCCTTGCCTGACAGTGTGTCGAAGAACCCTTTCCTGTTTTAGGTGATCTTGCAGTTCAGTAAGCCTCCAACTTTGAAACTAGTCCTGTCTTTTTATATTTATTTACTTCCCCTTTCATCTCCTCATGAATTTTTCTGGAGGTGGTTAGCAGTGGTTTTTCTCACACCTATAGGTAGTTCCTAGTAGGAAGAATTCTGCACCACAGACCAAGTTGCAGTTCCCTCTGCAGTTATCTGTTTCCTGTGCTAGGCCAGCAGTTGTCACATTGTCATTTAATATGAATATTTTTCCTAACCACTTTATAAAATCCATACTGCGTGTTCAACCAGGCTTCCTTTTACAAGGTGGGAGGATACAGTTAAAACTATTATTTTTGTAACTGATTCATACCATGGCTGATCAAACTGATGAACTTTTTTAAGGAGCTGTAGCTGTAATTTTTGATTCTCTAGTAGGTATTACTTATTGCAGTAATAAGCTCCAGAGCTAATGAGGCTGTTGAATGGAGAACACTATAGCTGGTGGAATTCATTGTTGATAAATGCAAAATAATACATATTGGAACAAAAGATTTGAACTCTTTATCAATACTTCTTGATTATTGTTTATTCATTAATAGCTTAGGGAAGAAGACCTGGGTCTGAGTGTGGATACTTGAAAGAAGATTTTGAAGTTAGGCCTGTTTTGAGCTGAGATATGGACTGGATGGCCTCCGAAGGTCCTTCTAGCCTATACCATCTCATGATTCCAAAAATGAAGCAGAAATTTGGTTCATCCAGTAATATTTTACAAGAAGGTGAACTTCAGCAGAAGAATGAAAAGGAAATACTTGTCTATGCAGTGTGTATATTATGTATGCTAAAATGTATTTGTAACACTTTTGAGACTGAGGGGTAAGAAAGTTTTATAATGATATAGTAGACACTGCTGCACACATCTGGCTCAGGAAAACTTGCTTTTGGCTTGTTTCTTGCAACAGCCGTGACTCAGTCCAGACATTTGAAGATGCCAAAAAAGGATTCAATTTTTATATATGAAGAAACCTGAAAAATTTATATACTTCCATAACTGAGTCTTAATCCATCATTTAATTACTGAGAATTATTGGTAAAATTTTGTTTCGAAGGCATACTATTCCTCTTGGACATTTCTGTCTCTTGGACATTTGCTTCTTGCAATCCACATGTGGCATGTCATCTCTCAGGAAGAATGTACAGTCACCACTTTTAAGTATTCTACTATGCAGCCTCCAAACATTTAACTTCAAAATCTTGAGTTACAGTGCAATTCTTTGCACTTTGTTATTCACTCAAATGTCTTGCAAATTCCAGCTAGCAATAGGATTCTCATCTAATTTGTCATGCTTTTTTCCGTATGTGAGGTGATTGAAGTTAACTTCTAAGTTACTACTAATTTCCATTAACTACTTACCTGTACATATGCTGTATCCATAAGCTGTGCATAAGCTTATGTACACTTCAACTAACAGTGATTTATTTATCTATTGTACTCATAAAAAGGAAAGAATACAATTTCTAGTTCATTGAGAGGATTTAAAATGTTATTTAAAGAAAAGATTTGAAATTGATTGAAGTAACCTAGTTTTAATTGCACGTTTAACTTATGTCTTCTCTAATAGTTGTGTGGCAGACTGGAAGTGATCAAAGTGTTTATAAAAGTGTAGTGCATAACATGAAGACACATGTGTAAAAGCCATTGATAGATTCCCCATGACGGCAACTAGAAGGGGAAAAAAAAAAAATCCATGTTAGCATGCACCAGAGCTTCAAACAATCTAGGAATCTCAGAAGGAAGTTTAAGTTTCCAAAATTATAACAAGTTGAGGATATGACACCCACTTTATAAAATGTTAATACAAGAAGTTTCAATTACAGAAAATTCTATGGCTGAGATGCATTTCCTCCGATTGTTAGTGTCTGGTTTCCTACCTGTGAAATGTTGGAGGATGATGAGAGCCCGAGTTCATTAGTAAGGTTCAGTAGGTGGAATGAGCTTTGCAGACTGGTGGGTACAGAACAGGATCCTTTCCTGTCTTTGCACTTTTGCTTTTTAACATAATTGATACTTATTAATTTTGTGAAATCCACCACTTTGCTTGGTTTTGTTTTAACCGTAGTTACAGCTGGCATTTCACAGACCCTCTGCTTAGCTTTCTGGGCTCAGCCTTTTTCTCCATCTAAATGTGCACAACATGGTCAGCAATGAATATGAATAACTTTGTAGATTTTCATCCCTATTCAGTGATCCTGAACTGTGCTGTTCAATCTTACATTTCCAGCTTGAGTTCCTCAGCTGGAAACTTGTATCAATTCACATGTTAAAGGACGTGATGTTCAATGTCATGTCCCATGGGGAGGACTGTTATGTACAGCAGTAGCATTAACCAGGTCATAAAAAGACGCGAATTGAGATTGAAAGATTGACTTTTTGCTGGCATCCATTTTTAGAGTTAGAATGAAGTGCTGTATGAATATTCACCAGTTGTCTTCCACTTTTCCAGAGAGTTTTACACCTAGCCAAGTTTCACCAGCTCAATTTTTCCAACCATGATAACTTCTTGAGCTGCTTCATTTAATGTTTGGATTCAGTGTTTTGTAATGGGCACCTCTACTCTGTGCAACCTGTTTGAGCTGGCTTAAGTCAGACATTTTAAAGGTATGATTTACTGTGTAAGGGAGTCTGTCAAATGGCTTTGTATTTTTTCTGGAAAAAAATGAACAACGCGGGCACTTCTCAGTGTCAAGTCCCTAGATTTTATTTACCATAGCTGCTGATAAGCCTCTCTACCCCATCAGCGTGTAGAAAGCTCTTATTCCTTACTTCAGTTGTATGCATCCATAGTCTGTAAAAAAAAAAGAATTCCTCTAATGTTGAAGGAAGGTCACTCTCAATATATGGACATTTTTCTATATCTCTATCTGGGCTATCTGCTTACTGTATCCAGTCTGCAAGAAGTTTTTACCTCACCCACAACCTCTTTGTCAGTAGTTGTCAAGGTGATGTGCAGCCCTATCAAGTCATCCTCTGAAATTTCTTTTAAGCTTGCACAAGGCCAGTATATAGATCCCACAAGAAGAAGGTACTCCACCAGTGCAAATTCATCTGAATCTGCATGATATCCTGCAGTACATAAGAGAGAGAGATTTTGTATGTCATTTACGAATGTTAGTTTTCAGTAGTCCTCTCCATTCTGGAGCTAAGGAAACTCAGTAAGAGCAGTGAAGCAGTTACTCTTCTATCTAGTCTCTTTTTAAGGCCTTTGCAGTGGCATTAGAGTATTCCTTATCATTATCCAAGCATCAATCCACGTATTCATTTGCCCCTTGTCCTTCAGTTTATTTCATGTTGTTTTCCCTTCTGTTTATTTATTTACCTGTCTCTTTCCCATCTCCATCCAATTTTCTAAAGAATAGACTTGAAGGTAGAGTATTAGTTGTTAGTGATCTTTGCTCCTGCATTCACGGATGTTCTGTGCTCCCTGTCTCATAATTCAGCTTCTTTCTTTTGGCAAAGAGAGGGAGAAGGAGAGTTGTACGTATTTTTCATATGGAAGTTTTTGTGCCCAGCAGTTCTTGACTGATTATAATTGGTGCAGCTGTTAGTAATTAACTGTATGTCTTCAACCTCGACAGCACAGTTAAACTAACCTCCTTTCGCTTTCCATGGCTTCCAGAGTGTATCTTTAAATGATAAATGACGATGGGATTGAGTGCACCCTCAGTAAGTATGCAGACAAGACCAAGTTGGGCAGGAGTGTTAACCTCCTTGAGGGAAGGCTGGCTTTACAGAGGGATCTGGACAGGCTGGATCAATGGGCCGAGGCCAATAGTATGAGGTTCAACAAGCCTAAGTGCCGGGTCCTGCACTTGGGTCACAACAACCCCATGAAGCACTACAGGCTTGGGGAAGAGTGCCTGGAAAGCTGCCTGGCAGAAAAGGACCTGGGGGTGTTGGTCAACAGCCGGCTGACAAGGAGCCGGCAGTGTGCCCAGGTGGCCAAGAAGGCCAACAGCATCCTGGCTTGTATCGGGAATAGTGTGGCCAGCAGGACTAGGGAAGTGATCGTCCCCATGTACTCGGCACTGGTGAGGCCACACCTTGAGTACTGTGTTCAGTTTTTGGCCCTTCACTACAAGAAAGACATTGAGGTGCTGGAGCGTGTCCAGAGAAGGGCAACGAAGCTGGTGAAGGGTCTGGAGCACCAGGCTTATGTGGAGTGTCTGAGGGAACTGGGGTTGCTTAGTCTGGAGAAAAGGAGGTTGAGGGGAGACCTTACCATGGTCTACATCTACCTAAAAGGAGGTTGTAGTGAGGTGAGCGTTGGTCTCTTCTCCCAAGTAACAAGTGATAGGACAGGAGGAAACAGCCTGAAGTTGCACCAGGGTAGGTTTAGATTGGGTATTAGGAAAAATTTCTTCATCAAAATATTACAAAGCATTGGAACAGGCTGCCCAGGAAAGTGGTGGAGTTGCCATCCCTGGAGGTATTTAAAAGAAGTGTAGATGTTGCACTGAGGGACATGGTTTAGTGGTGGACTTGACAGTGTTAGGTTTACAGTTTGACTCAATGATCTTAAAGGTCTTTTCTAAACTAAATGATTCTATGATTCTGTGTTCCTATGGACAATATTGTCATGAATATTGTCACAATATTGTCACTTTTTTTTTTTAATCTCAAATATATACAAGCTGGTACTAATACAGTATCTCATTTTAGACATTTACAATGTTTTAAAGATGATAAAAAAATACCCTGTGGATGGTGATGCCTTGTGATCCTTTCTTACATGTTAAAGTTTTAATACATGAACACATAGATTTGTCTATCCAGTCAAACAATTGCTATATATTTACAGTAAACGGAAAGAAGAACGGGTTAGGAAATAGAAAAAAAGGATTGTTTCTTCATAAGCAAAATTATTTTTTAAGTATTTTGAGTGAAATTAAATCAGATTTACAACCTTAAAGAGACTACAGTTATCTGCTAAAAATATTTGTGAAAATTATGATTTTACATTCACATATATATTACAGTAAGTCCACCTATAGTATGAAAAATAAAGAGAAGTACAGGTGGTATTTTTATTAATGTTAAGGCTAAAATGTTGGGCCAAGTTCATCCTTTTGGCAGATGTGGTGCAGTTCGTATTATTTATCATTACAATCATTATTATTAACATATGAGAACACGTAAATACAGTGAAAATACACTCTGTGCCCGAAAAGGATTATACAAGGGCACAGTCCAGCAGACTTGCCATGGAGCGTAATGGCTTTCTGCTGTGATTTGTGGAGCATAGTTCTCTGGTACTAACTTTCTCAATAACAAGTGTTTTTGAAACACATGATTTATCCCATAGTATTTAGAGTACTGGGGTATAAAATGCAATATGTAATCCTGCTGTTGCTCGACTTACACTTTATTTATGTTACATCTGATGAAAGAATGGCAAAAGGGAGTGGCGTGTTTTGTAGTGACAAATTTCCTATATGTCATGAGGTAGGAAGTGCTCTGATAAAGGAGACTATTATGTACCAAAAAAAAAAAACCCTACAGAGATGTTGGGGCATTCCTTACTCTGTCTCGCTGCAGAAGAATGTTCTTGCATCTTTGCTAGCTGAGCCTTTGATGGATGAGTGTACTTGAACTATGGTCAGATCTATGTTATCATGCAATCAAACATGAGATGTTTAGAAATAAGTCTCTTTAAAAAAAAAAAAAAAAAGAGGGAGAACTGTTCCTGTGTTCATTCTTCTTATGTCTTGCATGCTAGACTGATGAAATTTTACTTGTAGCCCATCTCTGTGAGATGCCCTTATTGAGCAAAAGTCCTCATTGGTCTCTGGATTTAAGATCCATCACCATTAAAAAGTGGATTGGCTGCCTCATTATCCCTAAGAAATCAAGCTGACCTTCTTTATTAAGTTCTAAGTTGTAATTTCATCTCTCCCTCTTTGCCAACTCATTTCTCATTTTTAATTTATATATTATTTTTAAATTTCCTGATTGCATACCACGAATTCAAGCACTAATTTTGGCAGATGAGATCTCAATCTTTGATCCTGCAAAACCACCAAGGTTTTGTGGAGGTATGCACTCCTTGCTCCTGTTGTGGTGGTTCTATTAAGCCTGAAATAGGAAAAAATTGTTCTAAAGTGGAACTTACTGTTTTTAGTTCTGTAGTTACTCTAGAGAAATAAAACAGTTTCAGGCAACTTGCCTGCTACAGCCTCTGTTGCCTTGCCTTGTCTTTTCTGTTATTCAAAATGATCTTTCAATCCTGGTTCTTTATTCAACTTTTGCCTCATCTGATTATTTGTAAAAATAATACTTTTTAAGGTGTTATCTTAGCTTTTATCACTCAACTATCTGACTTTTTTAACACCTTTCTTTTTATTAGTTCTTCTTAGTTTGCTGAGCTGGAGACGGTTATCTCTTTTTCTGATAGAGCAGGAAAGAATGTAAGTGTTTATCTTCCTGATGAAAGGGAAAACTGAGATAAACGGATCAGGGGTGGCTTTCCTCATTTTGGTTCTTTTTGATGAACAAATGCAGTAATTTGGAGTTTTGGGTTTTACAACCAGAAGAGACTTGTGATTTATTTTTTTCCCCCCTGTTTTGTTGACTATTCTTGTCTGATCATTTCCATATTTCTCATTTCTGATTTTTTTCAGAAAGACAGGGTGTTGTATCCTCAACACCAATAACAAGATAGCTCCTCATCCAAGCATCTTTCAGCTGTTTTAGTTAAGTAGGCATTAACAGAAACAATTTTACATGATTTTATCTAAAAATCCCATGTCATCCTAGCTACTCAGTCAAGAGAATCTGGAGAAAATGCTGCAGCTCAGCGAATTACCAGTTATATGACAAAAGTGATGGAGATTGAAGGAAAACAAAGGGTCTGAGCAGTCTAAGGAAATTTGCGGGGCTTGCTGGGGGTGAGCAGAGGCTGCTACCAAGTTGAGGTACATTCCGTATGAAATCCCGGAAAGCAGAGGGATGCCATGGTGCTGCGTTTTCAGCAGAGTGCATACAAGTGTGGTTAAAGCTCTTTGGTGAAGGTGTGGATCAGCATGCAGGACGTCTGCTTGTTTTCTGCCGCTAGTGAAACCAGTCTGTCCACTCCAGAGCAATTGCGGGGTCTTTTTATGCCACCAGGCTCATATCCAAAATACAAATAATAATTCTGGTTTTGCAATTTTTTTTTATCATCTCTGGCACAATTTTAAATGCTCTGGCATGCATAGGACATAGCTACAATAGCATAGGATGTTTGTTACTGAATCAAGTGTAATAAACTTGCAGTTTTGTCTGGGATGTCTATATCCTACTGTAATACAGGCTGTTGTCATCAAGCAAAAATATTTCCTCCTATTATTATCTCCATGCACCTGATCTCTACCAATTAAATGGATATTTGGTAAGGGATTTTTTTAGATTGGTGTTAGCGTGCTTACAATTGCGCTGGGAGCTGTAGAAAGAACATAGAGTACAACAAAACATTTGCTCTAAAGTTTGTATCCTTCAGACTTAAAGGTACTGTCTACCATTATTGTCATTAAAATATATTATTTAAAAAACAAAGCAAAATAACACCAAAAAAAAAACCAGCAAACCTTAAGCAGTAGTATTTACCCATCCCTTTTCTGAATAGGTTCTGGATAGTGGTCTGCGTGAGCTCACAGCATCACTCGAGAAAGCAGTTGCAGAGAAAGTCCAATGTCAAGACGATGTAAACTGAACAAATAAAACTATTGAGTGGGCAAACAGGTTGGTCATGGGAATTGAGGTAAGATTTTGCCTGAATGTACTTGCTAGTGCAAGTTTTGAAGTACTTGAAATGTTTTTTTGAGCGTGGGGTTAAACTTAAATTTTTGAGGATTGGGGGGGGGTGGGGTGGGGTGGGGAAAGGCTGGGGGGAGACAGGTGACAAGATGGCCCTTATTAGAAATCATTTAATTGAAGAAAAAAAAAAAGAAAACAACCGCCCCAAAAAAACCACCCACAAACCACAAATAAACCCACAATAAAATCCTGAGAAGTAAAATGTGCTGCACCACAATTGCATTTCCTAAAGATCGTGTATTGCTGAGCAACTGATATTGGCATGATTGCTAGAGAGAAGTCTCGATAACTAAGTCACCACATTTATACACAACTGTGAACACATTGTGACAGCCTGGGCAGCCTCTAGTTAATGAGCAGAAAGACTGAATAATCCTCTAGGTCAGGATGGAGTCGCCCTGCATCTGCCCCCGTTGCACTTTAGCTTGTAAATAAGTGGAAGGCACCAATCATATTTGCTGTTTGCTTTTGTTTTTTTCCTTTTGCAGAAACTATTAATTTTTAAATAAGAATGAAATGTATTTATGTTAAAATTATATATATTTCAGTGTGGTTATTAGCTTTATTTGCAGACCAACATCATTAAGGTTAACGCATGCCTATTTAACGGTCAGTAACCGTTCAAGTCAGCCACAGCATTGCCGTGCAGTCTCTCCTAGGTCTTTACAGAAATCGTGGTGTCTCAATTCATCATCTAGAATTTTAACCGTTCCTTTTTGGCAAATAAGTGTAAATAACAGGAAACAAAAAGTACAAATAATAATTACACTACTATGTGAGTTCCCAAGGCAGTCTGAATAAATATTTTAAGTTGGATTTCATAAAGTCCCTGTGACTTTGCTTTCTAAGATCAGAGAGTGAAGACTTTTATTTCTGCAAATCTCCCAGCAGAGGCTGGCAATCAAGATCAAATCAGTTTGGAAAAAAAAAATAATTGTAAAAGTATAGAACTAATCAAAAAACCCCAGTGCAATTAAAACAGATCTGGTTTTGATACCCAATTCTGAAATTAATATGCCTAGAAATGTAAAATATGTAAATAATCTTTCCTTCGGTAGAAAAACAATAAAGTAGATGTAACTATCTGCGTATGATAACTTTTGTTTGCCTCAAGACGCCTGAGACGGTCACTGTTGGCCTGACCCTGCAGATCTCCAAAACCTTTGGAAGCTCTGTGGAAACCAATGCCCTTTTCCTATAGGTAGTCTCGTCTTGTATTTGAAGGTTTACACATAGTTAAAAGAAGTTTTTCTCCAAGTTTTGAGTTTTTATTAGTGATGTTATTGTATGAGTTAAGGGAAAAAAATATTTAAAAGGATTAATTGAGAACGTCAAGTCTTTTCCTCTGAGAATAAATTCTTTTTGACTAGAACAGGAGACAGTTAACTTCTGAAAAGCATCAAGACTGATGATTTTGTCTATATAGCATTGACCTGGAAGCTCAACCATTCAGACTAATAAATCAGGCAATTTATATTTAATCATTAACTAACTCCCGAGCTGAACAGCTGTTCAAAATTAGAAATGGGTCACCCCGGCCAGGATGACATTACAGGCAATCTATAATGCATTAGAATAAAATTATAGTGATTTTTAACTGTCTGGAAATTTATTACACTGCATGTTCCAACTCTTAAACCCTTGTTAGCCAATGTCACTAGTGATTTATGGTGCTTGGGTGGTATGGTAAAATTACTGAAGATTTAAATAGACAATCATTCTATGTTTAGTAAATCTTCAAATTTCAAAGCTATTTTGGAGAATGAGGTGGGTGCTCTTTATTGTTTATGACTTACCGGTCAGTGACAACAAGAAGAGAGAGTGGATAAATCAGAAAACCCTCTTGTAAATTAATGGATTTATTGTCTTGTTGCCTTCAGTTAATGGTTTAAAGAAGAATTCAATGACTTATGTAGGCAAAAATGGATGTCTAAAATACTTCAAAACAGAACTGCTACATTACAAAGATTGCTGTTAGAGCTTTCAACAGGGATAGTCCTTTACGTGTCATTTGTTGGGCAACTCTTATGAATGTAATTGGGGCTTAGGAGGCCTTCACACACTGAGTTCCTGCATTTACACTGTGAAACATTTAAATGCTCACTCTTTTAAGCACATACTTTGATGAAAGATGCTTCCATTTTCTTAGGGGATGTTTCATATTCCTATTATTAAAAAAAGGGTTTGGGTATTCTGTTATTGTAGAATTCTGTGTCTGTCTTTGGAGGATAGGATGTTTAACCATTTCAGTAAATATTTCTGATTTTCTGAAAAATACATAAGGAAAATACTTCATGAATATCAAATTTAACGATTATTTTGTTTCTTTGATTTTGGCCACATAGAAATTTCTTTTTTAAATGAGAACGAGTTGTTATTTGAGATTGATTTTATACATTTGTAAGGCTTTCAAGAATGAGCACATCTAAAAGTACTCTTTTAAGTTCTCAAGCAGTGAGCACCAGCAAAATGCAAGCATTTTACATGGAATTACTTGAAATATGGAGGATACTTTCTATTCAGCGATTTTCATTGATTTTGATTACGTCATGTAAAGGGCTGGAAAAATATGTTTTGATTATTGTCATCGGTATGAAAAATACCTGTCTGTATGGACAGTGGGTAAAGGACAGTCCTTGTAAATTGTTCAGCAGTGTGCTTTCCCGCTTTCATGCTGCCCCTTTCTTTGCTTCAGTCCCTCTGCGCACTGGAGAATGCCTTCCTGAGGTTTCCCTGATGCAAGTGAACAAACTGTGAAACACCTTTTATTTTATCCTGAGTATTTCAAACAGTACAAACAAGGAAGAAAGGTTATAGCAGTCTATTCCAATTTTACATCTAGAATTTCATTAGTTTGAAGACGACTCTAATGGATGATTAAGTTCTACCTTCCTTTCCATGCTGAAACTATTTGAGCATACATCCATGCATACGTTCATTCCTTTGCTGGGAATTGTATACACAGAACAAACAAAGTACCACATGCCAAACACTGCTAGTTTGGTTTTTATACCATGTCATAAGTTCTGATTGAAAAACAGATGATGATTTGATCCGTATCTTAAACATTAGCTTTCTTTAAAGAAGACACTTTAATTTCTGTGAAATTCTTTAATCACCATTTCAACATTTTAAATAGAGTGTGGGCTGTCTTTACAATGTACATGGAATAAAATAACAGCTTTCCGTATAGCTACTGATAAGAAATCATCAATATCTGAGACCATTCCTGACTATTCATCCAAAATATCCCAGGGTTAAGACAAACTCTGCAAAGTGCACAAGCGATTCCAGAAATCCAGGCTCTCTGTGGGGGAAAGAAGAATACGAAGAAAACAATTTCTAGAGTTAAACTTTGACAGAATCATTGTGGCTGGAAGGAACCTTCTGAGATCATTTAGGCCACACACACCCCCCATGCTCAAACTGGGTTGGTTAGACCAGATTGCCCAGGACCATGTCCAGTTGGGTTTTGAGTAACTCCCAGGATGGAAGCTCCACAACCTGTCTGGGCAATCTGTGTGTTTGACCACCCTCGTCTTTCCTCCTGTCAAAATTCCAAATAATTACTAGCTCTTAACTCAGTAGTAAAACTTCTGTAGCTAGCAGGTAAAACAAGCCAGACAAATAAGAGGGAAAAAACCTGCGACTCTTCTGCCCTATCTCTTCCCTTGGAAAAAAGCCTGAGAAAAAAAATAGAAGTCACATCTTTATTGAGGTTGAAACAGCTTTTTCTCTTTTCTTCATTTCTTTTTTCTTGTTTCCTTGCTTTTTCTGAATCTTGCTGCAAATGATTGCACTTTGCACAAGGCAGTAGTGCCATTCTGTAGTTGACAGTAGTATGCCAGATGCCACCAGTATTGCCATGTGTCCACCATACTGTATCTGGACTAGACAAAAGCACCAATTACAGAAAAAAATCAGACAAGGGAAGGACATAGAATACTTGATTAAGAGCTCCATCCTATTTTTTCAGCTTCAAAGGCTTCAAATCACCACCAGAAAGTATGGATTGTTTCCAGCTTAGCAGTCTTAGGTAGCATATCTCTTGCTGACAGAGTACCTTTCCTGTTGTACTTTCGGGTGCTTCTCTTTTTTAACATGGAGATTAAACGTTCTGTCACTTCCAAGTTGTTCAGGAGATAATGTTTTCTAATTTTGCTTTGCAGTCTGAAAATATGCGTGGGAGCCAGTCCCTTAAAAACCTCGAAGCACAAAAGAAAATTTATGCAGTGACGTCTTATGAACAGAAGCATTTGTGTCTTACCTTGGACCCTCCACAAAACAGTATTGCCAGGAACTGAGGGAACATCTCTGGATTCCTTTTCTGAAGTCACAAAAGCTAAAATTTACTGTAAAAAGCGGGAGCCTCCAGTGAAGAGTCAGGTTTGTTAAAGTTGCTGCCTTTCAAAAATTTGAAGTACAGATCTGTATTTAAAAGTGGCTATAAAATACTCTTCATGAGTATTTTTTTTCTAGTGTGCATATATATATACATGTATCTGTATATTTATATATATGGGAATGGCAGAGAGAGGTTAAGTTCTCTATGGCAAAAGAAAATCCCATCCCTTTCCGATTCTCTATGCCAAATTCTATCCTTTGTGACACCTGTGTAACAGCGAATGCTATAAATGGTGACAGAGAGTGTAGAGACTTATTCTGCTTAGCTTTTCAGCTCCAGGTAGTTGTGATAATCCCCATTTCTCTGTACGCGGAGGAAACCATGATAGTACTCAATAAATGCAGAGAGGGTGTAACCCTTAGACTTGTCTCTTTAAAGCTTTCCCCATCCTTCCTTGTGAAGTGTTGGACCATTCCTATCTTTCTTACTATTGCAAATGCTCCTCAACCTCTTCCTACTTGTTTCCTGTTTCTTATGTGCCACAAATCACAGCATTGTATCATGATTAATGTAGTTAACTCTCTGAAATATGTGATGTGTGGAACTCTCACCCCATTTTAAAGCGCAAAGCTAAGGCACGGCAGGAGAGCTCAGTTGCCTGAGGACACTCTGGCAATGCAGTTAAAGCCAAATCCAAGCTTCCCCAGGTCAGCACTCAGGATTTGTGGGGGCATCTTTTTGTAGACGTTTGCTTTCTGCGAGAGTTTAATAGTCACTAATTTGTGTGGAGCTTTGTTTTGCCTGGAACATCTCCCTGTCCTTTTCCACCCAAAATTTGTCCACAGATGAAGTTCTTTCTCAAAAACTTCCTTCTACTTTGCAGCCTAATGCTGATAGGTAGAAAAAATTACCCCTCTATATTTGTTTTCAGTAGTGGGACCCTGGAGATAAATGACATTCATAACTCTTTTAAGAATCCTCTGAAATGGACTGAACATTTTTGTAAATAAAAATAATCCATATCTAACTTCTTACTTTTTAAGATGCTTTCACTGAACAGCACGGAGATAAAATACCTCATTTCAGTTTTAATCGTTTTCCTGCAAGTGGGGAAGAGTGGAAAAGAGGAGAGAAATGCATTTGGGAAGTGATATTAAAAATAGATGTTTATTAATAGTCCTATTTAGAAGGAACAACCAGGAGTTCTATGCCATGAAGTATTGGTTTTGTGCAGATACAGGGACAATAGATTTATCTATATATTAAAATATTTTTCTTGCATTGTGTGAAAATTTGTATTAGAAACCCTAATAATACCCCAATGCTAGTGTTTTCCACAAGGAAGTATTTCAGCTCGTGGAAATGATTGTATTGCTTGTCTTACAGTCCAGAGATAAAACAAATCATATTTTCAGTCCTCTGGTATATTTAGATAAAAGTATTACGCACAGGAGATAAATATGTTGCATGCTTGCAGAGGGGAGTGTATGCCTGTCAGTTCCTTTGTGCTCGTATTTTCAGCAAGTTCATCAAAAGTTAGGTTTATTTTGGGCTTTCTGATTAGAATCGGGGGTTAGACAATTTTAAGGTGGTATGTATTTTGTAATAATATGATAACTATGACATTGTGCCACAGAAACTGCACTAGAGGTATGGTGCAAATCTCAAATATATGCAATGATTTTCTTTATAAATAACCACCAGATTTACATGCTTTTTTCTTTCAGTGTGCACTTGCAAAAGCATCTCCAGTCTACAAGCCAGCACTAAGGACTATACATGTCTAGGGAGGAGGAAAAATTTGATGGAAGAGTTTTTAAAACACTTTTGAATGGAGTAGAAGATAGTTCAGGCTAGATACTAATGATGTTGTGCTTTCCTTTAATTGATGGGGTTTTATTTTTTTTTTATCCAGAATTTAATCCAATCACAAATTTGAAAGCCTGGGATAACGTCATGAAGGAATTGGTGGGGGTTTGCCCTTTGCTTCAGTAAGGAAAAATTTAATTCCAGGCATCTGGTGTAGATATTCTTTTATACTTCCACTAGCCACTTTTTTTTTTTTCCCCCAAATAAGTTAGTTGTTCACTCTCTCTTACTCTGTTGTGTTGCGCTAGGCATTTCCCTTCCCACCCATACCCGTTCAGTAAGCACTGATTTCAGATGTGCCATTGCTTTTTGATTTCATCTCCTTGTAAATGCCTGCAACAAGATAGTATCCAGCAAGCGTGGCTGTCTGACGGCCGCTCTAGCGTACGCGGAGGTGGCGGCTTCCTTCTTAGCGAACGGGCGCGCACACGAGAGCGTTGCCACAGCTGGTGCCACGCAGGGAGTTCCAAGGCTGCCTCTGCCCCTGGAGATGGTCCCATTCTCTGGCTCTTGGTCTAGCTAACACCAAGCTGAACTGTAGTAATAACATGGGAATCCTGTTTTTGGAATTTTGGCGTAGGTAAATACTGACTTACATTCCAGAAATACACACTCGAGCGTACATGAGCATTGAATTTGCAATTTCAGAATCCATATACAAAGAAATTTATTATGTATGGTGTGTTTTTTTAACTTTATCGAACTATAAAAGTCTTAAATGAAAACACATTTTTTTAAAATCCCAGATAAATATAATAAGCTGCTTCACATCACATTTCCTAGTATATTCTTTTGCATCTGATCTGCGCAGGGATCCCCCTTACCTTTCTGCCTTAATTTCTATCCAGCCCAGTTACCTTGTGCATTGCACTGAGTCATGTCTTGCTGCTTGGTAACCCTGCTGGGTGATTATATTCCGCTCTGATTCAAAGGTTCCTAGTCCTGTGACGGAGGGCCCGGACCCGATTGCCACGTTGAAGGATGATGCTGTGATTGCGGCATGGAGTCACAAGGGACTGCCCGGTGATAGGATGTCAACAGAAAATGCCACTATTCTAACAAACTGCGAGCGCTGGCCTCTGATGATGGATCCCCAGCAGCAGGGAATTAAATGGATAAAGAATAAATATGGAGCTGACCTTAAAGTCATATGTCGAGTCCAGGAAGGGTATGTGCGTGCTGGAGAATTGGCTTCCATGTTTACTGCCCTCAAGTTCCCCTATTTTTTGTAAGGGATTGGTGTTTGTTGGAATGCATTTACTCGAAGACTTGAAATGTTACAATGCTGCTGCTTATTTATCCATAGCATCATTCTCCATTTAAAATGTTGCTTGCAAGGGGACCTTTTTTTTTAATGCTGCTTTCAAGTGTTGAGGAGGAAATAAAGTGGAAGTTGAGGTGCGCTTTTTGTGAGGGGCAAATCACTTTTTCAATAGGTAAGGTGCAAAGCTGGGTGATGTGACCTTACTTATACTGTACAGTTTAGTCAGCAGAACACTGCACATGTACCTTACAGAGGGAAAGATTCAATCCAGTGAATGGCATTCGAGGCAAAAGCCAATATTGGGCCCTTTCCTGGTAAACAAACGTATTTTTAATTCTCATTGCTATTACTGAATCATATGTAAGCTGATAGCACTTGCATGTGACTGATCTGTCATATCTTTTCTCAATGTTTACTTTGATTTAGGGAGACAACTAGGTAAGATTTAACTGCTCCATTTGAAAGGGCTATCTGAGTTTATTATACTGAATTCCAGATATAACACACAATTACACAACACAGTAAATGGTCGCAGTAATGCCTCATTTTTTAAATAAGTGTTAATCATGCAACCTGTCTGTCCCTCTGAATGAGCTCTTTTTCCTCACCTGCCCTGATTTTTATATAGTTCTTTTTCCACCCCTCACAAATAATTGTCATTTTTCATTCATACCCTGTAGTACCCTTCTGTGTGAAGCTTTATTGTCTGCTTACCTAATCCTTCACTATTACCTGCCCTCAGTGCCTGTTGAAACAGAGTTCTCACAGGTCATGCAGATTCTAACCCTTCAAGAAAGTGTTTATTGTTTAGATAAGGATGTACCAAAAGCTATAACACAAACCCATAAAATTTAAAAAAAAATAGCAGAAGCTAAAAGATACATGTGCTCCCCCAGCTTCTCTGTGTTGATTCCAGTGTCTTCAATGTGCTGCTATATCCTCATATTTGGTTATAAGAAAAGCCCCAGCAATATGTTTTTTGTTTCATATGAGGACTAGCAACACCATAGGTAGAAAGATACTGAACTCAAAACTGTTGAACTCTTAAACACTGGGAAATTCTTCGTGAACAGTTTTGCATGGTTTAACAATGCTGTTTTAGAAAAACTTCTCCTATTCTGTTATATAAAATAACTCTTTTTATAACCAGCATTTATCTAGTATTTGAGGGTTTATTTTTTTATTTTTGATGTTAAGGTTTCTGAAGACCATTGAAAGAGCTTTGGCTTGTGGAGAGACTGTGCTAATCAAAAACATGGGAGAATTTCTTGATTCCGCACTTGATCCCCTGCTTGGAAGACATACAGTTAAAAAGGGAAAGTAAGTATACTTGAGTAATCAGAATTTTTCCATGACAACTGGATCTATATTGCTTTGATTGCCACATTTTGCTTACTACTTCATAACCCTTCATGAAGATATTTATTTCTCTTTAAAATGCAATGCCTAAAAACTGGTGATGAGTGGATATTAAAATGTTAGTATCTGCATCTGATTAGATGACAAAATTCTCTTATCGATTCAAAAATTGGACTCAAAATATTGAAATGTTTATATTGATATTCATGTGAGTTTGAAAATACTTTTTTTTTACTTCAAAAAAGGAACAAACCAAAGAGGAGCATATATTATCATTTGGCTCAAAAGAAAAGAAAATATTTCATTTCCATGTTAGGCACCTACAGCAAAAGGGAAAGCATTGGAAATGGCAGGCTAGGTTTGGATTTAACAACTTAGGGATTTCCAGCTGCAATATCAGCATAAGGAAACCATGCCTCCACTTTGCAGAGTGTTGCCATAACTGTTTGTTGGGCCACCCCATGAATAAAGTCAATGAAATGGTTTAAAAAATAAGAAAAAAAGCTAATGAGGAAAAACTGATATGCTACAACACGAGGCAGAGATGAGCAGCCAAAGATTGGGACTCTTTACATTGGCATTACTGCCAACATCCCGTCCATCAAACCAGTCCAGTTGATAGCGTTCACAAATCCATCAAGGCAGATGTAGCAGTGGTGTTGCTATCTCTTCTGGGTTTTTTTGCAGAAACCTAGTCTGCTAGTACCAAAACTCACTCATTTCTCATGTGAGGGCTCCAAACAGCCGAGTACAGGGACTGTTCTGACCTCTCCCTCGCAATAGAAGGACCACAGCTCTCACACCTGTGTGAGCTCCACCCCAGAGGTCTGTAGCTGAACCTCCAGTGGGAGGTTCAAACTGGAATGAGGTAACATAGGGCTGAGTTAATGTGTCTTCCCTGTTCTGATGCTGCTCTGGCAGGAGTGGTAGCTGGTACAAGGGAGGGAAACCTCATGTTCTGACCTTTTGTGGGCGATATCTGCGAATCACATCTTTCGTTCCAATGCCCCCTTTTCCCTTAGATTTTGAAAAAAATGTTGTCAAGTTTAGAAAACGCCATCAAAAATATTTTGTAAGATCTAATTAAGATACCTTTAGAAACACATTTTCAGGATGCAAAAGTAAAGGGGCTTGTACTTAAGTCCTTGGTGCAAGAGAATTTCAGTCTGTAATGTGTTCCATCACTTTTCATGAAAACTTCCAGCACGATTGTTGAGTTTTCAAGGCAGCTGTTACATAAAGAATAGTGTTGATTTGTGGTTGCATAAGAGTCAAGTTGGTAAACCTCACTAAACGTTTCATCTGGTGAACTGAAATGCCATGTTACTGTCTCCACTCAAACGTGAATTTATTTTTAAGCCTGAAAGTCTCCCTTTCTTCTATTCCTGTTTTCAAACAACACATCAACAAGCTACATTTTTCATGTTGAAGAATATGATTTTTATTATGGTAAAATGTCAGAGATACATTTTTGGATGGGTCTCAAATGTTACTTAAAGAGTGTTTACAGCACTTGCACAGTTTTGGATTGTTACAAGAGAAAATGTTAAAGAAAGATTAAATAAAATTGGT